>NW_012101398.1:11916-19177 GCF_000951045.1 Mandrillus leucophaeus | reverse complement strand
GAAAGCATCCAGTTTCAGCTTTCTACTTATGGCTAGCCAATTTTCCCAGCACCATTTATTAAATAGGGAATCCTTTCCCCATTTCTTGTTTCTTTCAGGTTTGTCAAAGATCAGATGGCTGTAGATGTGTGGTATTATAGTGCATTGTTAATACTGACATATTCTAAAGTTGCCAAGTCATGTTGCTCATAAATCATGTGCTTATTTAAGCCATTAATGAAAATGCCTGTTATGTGCTAAGAGAAACAGTAACATGATTAAAAATCTATATATACTTTTTGTACCAACTAGTATTTCTTTTATTTTCTATGATTTTATATTAACATAGGGAGTCATTGTCATTAATGAATTAGTTGTGGGTGCTCTTATGTTTCTGGAAGACTGTAATGAAAAACGACAACCACAACTGAAAAGATATATTTCAATCAGTTTTTTTTTAATGTGACTGTTACTGAAGAGAAAGGAAAATAGGATGATTGAGACTATAGAACGTACTCTGAAGAGTTTTGATTCTGGATAAAAGAGAGTAAGTACACTATCATGTCTCTCTCACAGAATACCACTATAAAACCCAGACAGAATTTATGGTATGGGTATTTCAGTTCTCTGAAACAAATAATTGAGGCCTAAAAATATAAAGGCTGGACATAGTGGCCTACACTTGCAATCCTAGCACTTTGAGAGGCCTAAGTGGGAGGATTGCTTGAGACCAGGAGTTGGAGACCAGCCTGGGCAACATAGTGAGATGCCATCTCAAAAAAAAAAAAAAAAAAAAAAAAAAGAAAAGTAAATAAAATAAAAATATCACATTAATTATATCCAGAATAGCATCTAAAATTACTCACCTTAAAAAGAATCAGGTAAATATCAGCTCACATAGGAAAAGACAATAAGCAGATACCTTTGCCTAGAAGACATGGATATTGGAATTATCCAACAAAGATTTTAAGTAACTATTAAATAAATACTTCCATAAGCAATTGTGAAAATATTGAATAAAAAGATAGGAAATGTCTGGAAATAAATAGAAGATATAAACAAAACAAACTTTAAAAATAAGAAATAAAATGACAACAAAAATTACATTCACTAACAAAATAGCTGTTGATAGAGGAGTCAGTGAATTTGAAGACAGCTCAAATGCTATCTTAGCCAGCTTGTGCTTCTACAACAAAATACCATAGACTGGGTGGCTTAAACAACAGGAATGTGCTTACCATAGTTCTGGAGGCTGAGAAGCCCACAATTAAGGCACCAGCAGATTTAGTTCTTGATGAGTCCTGTCTTCCTAGCTTGCAGACATCATCTTCTTACTGTGTCTTCACATGCTGAAGATTGAGAAAGACAGCCAGCTCGGGTCTTTTCTTATAAGAACACTAATTCCATGATGGAGACTCAACACTCGTGATCTTCTCTGAACCTTATCACCACCAGAAGGGCCCACCTCTTAATTTCATTACATTACATTAAGAGTTAGGTCTTCAACATATGAATTTGAGGAGGGTGAGGACACAAACATTCATCCATAACAATAGCATTATTTAATCTGAATGTTAGTAATGAAAACATTCCAAGTTTGGTGAAGGACATAAATCTATAGATTTAAGAAGCTTAGCATACCCCCAACAGAATGATGCTAAAGAAATTCACGTTCAGGTACATAATAATAAAAGTACTTACAACAAAGCACACACACACACACACACACACACACACACACACACACATCTTGAAAGCGGCAAGAGAAAGCCAATGCATTACTTGTAAGAGACAAAATTCAGCTGGGATGACTGAGAATTCCATGGAGGCCAGAAAGAAATGTTACACTCCTAAAATGCTGAAGAAAACAACTGTCAATTCACAATTCTGCATCTAGTGTAAATATTAATCAGAAATAAAGATGACATAGAAAGAATTATCAGAGGAAGAAAAACCAAGATAGTTCATCGTCAGCTGACCTACTCTAAAAGTTTCTTTAAAGGCAGTTCCTAGGACAAAAGGCAAATATTGGCTGGGCACGGTGGCTCATGCCTGTAATCCCAGCACTTTGGGAGGTTGAGGCAGATGGATTTCCTGAGTCCAGGAGTTTAAGATTAACTTGGGAAACATGGTGAAACCCTGTTTCTAGAAAAAACACAAAAATTAGTCGGGCATGGTGGAGTGCACCAGCTACTTGGGAGGCTGAGGTGGGAGGATGTCTTGAGCTGAGGAGTTTGAGACTATAGTAAGCCATGTTCATACCACTGCACTACAAACTGGGCAAAAGAGTGAGACCCTGTCTTCAAAAATAGGTGGGGTGGAGCGGGGTAATGGCAGAAGGAAACTCAGAACGTGAAGAATAAAGGAATAGCAGCAGAAGTGAAAGCTAGCTCAGTAATAATTTCTTCTTCTTTATGTTCTTTAAAATATATTTTGTAGGTGAAAGCAAAAATAGCATTGTTTGATTTTCAGTGTATGTAGATGTAATATAGAAGTCAACTGCAAAAATACGGGGGAAAGGGATATGGGACCTATATGGTGGTGAAGTTTCAACAATTCACTTGAAGTGGTAAAATATTGATTCTAAGTTGACTGTTAGATAAAGAAAATGAAGAATGGTTAACAAAGTTATAAAATACCAAAGGAGAAAACTGAAAACTGAAGAATAAAATAATAGACCTAAATGCAAACATATCAAAAATTACTTTAAATGACACAAATTAAAAGACAGAGCTAATCAGATTGGATAAAAGATGACTTAACTATATGCTACCTACAAGAAATATAACTTCAAATACTATGATGTAGGTAGGTTAAAAGTAAAGGGATAGAAGAAGTGATACCTGTAAACACTAATTCAAAGAAAATTGGTATGGCTATATTAATACCAAGCAAAGTGAACTACAGAGCAAAGAAAAATCTAACTCTTTCTACAAAGCCAGTATCAACCTGATACCAAAGCCAAACAAGGACACACAGACAGAAAGAAAATTATAGAACAATATCCTTGATGAATATAGCTGTAAAAATCCTTGACAAAATAATATTTAATAGCAAACCGATTGAACAGTACATCAAAAATATAAAACACCATAATCACATGAATTTTATTCCAGAGAATCAAGGATGTTTCATCATATGCGCACCAATAAATGTGATTTATCACGTAAACAGAAGTAAGAACAAAAACCATACAATCATCTCAATTGATGGAGAAAATACACTTGATAAAACTCAGGAACACCTTATGATAAAAAACCCTCAACAAACTAAGCACAGAATGAGCATATCTAGAAATAATAAAGGACATATATGAAGTCAGGTAGTATGACACCTCCGTATTTGATTTTCTCTGTATGTAAACATAATATATAAGTCAACTGCAAAATTAGATGGAAAGGGGTATGGACCTATATAGTAGTAAGGTTTCTACAATGCAGTGCACTCAAACTGGTAAAATGTTGATTCTAAGTTTATCCTAGTATTGATTTTACACACACTACAAACCCATGGCCAACATCATACTGAAAGGGGAACAGTTGAAAGCAATTCCCCTAAGAACTGGAAGAAGACAAGGATGCTCACTTTTGCCAATCCTATTCAACATTGGACTGGAAGCCCTCGCCAGAGCAATCAGGAAAGAGAAAGAAATAAAAGACATCCAAATTGGAAAACAGAAAGTCAAATTGCTTTTATTTGCTGACAATATAACATTGTACCTAGAAAACCCTAAAGAGTCCTCTAAAAGGACTCTTAGATTTGATAAATGAATTCAGTAAAGTATCCGTATATAAAACAACATACAAAAATCAGTAGAATTTTATACATCAATAGTGATCAAACTGATAACCAAATGAAGAAGTAATTCCAGTTTTAAGAGCTACAAAAAAATTACCTAAGAATACATTCAAACAAGGAGGTGAACGATCTCTACCAGGAAAACTACAAAACACTGATAAAATAAATTATAGATACAGACAAATAGAAAAACACCCCATGCTCATGGATTGGAAACATCAATATCATTAAAATGACCATACTACCTAAAGCAATTGGCAGATTCAGTGCAATCCCTATCAAAATAACAATGTCATTTTTCATAGAATTACAAAAAAAATCATAAAATTCATCTGGAACCAAAAACAGCCCAACTACCCAAAGCAATATTAAGCAAAAAACCCAAATCTGGAGTCATCACATTACTTGACTTCAAATTATACTACAAGCCTATTGTGCTGGCATAAAAATAGACACATACATCAACGGAATGCAACAGAAAACTCAGAAATAAAGCCACATATCTACAGCCAACTGATTTTTGACAAAGTTGTCAAAAACATGAAATGAGGAAAGGACACTCTTTTCAGTAATGGTGCTGGGAACACTGAATTTCCATATGCAGAAGAATGAAACAGGGCCCCTATATCTTACCATATGCAAAAATAAACTCAAGATGAATTAAAGACTTAAATATAAGACCTGATGCTATAAAAACCCTTGAAATAACTAGGAAAAGCCCTTCTGGACCCTGTTCTAGATGTTACAAGCAACAAAAACAGACACAGACTAATGGGACTTAAACTAAAAAATTCTCCACAGCAAAGTAAATAATCAACAGAGTGAGGAGACAAACTGTGGAATGAGAGAAATATTTGCAAACTATGCATTCAATAGGAAGCTGACATCCAGAATTTACAAGGAACTCCAACCACAACAACAACAGAACAAATATCTCCATTAAAGAGTGGGAAAAACCATGAGCAGGCAGTTTGTAAAAGAAGACATACAAATGGCCAACAGGCATATGAAAACATGTTCAACATTACTAATCATCAGGCAAATGCAAATTAAAGCCACAATGAGATGTCATCTCACACCAGTCCTAATGGCTAATATTAAAAAGTCAAAAAATAACAGATATTGGTAAAGATACATAAAAAGGGAAACACTTATATACTCTTGGTGAAAATGTAAATTGGTAAAACATCTACAAAAAACAGTTTAGAGATTTCTCAATGAATTAAAAAATAGAACCACCATTTTATTTAGCAATCCCACTACTGGACGTCTGCCCAAAGGGAAAGACGTCATTTCATCAAAAAGATATCTGCACTCATATGATTAATGCATCACTATTCACAAAAGCAAAGATATGGAATCTACCTGTGTCTATCAAGGGATGATTACGTAAATAAAATATACACACACAATGGAATATTATTCAGTCAAAAAAAAGAATGAAATTATGTCTTTTGTGGAAACATGAATGGAAATGAGGCTATTATCTTTAGTGGAACAACTCAGAAACAGAAAATCAAATATTTCATGTTTTCCCTTAAAAGAGGGAGCTGAATAATGTGTACACATGAGTACAGAATCTGGAATAATAGACACTGGAGACTTAGAAAGGTGGAGGTGGCATGGGTAGGGAAGGGGGTTGAGGGGTGAGGAATTACTTGATGGGCACAATGTACATTTTTTAGGTGATGGTTACAGTAAAAGCCCAGACTTCACCACCATGCAATATATCCATGTAACAAAACTGCACTTGCACCCCTTAAATTTATACAAATAAAAATATAATAATAATGATAGATACCACATACTGAAAAAAACGACCAATTCACTAAGAATATTAAAACAATTCCAGCCTGTAACTAACACCACAGGCTTAAAATAACATTAAACCAAACTGACAGAAAACCAAAAGGAGAAATAGGGAAATTTACAATTATGGTTGGAGACTTTAATACTGATCTGTCAGCAATAGATAGAGCTAGTATGCTGAAAATCAGAAAGGATGCAGAAGACCTTGACAACACCATCAATTGACTGGATCTATTTAACGTGTATAGGACACTCTTCTCCCAAGCAGTAGAATACATATTCTTTTCAAGCACGCATAGAACTTGAAGATAGGCCATATCCTTGAATAAGCTATGAAGATAGAACAAGATAGACCATATCTTTGTTCATAAATTAATCCTACACAAATTAAATTTGAAGTAACTGAAATCATTTAAAGTATATTTTGTGAACATAATAAAATTAAACTAGAAATCAGTAAAAGAAACTCCAAACTTTGCCTTAAAAATACACTTAATAATTCATGGGTCAGAAGGGGAGTCTTAAAGAAACTAGAATATATTTCTAACTGAATAAAAATGAAAATATAAGATATAAAAATTGTGGTAAGTAGCTAATGTATTACTTAGAAGTTTTTGCCATTTAATGCTTGCTTTAGAACAAAAAGTTGTCAAGTCAGTAATTTGTTTCCATCTTGAGAAATGGTAAAAGAAGAGAAAAATAAACCCAATGAAAACTGAAGAATGATAATAATAAAATAATAGCAAAGATTGATGGAATTGAAAACAGAAAAAAATAAAGAAAATCAAAGCAACCAACACATTTCTATGAAAAGATTAATAAAAGTGATAAACCTCTAACTAGACTGGCAATGTAAATGAGAATAGTAAAGACACAAATTATCCATATTAGAATTAAAAGAGGAAATATACCTTTAGAACCTCCAGACATTAATACAATTAAAAAAAATACTACAAACAACTCTTTGCATGTAGATTTAGTAACTTAGTTGAAATCAGTTAATTTATTGACAACCGCAAGCTATTATAACTCATCCAAGATAAAATAAATAACTTGAATAATCCTATAACTAATAATAAATTGAATCCATATTTTAAAATCTTCCCCCATAAAGAAATCTTCAGGTCCAGCTGATGTTAGTTTATTTCTATCAAACATTTATGGAAGAAATAACACCATTTTTTTCTAAATAATTTTATGTGCCAAGCATAACTTTCATATCAAAATTAGACAAAGCAGTTAGAAGAAGTAAGACTTGGTGGTCAGTAGACCAGTAGGGTGACTACAGTTGATATCAATCTATTGTACATTTCCGAATAGCTAGAAGAGGATAATTAGAATGTTTTTAGAGTTAAAAAAGATACATATTTAAGGTGATAGATTCCCAATTACCCTGATTTGATTATATGAGTGTATCAACTTATCATATGTACTCCCCAAATATATACACCAATTATATATCAATAAAAAATGTAAAAAGAAAGACAAAAGATAAGTTAAAAGAACAACTAAAGCAAAATTATTTTCATGAACATAAATGCAAAATTTCTTTACAAAGTATTAGCAAATTGAATCTAACAATCTAGAAAAGAAATAGTACATCAAACCAAATGTACTTTATCCTAGAAAAGTAAGCAAGGCTCATTAAACATAAACAATCAGTTAATATAATCTA
>NW_012101398.1:0-11556 GCF_000951045.1 Mandrillus leucophaeus | reverse complement strand
AGAAAGAGAAAGAGAAAGAGAAAGAAAGGCAGGCTTATTTGCTGATGGCATGAGTGTCCACATAGAAGATACCAAGGCATGTACCAAAAAACAAAATGAAATGACTTAGGACTAATAAGTAAGTTTGGCAAGATTATGAAATATAAGATTGAGACACAAAAATCAATTTTTTAAATATTGTAGCAATGGACAATTAGCAATGGTTATATTGTTTAAAAATACCATTTAAAATAGCTCCCCAAAATGAAATATTTTGATATAGTCTATCAAAGCATATACTGGATTTGTGTGCTGAAAACTACAAAAGGTAAGAAAAGTAGTCAAAGAATACCTAAATAAATTGAGAGTCATATCTTACACATGGATTGAAAGATTCAATACAGTAAAGAGGTCAATTCTACCTACTTTGGTCATAGATTTTACATAATTCAATCCTCAGCAGGATGTTTGATTGTTTTTGTAGGGATAGACAAGCCGATTTCAAACTCTTATGTGGAAAGGCAAAAGGACTAGACTAGCTAAAACAATTTTGTTAAAGAATAAAAATAAAGGATTTATACAATAAAGATAAATTGTAATGTTAAATTAATCAAGGTGATGTGATATTTTCTATATGTTGATATGTAGATTATAGAAAAAAATAGACAGGGCGGAAATAGACTCACATATATGGCTATATTAAAATTAATTAATTGACTTTTGGCAAAGTACAAATGCAAAACAATAAAGAAAGGTCAGTCTTTAAAATAAATGATGGTGTTTGTACAATTAAACATCTATATGCAAAAAAAGGAGCTTAGTTTAAATCTCAAACTATATGCAAAATTAACTCAAAGTCAATCATAGACTAAATATAAAACACAACAACATTGGACAAAATTTTTGTGACCTTGCATTTGCCGGAATTCTTAGAGATGGAACCAAAAACAAAATCGTGTACACACACACACACACACACACACACACACACACACACAGAGTAGGCTTAATCAAAAGCTTAAATAACAAAAAAGCTTTTGTTCTGTGATAGACATGTTAAGAGGATACAATGTAAGCCACAGACTACGTTAAAATATTTGTTATCACATAGTTGACAAGCGTTATATTAAGAATGTACAAATGAGTCTCAAAATTCAACAGTAAAAATATAACAGCCTAAAAATGGACAACATTTGAACTGACACTTTACCAAAGCGGAGATGAGCTTGGAATATAATAACATGAGAAATACTGAACACCATTTTAGTAATTAAGAAATTGCAGATTAAAATCACAGTGAGATACTATTACATACATTTTTGAATTGCCAAAATAAGAATTACTGATAATACCATGTTCCTGCAATTAGATTGGATTTGATTCTTTGATGTTTACATTTTACATGACTTCCTACTTTGTGAGGGAGCAGAGGAAGGATGGAAACTACTTATAAAAATGACTTTTGAAGTTAATATGTATGTAAAGTAAAACATTCAGAAGAACTCCATTTGCTCTTTTAAGTCTTCTAAACCTACGTAGCGAATGCTGTTTAAATTCTCAAGGGTTCACGCGGTGGACACTAAAATGTAACAGATAAGCATCTGTGTCATTGAGATAAATGTCTTTCTTTGGATTCCAAGTAAAGCGAAATGTTTTTCTTTAGCCTTGGTGTGAAAAGAGAGTGAATGGGAACATCATTTTTTTTCCTTTCTCATTCACACATTCTCTTTATGTTATGTATTTTGCTTTTTTATTAGTCAAGAATTGCCTCTCCAGAGATGACTAGAAAATTTTGTTTTGCTGGGGCATTTAAATATCTTTTCTGAGACACCTGCTTGGAAGTAAGCACGTCTTATTCCCTCCAGGTTATGTATGCCGAGTCCTTGTAAAGGCTGAAATGAAAACCTTTTATAGATGTGTTTTATAGAAATGTTATTTGACCTCCTTTGGGTTTTCTCTCTGTCACCGTGTTTATGTGAAAACAGACATCTTTTTTTTTAAAGTACTGATTATTTTTCAAGGGCTAGACATTCAGAACAGATGATAATTTACATGAGGTTCTTTCAAAGCAGTTATGCACACAGGTCTTTCTCGATGATCCTGAAGGGTGCACCCTGGACATACGACAGACTTTATTAGTTTCCCAGCATTTACCTGGAGAGATATTATGATGACCTTTAGATAATTATGCATTATCAGTTCCACTTTAACTGCCTTTTAAGAAAATGGATTGTAACTATTTTTCTCTTTCATAGATTTCATCTTTCTTTCCCTTTCTTATGTTTTTAGACAATCACTTCCCCCCCTCCTTACTTTAATACCGTCTTTTTTCTTTCTCAAGGATGAGATTGGTCTCTAAACTGTTCAGTACTGTACCCTAGTTGCTAGGTTGTGAGACATCAACTTCCACTACTACTGAAAACTAAGAATATTTCTTAAATTTAGTAGCTAAACGCAAAACGGGATAATTTTCTTCTTTTGAAAGTGTAGGTGATATTGAATATGAATGCTTTTTTTTCTTTTAGTTTTGGCCCCTAAACCCTAAAGCAAGACTGAAATCTTTATTTTAAATGTTAGTCAGGATATGGCAGCCTTTTTCCTCCTCTAACAAGGAGCACTAAACTCTCCAGCAGGCATTTCTAAAAGACCACAAATTTTCTGACTATTTATCAGACTCCTTGAAGAATATTGCCTCTGAGGAAGAAGTCCCCATGATTCAAATGTAGTGCATGAATCCAGTCTTCAATTCAGATGCTGTTAAAGCTTTTCAGAAGAAAGGTCTGAATAAAGTTGACTAGACTTTAATTTAGTTTTTTTTTTTTTTTTTTTCCTGAAATTAAACATTTGCTTTCCATTGATCAATGAATCACTGCAATTTCTTGGTATTACTCTGACAAATCTTAAGGTAGACTATAGTTTCCTGTGAAAGTAGTTGTCCTGAAGTGAAACTAACATATAATAAGCTTAATATGAAAATAGAAGTAGAGAAGCTGCTAAGAAGTTGCTACAGGGCTTTTTTTCTTTGTATTTTCCCTCCCGTATTCTCCTCTCCCTTCCCATCAAGAATCCTCTGTCTTTTAAAGGACATTTCTTTTCTAGCTCCTATCTTACATTATTTTCATTTTATGGGTAAGGATCAAAATTATGCTGTGAGTAGCAAGGAACAGAAGTGCTGTTGTGATGGAATCACTTAAAATACTACTGCCAGCCTTTTGGAAGGGTACAGAACTGAAGAGATGGTCAACGCTGTTGACAAATGGGAGCCCAGAAAAGAACATGGGAAGAAGAGTGGTATATATGAAAAAAATATAGAAAAGAGAGAGAGAAAAAAATCTATTAATAGCAAGATGTTTAGATATTTAGCAATTACAATGAATTTTACAAGCAAATTAAGAAAAAATGTTATGCAGTATGTGCCTGAGATCAGCTAACACTGAGAACTTAATCAGAGTTTTCCCCTGAGCAGGGCCTATTTAGAATAAAAAAATTATTAGGTAGTGTCTTACTTATTTACCTAATGAGATCAATTGCCACATATCATTCCTGTAGCAAAATTCTTGTAATAACAAAAATAGATACTAAAGTTGTTCTTCATAATGCTGCATTATTATTAGGAGGGGTGAGTGGATATGTGCTAGTTTTGTTTGATAAATTATTTTGCTTTCTCTGCCCCACATAAGATTTCCTATTATCTATACTAAGGAACTTCCCAGTATGTATAGTCTCGGTATACTTTTTCCAACATTAAAAACAGAAGAGTCAGATTTTCCATTCTCTGCCCCTTGGTGGACAGGGCATTGGCATATAATTTAAATTCTGCATATCAGATGTTCCAAGTGAGGATCTGCAATGTTGTGCTGATCAAACAAACATCAGGGTATGGTCAGAATTCACTTGTAATTGTGACCGTGGATAATGACCTATAGCAATGTCCTGGACAAACTGCTTTTTCTACAGCCAATGATCTCATTTCCTGCTTCTTCACCCTTCAGAATTTGTCTTGATGCCTCTCGCTTTCTCCCTCCTTTTTTTTTTTTTTTTTAAATTTAGCTTTTATTTTAGATACAAGGGGCACATGTGCAGGTTTGTTAAATGGGTATATTTTACTTTTAGTACTCAGTAGATAGTTTTTGTCCCACACCTCCCTCCCTCCCTCTGCTCTCTAGTAGTCTTCAGTGTCTATTATTCTTACAATGGACACTGAATGTTTATGTCCATGTGTGCTTAATGTTGAGCTCCAACTTATGAGTGAGAACATTTAGTATTCAGTTTGCTTTTTCTGTATTAATATCCTTAGTCTTCAGCTCCATCCATATTGGTACAAAGGGCATGATTTTATTCTTTTTTATGGCCACATAGTATTTCATTGCCTATATATACCACATTTAAAAAATCCAATCAACCATTGGCAGGCACCCTAGGTTGATTCCATGTCTTTGCTATTGTGATTAGCATGGCAATAAACACATGAGTGTCTGTGTCTTTTTGGTATAATGATCTGTTTTCCTTTGGGCATATACCCAGTAATGGAATTTCTGGTTTTAATGGTAGCTCTCTTTTAAGTTGTTTGAGAAATCTTCAAACTGTTTTCCACAGTGGCTGTACTAATTTACATTTCCACCAGTGGTTTATATGTGCTCCTTTTTCTCCACAGCCTCACCACCATCTGTTGTTTTTGGACTTTTTAATAACAGCCATTCTTACTGGTGTGAGATGGCATCTTATTGTGTGTGTGTGTGTGTGTGTGTGTGTGTGCGCGTTTCTCTGATGATTAGCGATGCTGAGCATCGTTTCATGTTTGTTGGTTGCTTGTATGTCTTCTTTCAAGAAGTGTCTGTACATATTTTTTGCCCATTTTTTTAATGGGGCCCAAACTTGGCCCTACAAGTTACAGGCAATACCTTGAATCATTAAAATCCACCCAATAATTTTTCTTTTTCTTTTTTTTTTTTTTTATTTGCCAGACATCTGGAGTCTGATTTCATTGCATGCAATCAAGAAACCTATCTGAATCTGTAGAACGAATATTTCCTAGGAAGAGTAAGGCCTACTTATTAAAAATGTATTATATACACTCGACCTGCTTTTATTAACAAAATAGCATTTACCTATTATGTAGAAAGAGGGAACTGACAGGTGATAGCTCTTCTAGTGCTGATCTCTAGTTGGCCCATATCTTCTGTTTATTACGTAAGTGATGCTTGTCTGCTAAAATTTTGATCAGTAGGTGTATTTATTTTCTTTGGATTAAAAATGGAGGAAGAGAAATGGTTTTGTTTGTACTGGGAAAGATTTTTGTATCTGCAGTTTGTTTCAGAGAAGGTAAAAAGAATGTAATTTGAACTCACACACTCATATTTAAATTGGAGACACTTATAGAATTTAAAAACATATGAGTATTGCAAATAATTCTATGTCAAAACATTTATTTATATGCAGTTAATATCCATCAATATGCAGAGTAAAGTAAAAATTGATATGCCATTTTGAGTGACTCGCTTCCTTAAATGTTCCTTTATAAGAACTTAGAAGTTCTATCAGAGATATGACACCTTTGTTCCAGGGATTTTGAAAACTGCAAAGTGTCTAAATTTTAGGGTAGGAGTGGTTTTGTGTCCTCTGAAGTGGTCTCTCCTTTTCAAGATAGGAAATTGAATTTGGTGCTAAAGGGCTAAAGACTTTCCTTTAGAAGATCAGGACATGCCATTCTAAAAAGGATAGAGTGTTTTCTTTTAATCCTATTAATCCAAGTAAATTCACTTTATCTACTAGGTCAGTTAAATGTAACAATCCATTTTCAGATCTATGACACAGTCCTCTAAATTTGGGACATTCCACTTAGAAAGCATGACTTCAGATAAAATAATTGTGTGTGTGTGTGTGTATGTGATTTGTACCCTGTAGTGTTTACACTATGTAACATTACCTGCCTTTATCCTACTCAAAACACACATCTGTAACGCAAACATGTAATCATTTTAGAATGCCATACACCTACGTTTTAGAGAAGTAACATTGCTTTAGTAAACACACAGTACTACCATCAAAAAAGGAAATTAAAAGTAGCTATAATGATTTTGTTTTATCAAACTAAAAATATTATGTAGGGACATTCTGTTGGTTGATATTCTTATATATAGTTTAACAGTAAGTTACACATTTGTGCAAGGATAGTTGACCTTTGAACAACACAGGCTTGAACTGCACAGGTCCACTTAAAAGCCAGTATTTTTCAACCAAATGCAGTTAGAAAATAGAGTATTCAAGGGATTTGAAACCTGCATGTAAGGAAGGCTGACTTTTCTTATTTCTGCAGGGCTGAAACACATTTCTGCAGGGCTGACCTTGGGGCCTGAGTGTGAGCAACTTTTGGTATAAGTGGGTCCTGGAACCAATCGCTCGTATATACTGAGAGATGACAGTAGTGCCAGAAAATGCCATCACGTTGTATGTATTTCAGGCATCATAAAAGCCAATTTCTCAGTTTAATTCCCATCAATAGAAATAGTTTATGGTGTAAAAAGAAATATTGTCTCATATTTGATGCAATTTTTTTACATTTGTGCATTTTAAGTTTTAAAGAATGTAGCTCACATGTTAGTTACCTATTAACACATAACAAATTACCTCAACATTTAGCAACTTAAAACAACACACATTTTTATTATCTCACACATTCTTTAGCCAGAAATTTAGGGCACCATGTAACTGAGTTCTCTACTTCAGGTTCTCTCACACTCAGAAGTTGAAATTATCCATTTTATTGAAGAAATGGTTAAAAATAATAATGTTAACATTCATGGCATCATTTGATAATCATTGTTCTGATTTTATAGCAATCTTCATTGGAAGCAGGGGAATGGCCACATTGAGTCTTATATTTCAAATCTTGAGATTAAAATGTAATTTTAATCATGAAATTAAGATTAATTTCCATTCTTCTCCTAAGATTACATATTATAATAGAGTGATACAGAGGTAAAAGTACATAAATTAAAAACACAGTGATTCAAAACATTAAATTTAGGAAAGGATCTTGAACATTAAATGTTACGTTATGATTGCTTTTCTGTCCTCCTATTTATTGACCTCTCAGCAACAATTGCCACAATTGATAACACAATCCACAATCCTCTTAGTGTCCTCAAATCATAGGTTGCACTGTACCTTTTCAGTGCATGTTGTGGGTTCTTATTCCTATTTACATCTCTGGATTGTGGATGCCAGGGCTGGATCCTGGGTCTCTTTTTATTATAAATATTTTTGGAATGAAATTTATTTTATTTTATCTTATGTCAACTTTTTGTCTTAGTATACTGTAATTACAGGAAATGTAGATGAGTGCTAATGTACACTGAGTGTTCAGATTGAGTGCATTTGTATAATCAGCAGCCAGAACAAGAAATAAAATATTATCAACAACACAGGGGCCATTTCCATACTGTTTTTTAGTTACCATACTATCTCAAAAGTTTGATCTGTGTCTATATTTCATACAATGAAATAGCACGATATATAGTCATGCTTTCCTTAACAATGGGGATACGTTCTGAGAAATGTGTCATTAAGCGATTTCATCATTGTGAGGACATCATATAGTATACTCACGTAAACCTAGATGGTATAGTCTATGACACACCTAGTCTATACTGTCTATAGCCTATTACTCCTAGGCTACAAACTTATACAGCATGTTACTGTACTGAATACTGTAGGCAACTGTAACACGATGGTAGGTATCTGTGTATCTACACATCTCTAAACATAGATAAGGTATAGTAAAAATACAGTATTATAATCTTATGGGACCGCCGTCATATATGTGATCCCTTGATGACCAAAATGTCATTATGTAACAGGTTGCTGTATTTTCTTTTGGAGTGGATTATTTCAGTCAATGCTATATCTATAAGAGTTATCCATTTATTACTATTGCCATTATGAGGTGTTCCATTGTGTGAAAGTACCACAATTTATCCGTATTTCCATGTAAATACTTGTTTCCAGTTTTTGTTTATTACTAATATTGCTTCTATGAATAGTCTAGTATATGTGTTTGGAAGACCTATGTACTTATCCTTACATGGGTGGAAGCCAGAAATGATAGTGCAAGACCTTAACAACTACTAGCTGTATGACTTGATATCAATTGGCTTGTATCAAATACTCTGTTTCAATTTTCTAATTTATAAAATGGGAATCAAATAGTACTCAATTTATAAGGTTGTTATAAAGAGTAAATGAGTTAAATCTTTTAAAGTGACTAAATGACTAAGTGACAATTTTTAAAGAGCCAAATATTTAAAGTGATTAGAAGAATGCCTGAGTCATAGTAGGCACTTAAAACATCAGCTATTTTTTTTTTCTTTTTTTAGAAAATGAAACTTCTACTTCTACTTAGGTATTCAGCTTCCAGCCGACAGTAGCATACTCAATATCTTCCTTTTTCTCATGAACTCAACCTCCAATACTTCAACAAATAATGTGGCTCTATGTACAAACACATCCTGCATCTTTCCATCCTTCCTGCACTGCACACTTTCTACTTTAGTTCACACTATCATCTCACACTTGGTACTTTCCGAACTTGTCTAATTGTTGCTATTTTTGTCTTTTTATTAATCCACTCTCAATAATAGACTGATTTGATACAGATTCTGGTTACACTGGCCTTTCTGTTCCTCAACTGAACGAAGTTTATTCTACCTAAAGTCTTTTGGGGAAATTTTTCTTTATGCTAGGAATGCTATATCCTCAGATCTTAGTAAAGTCCCATTGTTTTTGTCACTTAGATGTCAGATCAAACAGCCTCCCATCACATTTGTTTCTGAGAAAGCTTTTCCTAACTTTCTTCTCAGTCTGCTTTCACAAGTAATCACTCTCTATAATATCATCTGATTATATTTTATTTCTTATGCTCATTTCTGCCTGAAATAATCTCAGTCATTTATTTGCTCACTTTATTTTCTGTCTCCTCTTCTCTAGAATGAAAGCCCCACAAAAGCAGAGACCTTGTTTGGTTTATTAGCTCTTACAATAATGTCTGGTAAATTGTCCAAGTTCAATAAATACTTGGAATGGAATGAATACTTGGAATGAACAGCATCAGGAAAACTTAAATAATCATGATCATTTCAATATTTCTTACTCCCAGCAATCTCTTCTAACTTAAATGTAACCAATCAAATAAAATAGTACATTTAAATCAAATAGCAGGCCTTGTTGGCTTATTAATTAACTTGACTCTCATCATGATTACAGCCGTATATTTAGGATTTTTCTAAGTAAATTTTCTTTACCTGTGTATTGTTCCATTTCATCTGAGTTTAACAAGTTTTCTAAGATGATAGGGTTAAGTATTTGTAAAACTGAGGAAAACACAGCTATCATTTGATCTTACTTTTTAATTTAAATACCCCATTTTCACTATCCAGAATTGATTGATTTACATCTATTATTTTCTTATGGAAGTGGTTTCTGTAATAAATTTATAAAAATGTATTTCCCTTTAAAACATCACTTTGAAGATGATTACGTACCTATTACAAAACCTCTCCTATTCAAGCTTAGATAAAACAAGGAAAAATAAACCTGGCATAGGCAATGCCTTTTCTGTTTCACCATTTTTGCCTTTGCATGCAGTATTCCCATTGATAGTTGGATAAGGAAAGCAGCATTACAGCAACATTAACATGCCAAGCTTCCTCACAGGCTGTACCTGCCAAGCAGATAAATGTGTTGTGTGAATTAACAATCCTGATGCACCTGGGTTTTCTCAGTCATATTAAAAATAATTCTTCCAATAGCATAGGTATGGTAGCATTGGTGCCTTAAGACCTACTATTAATAAGATTTGTATATCCTGAAGCTAAATAAGGAAGGTTTAGAACCCTGGGAATGTGATGCTATCCATCCTAACTTCTAAAACAGCCTGAGAGGTTTTGCTTTAGATTTCAGAGAAGTAATGGGAAGAAAAAGGTTAAACAACAGTACTATACAGTCAACAAACTCATTGTATTAAATATAGACAACACAAAAATGAAAACATATAACTTTTATTGAGTACTTAGTGTGCACCTGATGCTTTTGTAAACGCTCAAAGTTCTTTAATTAGTTGGCCTCTCGGATTTTACACTGTATCCTCCCTCCCTGTTTTCTTCTTTGAGTACTAATATTCCTTACCTGCTTTAGAATGTTTTTCCCCATTGTTTGTCTCTACTAGAATGAGTGCTCCTCAAGAATACACATCTTCATTTTAATAGAGTAGGTTAGTCATTGCTGCATAGCAGACAACCCCAAATCTCAGTGATTAAAATGATAAAGTTTATTTTTCACTCATGTGATATGTACATCATTAACCTGCAGGAGGTTCTACACAATATATCATATAAAAATTCATGAATATAGAGGCTTCATCTCAAAACATACTTCCATGATGACAGAGGCTGGGAAAAGAAAATGTGACATATTGCTCACTTGGGCTTAAAGTTTTACCAAGAAGCAACATATGTTACTTCCACTTATATTTCACTAGGCAAAGAATCTCGGTGGCCATGTCTGGTTTCAACAGTGTTAGAAAAGAGACAGGTTGTAATGAACAGAATACAGTTGATTATATCTCTTTCATTGATTGCTACATCCCATGTGCTGATGAATAGAAGATCATGAATAGATATTTACAACTAGTAACTATTTTGATTGTCATTTTATAAACAAGGAAACTGAGGCACCTACAGGTAATGCAATTTGCCAAATTCCAGGAAGGGCAGAATGTGAAGCCAAACATTATTACTTTAGAACCTTGACTCTTAATTCCTATATTGATAAGTTGATAGAGAAATGTCACTGTATTGAACTTACATATTGAACTTACGTTGTTTCTCTCAGTGTTGGTTGTTAGGCATCATTTCAATTTTCATTTAGAAAGAGTAGCATTAACCCAGACAGACAGACTTCATCGGGCATCCCTCCTCAAGTCCCTACAAAAGGTTTTTGAGGTTTGACTGTTTGTAGAATGTAAGAAAGACATTTTGTTTAACGTGCTAAGATGGAAGAACAGGCTATTTTATGGTCAAAGGTACTGGATATTTATTCTCCTGAATTAAATTTTCACAAGATATGTATTTTTATTAACAGATATAGGAATTTGTGTACTCTCATATAGTAGGAGAATGTGCTTTAATAATTTACAGACCTGGGAAATAGAAGAATTTTCAACATATCTTACATCTTAAAAACACACATAGTTAAACACAATAATGTTAAGCATTTTTTGAAAACATTTTTAAAAGAAAATATTTGGATTAAGAAATCTGTTGATTCTGTTGATCGACATGCAATTGCCAATATTGTACATGTACTCTGACACATATAATATCATGTAATATGCCATTTAAAAATTATATTTATATCCTACATATTATTTATATGAAAATTATACATTAATTACACTTCCAGGAATTAAACAACAAAACAAATTAGCACTAATAAAATTGCTCAT
The DNA here is from genome assembly GCF_000951045.1 of Mandrillus leucophaeus. NCBI lineage: Eukaryota > Metazoa > Chordata > Mammalia > Primates > Cercopithecidae > Mandrillus > Mandrillus leucophaeus. The sequence continues at coordinate 77 of NW_012101398.1, read as the reverse complement.
TATCTTACAGATAGTTAAATGTAGGGCAATAATTCTAATCCTGGTTTGTCTGGTACCAACTACACAGGAATTGGTGA
>NW_012101397.1:393791-400077 GCF_000951045.1 Mandrillus leucophaeus | reverse complement strand
AGAGCAAGACTCCGTCTCAAAAAAAAAAAAAAAAAAATTGTAAAAATAAAATATGCAACAACAGTAGCCAAAAGGGGTCGGGGAGGCCTAATGGAGGTAAATTGTTTTAAAGGCTTTGTATTATTTGGATTTGGCTAAGGTAGACTGTAAGTTAAGAATGTATGATGTAATTTGCAGGGTAACCACTCAAAGAATAGCACAAAAAATGTAACTATGTTATATCATCTTTCTTTTGGTTAGTATTTGCATGGTATTATATTTTCCATCAGGTGAGTTAGCCTTTAAGGCAAGAAGTATTACCAAAGATAAAGAATGACATTTTATAAGGCTAAAATGGCCCTCTTAATAGGAAGACTTAACAATTCTAAACAACTTTCCCTTGTCGCTTGGTTTGCTAACCATTCATGTGGTCTTTGGGGCTTTTATTTTGACCAGTGTTCTCGTTTTTCACTGCTACAGATGTTTTTGTAGTCTATAAGAGAAGAGTTGTTTGTTTCTCTGACTAAGGTAATGTTCATGTTCAACCTGCTCTGGGCATTGCAAACAATTGCAAGGAATACCACTTGAGAGAACAAAACCTTAAGCAAACAATTATTTCATTTAGTGTTCTAATTATTTTAATGTCATTATTGTCCTTTTTAAGATGCTAAGTATGACAGATGGAATTTAGACGAGGACTAAGAAATTGATTATATTTTAAAATAATTTTTTAACATTGTGTGATTTTGAGTAATAAGGTATTAAAAAGAAATCAAAAGAGTAGATATTTGTTCATTTAAAAGGATTCTTGGCAGTAAGCCTTTTGTGTTTGTGTGTTTTCTGGGTCTTTAAAGCCTTGTATTGAGATGACAAAACTTTTCTGGAAAAAGTCATCTGTTAATTCTATGCCTAAATGCAAGAAAAGGAAAGCAAGGTTTAAGGAAACAAAATTAAAAGTGCCGAATCAAATGGCATACATGAAGCTAGAAATGCAGTTAGTATCGCTTTTTTTATTGTAGTAAAAACGCATAACAAATGTACCATCTGAACCATATTGAAGTATACAGTGCTGTAGTGTTAAGTGTATTCATATTATTGTGAAACAGATTTCCAAAGCTTTTTCATCTTTCAAGTCTAAAACTCTAAACCCATTAAATAGTAACTCTTCCTTTCCTTCTGCCCTCCCCTCACTCTCTGTTCTGCTTTCATTTCTTTGAGTTTCACTACTTTAGATACCTCATATAAATGGAATAATAAGGTATTTGTCTTTTTGTGATTGGCTTATTTCATTTAGCATAATGTCCTCAAGGTTCATTCATGTCGTTGCATGTAATAGGATTTCCTTTCTTTTTAAGGGTGAATAATATTTCATTTTGTGTGTTGAGAGGTAGGACCTTTAAGACATGATTATGTCATGAGGGCTCTGCCCTCGTGAATGGATTAATGACATTACCATGGGAGTGGGTTCCTGGTAAAAGAATTCAGCCCCCTTTCTCTCACACTTGTGCATGCTGTCTTGCCCTTATGTCTTTTGCCATGGGATGTTGCAGCAAGAAGTCCCTCATCAGTGGTGAGCCCATCAACCTTGGATTTCCCAATCTCCAGAACTGTGAATAAATTTCTTTTTAAATTACCCAGTCTTTGGTATTCTGTTATAGCAACACAAAATGGACTAAAACAGAAGATTAGAGAGACTTTCCTCTTTGTACAGTTTTCTCAAATGTCAAGGTGGCATAAATTGGAATAGTGTGTCTTGAATCGCATTAGAGATTCCTCATGGTTGCTCTATGCTATGCCATGTAGGGAGAGATGGGCACAAACAGGTGTGCGACACGCCACAAGTTTTCCTCCTACTTTCACAGGAATACGGTCTTGGTTACAATGGCCTAGGTGCTATTGCTTCACAGCTGGTCTCTATAGTTTTGTTTTTTAAGAGATGGGGTTTCACTTTGTCACCCAGGCTGGAGTGCAGTGGCGCTATCATAGCTCACCATAACCTCAAATTTCTGGGGTCAAGCGATCCTCCTGCCTCAGCCTTCCAAGTAGCTGGGACTACAGTGGTCTCTATAGTTCTTACAGTGGTATTGTAGTTTACGTATTGTTTTAAACTCAATGTCTCTGGGGGAAAGAAGGCCTGTGTTTCCTAGTTCACCATCTTGATGATAGTATACTCTCAAGTATCACTTTTTGAAGTATAAATGTTGCCAGATAATTTATTTCTTTTTGTACAATGTGTAAATAAAAGGGAATCATAGGTGTAATATTTTGGACTTGAGTAAGACATTTGGTTTTGTCCTTTGTGAGGCCCATGTCTACAAACAGAAAAATTCAAAGCGTTGATAACCTAACTTGAGAGTTTATGCAATCTTATGTTGGAGTGTAGAAATAAGGTAATAGAATAGTTACATATTAATCCCAAGACTGTATATTGTCTTAAGGTTTTCCTGACATTCACAAATATTTATTAAATGTCTGCTCTGTGTAAGGCAGTGTACAGTTGAGATACATAAAGTATAAGATGCAGTCCTTCAAAGTGCTAATTTTTTTTTTTTTTTTTTTTTTTGAGACGGGGTCTCGCTCTGTCACTCAGGCTGGAGTGCTGTAGCACAATCGCAGCTCACTACAGCCTTGACCCCCCACCCCCAACCTCCCACCCCTGACCCCCAGTTTCAAGCGATCCTCCCAAAATCTCTCAATATTTTCAAAACCGCATTTAATCTTCTCAGTTTCAACTTTCTTGGAGATACACTTCTGGAAGCTCTCACTTTTCCTCTACTCTGAATTGAATACTCTCTAAGAGTGTTGCACATCTTTTGTTCTGGGACTCCTTAATCTATTAATAAATAAGATTCTTTGGTTCCTTGATTTCATATCCTCTTTTTGGTTTATTCCTTTCTTTTCTTGAAACGTACTCTCTAGGAGCCTTATAGAATAAGGGTGCATTAAGATAATTTTTCAGAAATTATGCCCATTCCAAAATTTATTTTACCTTTATACTTTAATGGTAGTTTGACTGAGTACTGAGTTTTAGGTTGGAAATAAATTGCCCATGTAATTCTTGTATTGTTAGCATTTAACTTCTAGTATTGACAAAAAATCTGGTGCCATTCTGATTCTTGACCCTCTGGGTATCACCTGTTTTTCTCTCTAGAATTTCAAAAAAACTCTTCTCTTTTTCTCTGTTGTCCTGAAGTTGTACAATGATGGGCCTTGGTGTGCTTGGCAGCCCAAGACATAGGACTCAGAAGTACTCAGAAGACTCAGAAGTACCCAGCCTTAGGAGTCTTTCAATCTGAAAAGTTTATGAGTCCTTTCGATCTGGAAAACTCAAAGACTGGATCTGGAAACATTGGTTTTTAAAAATGTCTTTCAATATTTTTATATTCTGTATTTTAAATTTTATTGTGTAATATTTTATTCATATAAATAAACATATAAGCTGTAACACACAGTAGTACACTACCTGTGAACCAGCCACACAACATAAGAATGGGAACATTACCGTTGCCATGCTTTTGTAACTCTTTACAGTTCTCCTGTCCTAAATTATATATTACAGTACCTGGATTTCTAAAAGAAGAATTACTACAAATGTTTGTTGACACTAAACAACTATTGTTTAGTTTTGACTGCTTGGGGGCTTTGTAAAATGATACCATAGCTTATATAGTCTTTTAGGGCTTGCTTTTTAGGCAAAAATAGGTTTCTAAGATTGATCCATGTTATCACATATAGCTGTATTCGTATTATTTATTTAATTTCCTCCTCCACCTATATATATCTTTTTCTTAGTGGTTAACTCTCCTGACTTAACTTTTAGTGGTTCCCCCCCCCTCCCCCAATTCTTTCTTATTTTCTCTCTGTCTTTTGTTCTAATTTCTGGTAGATTTCCTTGAAGTTTATTTTCCAGTCCTTTCCCTAAATATTTTGTTTCTGGTATTATGTTTTTAATTTCCTGAGTGCTTCTTTTTCTTGTCTGTGAATGCTGCTTTTTTGTAGCATCCTTTTCTCGTTTTATATGTTTTCTTTTGTCTCTGAGGATATTTTCTTTTGCTTCTTGTAATGTGTCTGTCTCTTCTGAGTTTCTTCCCCACTAGGTGTTTTGGTTTCTGTCTTTTATGTTAAAGACTTTTCTTAAGTGTCTGGTCAACCATGGCTTCCTTTTCCTATTTGAGAGAGGCATTAAAATGGTATGGGAAACTCTGTGAGGACAGAGACTAGTTTATTGCAGGGCCCTTCAGTTATCAGTATCTATAGGTCTTTTCTTCAGTTTTCCCTGAGAAATTGTTCAAACCTTTGCCTTTGGAACTGGGTGCATGATGGTGGTGGTAATTAGTCTGGGTGCCTATGTTGTATGAGATGAGGTGGAAGAGGACTGAAATTCTCATCTGTTGGCTTAGTCTATCTGTCCTCAGAATGATGATCTGTTTTTCACCTTTTATAATTTTATTGGGATCTTTTATCTATTGCTGCCTCCTCTCCAATTCTCTTTGCCTGTGTAGGTTTATGCCTTTTATTATTCAGTTTTAGTAGAGAGCCAAGATAAGTGTGTTCAACCCTCCACATTTAATCCATGCTTCCCAAACTTGTATTAGAATAGAACTTTAAGGGGCTTTGATACAGGCTTGCCCACTAAACTCTTCTTTGTCCCTAAATAAATCACTAGGAATTTCACTTCTACTGATTTTAATCCAGGTTACTCATTTTCTTCAGCACATACACAGCCTTTTGAAATATAGGGAACTACTATTTTGAAGTAGAGAAAACAAAGACTAGAATCCATTTATTTCTAATTATAACAATGAAAAGCATATTTCTGGCTGGACTGGGTGGCCCACTCCTGTAATCCCAATACTTTGGGTGACTGAGACAGGAGGATTGCTTGAAGTTAGGAGTTTGAGACCAGACTAGGCCACATAGCGAAGCTCCATCTCTACAAAAAAACAATAAAAATAATAGCTGGGTGTGGTGGCCCCCTGTAGTCCCAGCCATTTGGGAGGCTGGGGTGAGAACTGCTTGAGCACAGGAGTTTAAGACTGTAGTGAGCTATGATCTCACCACTGCACTCCAGCCTGGGCCACAGAGTAAGACCCTGTTTCTTAAAACAAAAACCAAAACAAAACAAAAAACAATTATATAGCAAAATCACTTTGGTAGTTACTTTCTGTCTCAAATTCTGTTTACTCAATAACAAAACGTAAGTGTCATTTTCTTTTCATTGGCCTATAGTGTCATAGACAGAATAATCTTTTAAATGTGACCAGGTGCAATAGCTCACACCTGTAATCCCAGCACTTTTGGGAGGCCAAGGTGGGCAGATTGTTTCAGCCCAGGAGTTTGAGACCAGCCTGGGTGACATGGCAAAACCCTATCTCTACAAAAATACAAAAAAATAGGCAGGCATGGTGACCTGTGCCCACAATCTCAGCTACTTGGGAGGATTGCCTGAGCCGAGGAGGTTGAGGCTGCAGTGAACTGAAATTGTATCACTGTACTCCAAGCTGGGTGACAGAGCAACACCCTGTCTCAAAAAAAAAAAAAGAAAGTGACTTTCGATATTAAGGCTTAGTCTTCTTAATTTTAATGTGGTGAAGGAAACCTGGATTAAGGTATATAACTCCAGCCTGGTTTTTAGTATGTCTTATACTTAACTATTACTTTGAACCATGTAAAATTGCCAATATTTGAGCAGTTTTGGCTCACAAAAGTGGTGATTTTATATGATGCACTATAATGAAGTACCGTAACAGCTTAGTTAAAAGATTCTTCTGTCCAATATAGGAATTCATTCTGTAGCATTCTTGGAAATATTCTGGTAGGAGAAAAGGTGAGGTAAAATGGGGATTTTTCATATCAAGTAAGGGGGAGAGTTGAGGTCCCCACTGAATACAACTAGTAGGTCCTAGAGCTGCATTAGGGTTCCTGTGGTGTGCTATAAGCTCTATGCTACTGAGGCTGAAGGCTATAAATTCCTTGATGTGACAATTAGATACACAGTGCCCACAAATTTGAATACTACCACATACTCTCCAAATACCTGGCTGACAAGGTATGGACCTGTATAGGATTTCACCAAATTTCAATTTAGTCAAAATAGTATTACTTAATTTTGTTTACTCTGTGTATAATTTTCATATGTGTTTCCTTAGGTTAGTAGTTGAACTTCAAAATGATAATAAAACTGTCCTGGGGTTTAAAACATTGTAAAAATAGCCGGGCGCGGTGGCTCAAGCCTGTAATCCCAGCACTTTGGGAGGCCGAGACGGGCGGATCACGAGGTCAGGAGATCGAGACCATCCTGGCTAAC
>NW_012101397.1:363345-393346 GCF_000951045.1 Mandrillus leucophaeus | reverse complement strand
CACCCGGGCCAAAGTGCTAATTTTTAACTTGAAAGCTCTGATGCTGGAAACACTAACACTATTTGGTACGGGAGCCATATAGAACATATAAATGTACAAGAACTGTCACTGTATATGATCAATTGTCCAGAAACTGCTGTGAGTTAAGATGTAGAAACGACATGAAGTGGACTGATCTTGCTTCTAGAGAAAATGAATTAGGGCCGAATCTTGAGTGTAGGATCATATGTTAGCATCTACCCTGGAGAACAACTCACAAACGCAAAAACAGGCATGGGCCGAGTGCGGTGGTTCACGCCTGTAATCCCAGCACTTTGAGAGGCCAAGGTGGGTGGATCACAAGGTCAGGAGTTTGAGGCCAGCCTGGCCAACAAAATACAAAAATTAGTCAGGTGTGGTGCGTGCCTGTAATCCCAGCTACTCGGGAGGCTGAAGCAGAATTGCTTTAACCTGGGAGGCAGAGGTTGCAGTGACCTGAGATTGTGCCACCCCATTCCACCCTGGGTGACAGAGCAAGACTCCGTCTCAGGAAAACAAAAACAAAACAAAACAAAAAAAACAGGTGTGTACTGGCAGAAATGTGAAAGTAACCTAAATGGTCATCAAGAGAATGGCTAAGTAAATTGTTCTGTTTATACTGTAGAGTACTGTGTGGCAGTTAAAATAATGTAGGATATATGTACTGACAAAAATTTCTGAGTAAATTGTTGAATTTTTTAAAAAGGGAGGTCATAGATAATATGGGTGGTATGATACTGGTTGGATTAAAAAAACCGAACTAGGCCAGGTGTGATGGCTCACACCTGTAATCCTAGCACTTTGGGAGGCTGTGGCAGGCAGATCACAAGATCAGAAGATTGAGACCATCCTGGCTAACACGGTAAAACCCCGTCTCTACTAAAAATACAAAAAATCAGCCGGGCGTGGTGGCGGACACCTGTAGTCCCAGCTGCTTGGGAGGCTGAGGCAGGAGAATGACTGAACCTGGGAGGCGGAGCTTGCAGTGAGCCGAGATCGCACCACTGCACTCCAGCCCTGGGCAACAGAGTGAGACTCCATATCAAAAAAAATAAAATAAAATAAAAAAGAAAGTAGTGTGATATGTGTGGAGAGGGAAAATGTATCAGCACATGAAATACCTTGTAACTTTTAAGGATTTGATTTCATTTATATAATTTGCTACGTGTTCTTTGCAACATAGTGAAAAATAATCGTGTTGTCTGATGCTTAGTAGGCACATAATAAGTACTAATGGAATGAATGGTTGTATATTTAGAGAACCATGCTGAAAGGTTAAATAGCAAAATATGACTACTTGGAGAACAATGTTAAATTGTCAAGGACAGTGGTGTTATATGAATACTCAGATGGAGGGATATATAGAAAATGAGAAAAGCGACAGAAGGAACTTCAAGAGATTTTAAAAATAGCTTTGTCTAAAGATTAAAAATTAAAGTTCTAAGTAACTTCCTAGAAAGATTTACAAGACCACAATGAGATGCCATGACACTTCTACCAGAATGGATCCAATTTAAAAAAAATCAAGGTTGACAAGGATGTAGAGCAACTGGAACTTTCATACGTTATTATAAGAGTGTAAATTAGTACAACCACAGTGAAAACCATTTAATAATACCCGCTAAAACGTAAATCTTACTCTGTCCTTTAGAATTTTCTTTTCTAGGCTATATGTACCCAAGAAAAATATGCATATATGAGCTCCAAAACAATCTGTGGTAATTTTATACCTGATTTATAATAGAGAAAAAATAGATATAGCATAGATCCAAAAGTAGAATGGATAAATTGTGGCATTATTCATACACTGGCATATACTATAAAGTAATAATAAAGAACTGTTACACACAACTACATGGTGGATAGATTGCAAAGACATGATGAGCAAAAGAAACCACACACAAGATTCCTTTATATGAAATACGAGAACAAGCAAAGTTCATTTATGATAGAAGTCAGTTACAGTTACCTGTTGGAGAAACAGCAGTGAAGACATTAGGAACCTTCTGGGGCAGCAAATATTCTATATCTTGATATGGACATAGATGTTTTATATCTTTATATGTTTATGGCTATGAGTGTGTCTGTATATAACAGTGAATGTGTTTATGTACATATATACACATATACACAAAATAAATTTGTGTATAGGTATGAAATTTCAAGACATCTTCACAGGGAATCTAACAGAAAATGTTTCTGAGACAGAGTCTCACTCTGTTGCTCACGCTGGAGTGCAGTGGCATGATCTTGGCTCATTGTAAGCTCTGCCTCCTGGGTTCACGCCATTCTGCCTCAGCCTCCTGAGCAGCTGGGACCACAGGCGCCTGCCACCACACCCGGCCAATTTTTTTGTATTTTTAGTAGAGATGAGGTTTCACCATGTCAGCCAGGATGGTCTCGATCTCCTGATCTCGTGATCCGCCCACCTCGTTCTCCCAAAGTGCTGGGACTACAGGCGTGAGCCACCATGCCCGGCCCCAGAAAATGTTTTTAAAGTAAGGACATGTTAGGAAAATTAGCATCTTGATTGTAACTTAGCTAAGAGAGGATAGAGGAGCATATGGAAATGCCATCTCTGAAAAATACCATTACAGAATAGGCAACAACCTTGTATGATTGGTTAGTTAGATACAAGGAACTGGGCCAAATAGCCTCTTAAAACTACTTTCTGCTCCTCTATTCTTACTGTCCGTTCCTCCTTTCATGCATTTACTGCAGGTAATGCATTATATGAATTTTTTTAGGAGAAAGAAAGGTGGAGCCCAAAACATTGCTAATATAGAAGGAATCAGGCTTAATTTAGCATGTTTCAAAGAGCCATGTCCAAGTCATCCAAATAAAGACCTTATTTGGCAATGTTAGCTGCCCTTTAAATCAACCCTTACAAGTTAAGGAATTGTATATGGTACTCAAATTTTTGATCACCAACATCTTTTAACTTCTTACTACTTAACAAATTCCTCTACTTTCATGGTTATTTATATTGACAGTTGCATGGGCTTTTGTAAATAACTATATAAATTACTTAAATCTGTTCTTCAGGTAGATATGCTATCTATATTGTTATTTATTGTGGGATTGCCAAAGCAATCTCATTTAAGGGGCCTAAAATGCCACAGAAAACCCTAAAACTGGCAGCATTGTTGACTAAACATTTTGAAAATAGATTTCTTCTCTCCTTGCTTTAAATGTAGACAGTAACTAAAAGAATAATAATTTCTGAGAGATTATTACTTTGTTATTTGTTAATGAACTATTCCCATTTGGGTAGTTTGTAGGAAAATAGTTAACAAATCTGCAATTTAGAAAGGAGAAATGACTGAATTTTGTTACTATTTATGTTTCCATTTTATTAGTAAAAATCATTCTGAACACTTCTTTAGGCTGAAAGCAGGTTGCCTTGTTAGTAAGGGAAATTAAGTTTCACTTACCACTTGTTTCACACCCCTGTCTCCTTTCCTTTTTTTTTTTTTTTTTCTTTTTTTGGATAGAAAGAATCTTTTAGCAATGATTTGGGATTCTAGTTGCTTATATCAATCAGAAACACTGTGTGTTTAAGACAGTATGTCTTTCTGTAAGGCACTTCATTATTTCTGCATCAGTATTTCATGAATCCTTCCTACATTCCTAGGAGATGATTTCAGAGTACTGTTTCATTATCTGTATGAGAAAAATGGAGGTACTGGTACTCTCACCATTCCAAAACCAAAAAGGCGGCTGGGCACGGTGGCTCATGCCTGTAATCTCAGCACTTTGGGAGGCCGAACGGGCAGATCACCTGAGGTCAGGAGTTCGAGACCAGCCTGGCCAACATGGTGAAACCCCGTCTCTACTAAAAATACAAAAAGTAGCTGGGCATGGTGGCAGGCGCCTGTAATCCCAGCTACTTGGGAGGCTGAGGCAGGAGAATTGCCTGAACCTGGGAGGCATTGAGCCGAGACCGTGCCATTGCACTCCAGCCTGGGGGACAAGAGCGAGACTTCGTCTCAATAAAAAGAAACAAAAAAGAACACAAAAAGGCACACAACTCGGGTGCTCTGTCAACCTACTTTCCACTTGGAATTAAATTGTAATGAGTTAGCTTAAATATTAGGTTATATTGTGTTCTCTGAACCTTAGGTATGAAGGAGTCTTTACTTTTGGTTATAGTTGTTCATCTAAAAGCTTTTTAGCTTTGGAAGTTTACAAAAAGTACACTTAGATATGTTCAACCTTCTTTCTGCTTAAAGTTTTTAAGAGTAAAAGGTTTGTTTGTTTGTTTGTTTTGTTTTGAGACAGGGTCTCTCTCTTGCCCAGGCTGGAGTATAGTGGCATGATCTTGGCTCACTGCAGCTTCCGCCTCCCAGACTCAAGTGATCCTCCCGCTCTAGCCCCCCAAGTAGCTGGGACGACCAGCCTGTGCCACCATGCCCAGCTAATTTTTTGTGTGTTTTTTGTAGAGACAGTGTTTTCACCATGTTGCCCAGGCTAGTCTCGAATTTCTGAGCTCAAGCAATCTGCCTGCCTTGGCCTCCCAAAGTGCAGGGATTACAGGTATAAGCACACATGCCCAGCCTGAATGTTTTATATATACATTTTGGTTAGGTAATTTTTTTTTTTTGGAGACTTGGCAGCCTATTATTTGTCTGAATTTGATGCATCTTCTCTGCTCTTCCCGAGATACTATGAAATATGTGTGTTATTTTTTAGGTAAAATTTTAGATCCTATTTGGTGATAATTGGATACTGGTAGTGTATGATATGAGCATAGTTGAGAATAATCATTGCATAGAAACCTGTCTTTTCAAATTCATTTTTGTGTTTCTCACCTGAAGAAAAAAATTACAAACACTACATAATTTCCTCATAATAATATTGACGTTTTATTTATTTTTTATTTTTAGAGATAGGGTCTCACTGTCTTGCCCAGGCTGGAGCATCATGCCTCATCATACCATCAAATTCCTGGACTCAGGCAATCCTGCCACCTCAGTCTCCCAAGTAGTTAGGACTCCTGAGTAGTAGTTAGGTAGCACATGTTACCAAACCTAGCTAATTTTTTTATTCTTATTTTTTGTAGAGACAGGGTCTAGCTTTGTTGCCCAGGCTGGTCTTGAACTCCTGGTGTCAAGTGATTCTCCTGCCTTAGCCTCCCAAAGCATTGGGATTACAGGTATGAGCCACTGAACCTGGCCATATTGAGGTTTTAGAGAGAGAAATTACTACTTATTTGAAGAGTTGGGATACTACAGTAGTCTCCCCTTATCTACAGGAGATATGTTCCATGACCTCAGTGGATGCCTGAAACTGAAGATAGTACTGAACCCTATATATACAGTCACATGTCATTTAACAATGGGATACCTTCTGAGAAATGCGTTGTTAGGTGATTTCATAATTGTGAGAACATCATAGAGTGTCCTTACATAAACCTAGATAGCATAACCTCCTACACACCTTGGCTATATGGTATAGCCTGTTGCTTCTAGGCTGCAAACCTATATAGCGTGTTACTGTACTAAATACTTTAGGCAGTTTTAATACAATGGTATGTATTAGTGTATCTAAACATAGAAAAGGTACAATAAAAATGCAGTATTATAATCTTATGGGACCACTGTCATATATGTGGCTCGTTGTTAACTGAAATGTCATGTGGGTTACGACTGTAGTGTGTTTTTTCCTATACACATATATCTGTGATAAAGTTTAACTTAGAAATTAGGCATAGTAAGATGTTAACAGTAACAATAAAATAGAACAATTACAACAATAGGCCAGCACCACTCCTCTTGTACTTTGTGACCATTATTAAGTAAAATAAGGATTATTTGAATGCAACACTACCATACTGCAACAGTGGATCTGATGACCAAATCACTTACTCAGTGACTAGCGGGTGGGAGCCAGGGCTGGATATGCTGGACAAAGGGATGATTCACATCCCAGGTAGGATGGCATGAGGTTTTGTCATGCTACTCAGAAGGGCATGCAATTTTAAACTTCTGAATGGTTTGTTTCTGGAATTTTCCATTTAAATATTTTTGGATTGCAGTTGACTGTGGGAACAAACTGTGGGTAAGGGAGGACTGTTGTAATAGAAATTTTATAGGGTTGTTTTGAGAAATCAATAGGATAGTAAATGTGAACTGCCTAACATAGTGACTGCACATAGTAGGTTCATTCCAACAAAGGCTTTAAATGTAGCATGTGATGTAATTTTGCTCACAGGAAATTGAGAGACACTGGAACGGGGAAAAAAAATGTGTGTGTGTGTGTGTGTGTGTGTGTGTATATATATATATATGAATGAGTTCTGCCCTAATTAGTACAAAATTCATTCAGAAGTAATGAACAATTCCAAGAGGAGCACACAGACTGGAAAGTTTCATTAACTGAAACGTTATCCTCACGGTGGTTGTCTGGAAACAGACCCAAACAGGAAGAGTGTCAAAGATGGGAATATTTTTATCTTTGGAACTGCTCTTATGGTTATTTTTCATACCTCTTTACCTGCATTGATTCACTCTGAGCTGTTCCTTTTGTTTGTTTTGTGTGTAGATTTTTAAAAATTATTCAAACAAGAGAAGGCAATTACCTCAGGAGGCCACTTTAATGTGTTTAACTTTGGCACAAGTTGAAGTCACCGTCGGAGTATGCCTCTCTGCACCTGACATTCCTTCCTGAGGCAGGACCCCTCCCTGTGAATAAGAGGAAAGGCTTGGCCAATTATGCTAGACAAAGCCGCACAGCTGCTGAGCCCAGCTGGGAGGAGTTTCCTTCTTGAGCAGGGAGCTGGTACAGTCAGGGGCTTGCTTTTCACCACCTCCTTTTTTTTCACACTGCTTCACCTTAAAGGATTACCTAAGGTGGAGGTAGAGAAGGGGGTGTTGCTATCTGCAGTGGACAGTCTCCGCCGCCCAGAGGGCTGAAGAGGGGAGGAATTGGTGCAGTTGCCCATCTCCTACTTGGAGCAGATGCTGTCTGACCCCAGCGTACCACTCTTCCTCCCACAGGGACCGGGAACACCAGGTCTCTCCCCTGGAGTTTCAGGTAACACCACAGCGGCATCCTCGCCTACTGGTCTGGTGGAAAGGGAAGGGGTGGTCCTTGTGTCTGGACCCCTCACAGCTGACTCACAGGAAGTGCTGGAAGAGCTTGGCACTGGGCGCAGCAGCTTCAGGATTACTGCCCCACCCGCCCTGCCCTCTCCCACGTAGGTTTTGCAGTATCTCTTGATAGAACAATGAAGGCTTTCCAAGTTTGCTAAGACTCCCAGGGAAATTCTTTGCACTTCTTTGGCAGTCTTCAAAATGTTCTGCCACCGACTTTCCCAAGAAGCTGTTATTTAAAAAACCCTTCGTGGATTTCTTTGTCTGAAGATCCTCTGGGTGATCATGGTTCAGCGCTTTAGCCTCAGGAGGCAGCTATCCAAGGTGGGTTGGTAGTTTTGTATGTTTGTGGAGGGGAAACTCTCACTTGCTTCAGCATGGTTCCTTTTTCTCTGGAACTGTTCTGTCAAGCCTGCCGACCTCCAGCGCTAAGGAGGGGCTGGGAGAGGAAGCGCTGCCTTTTGTTCTTTTATCTGACAGGCACAAAGCTTGAAGGCTGACTGCACTGGCAGCCCCAGATTGTGTTCCCCTAAAACTGCAGCTGTCATCTGAATTTGGGCAAAGTCGTAGTTTGCTCCTGAGATATAATTTCCAGAAGGGTGTGTGTGAAAGAGATAATTGTGGGTTGAAAGTGTGTATTTAATTAGCAATTAATCTAGCAGCTTGTAGACCAAGAGGAGAAAGCCTTCTCTGTGGAATCAGTGCTTTCATACATTTCAGTATTAAACTGAGAAAAACTACCACAGAATAGTTCAACGAGCAAGACTTGCATTAAAATGTTAAAATGAGTGGTTGTGTTGAGAAACTTGAATACTTAATGAAGTATATGAAAAGCAGTTACAGAGAGGCTCACAAAGCAGTTTTTACAGAGTTCTGACTGGAAAGCAGGTTCCATGTGTGCAGCTTGTGGGGAAAAGTTTTTTTTAACCTGAGAATATCGTAAAATAGTAAAAAGGTGAAGCACTCATTTAAGAGGGGATGGTGAATTATGAAATCCACTCTGCCTGTAGCCAGCCCTCCTTGACCCAGTCATTGAGTTTAGTGCAGAAACTAATGTGGAAAGAGGTGTGGTAAGAGTTGAGCTTTATTTAAAAACCCATTGTGTTCTTTAAAAGCTCCATTTAAAAAATGTAGCAGTTGGTGACTCAGTTGTGTCACAGTTCATTCCCTGAATACAGAAGCTTAAACAAATAGTAAATCAGTAGGCATTCTTCACTGCCTTGGCTGTTAATCAGAATTGTTAAATCCTGAAATGTGTTGTGATCTTAAAGGAAAACCTTTACTTCCCTCACAGGTGACCCTAGTGTAAAGTGTGTGCACTGATGGAGAAATGAGCAAAGTACTTGCTTCCATCCCTGTGTCAAATATGCATAGCTTTTCTTGGGACCTCTCAGCCTAATGGGATTTTTAGGAGTATTAAAATATATTTAACTTGCTCCCTTCCTCCCTGCTCCATGGTGTGTGTGTGTGTGTGTGTGTGTGTATGTGTGTGTGTGCGTGTGTGTGTATGTGTTTGAAGGCCTCCACATTTCTCTTACACAATAAAAAGAATCATTTTTGTTGCTCTTACAATGTCCTCCAGTGCTTGTATTTTCATATATATAGTACATTTAAAAAGCAGATGGGTAGATTATCAGGGCAGTGACATTCCTGCACAAGAGTGTCTGATAGTTGAGAGCCAGGTGATAATTTTCTAATTAGAATTAACTGTATTATGGGTATTTTGCTGCCAATACGTCTCTTCCAATTATTTTTCAAACTTTACCCTGTTCACTCTATACTATGTATATGACTGATTTTCAAAAAGTACACTTTTGAAGGAATGGGATGCATCCTTTCTTTAGGTACATTACATAAAAACATTCAAAAGATGTAGCCTTTTTTTTTTTCATTCCTTTTATTTTATTGCTCACTTTTATTTATTGCTCATTTTAATGTGATTTATGGATCCTGTAATGGATGATCTAGACCAAATGTAAAGAAATTTGTTGTCTATCAAATTTGTTGTTCTATCAGAGTAATGAACTGAAAAAATATCTTTAATTATTTCAGTCTGGAAGGCACTTAAATATGAAGGAGAAACTGAATAGTTATGTTAGTGAATTTAAAAACAAACAAACTCAGCAAATGGATCAGTGTAGCCAACATGGTGAAACCTCATCTCTACTAAAAATGCCAAAATAAACCAGGCATGGTGGTGTATGCCTGTGGTCCCAGCTACTTGGGAGGCCGATGCAGGAGAATCACTTGAACCTGGGAGGCAGAGGCTGCAGTGAGCTGAGATCGTGCCACTGCACTCCAGCCTGGGCAACAGAGCGAGACTCTGTCTTTAAAAAAAAAGAAAAAAGAAAAAGAAAGAAATTCAGCAAATGCATCGTGCCTCTGTATTTGTCTTTTCAGCTAAATTCATAGGTTACCTGAGAGCCGGGGACCTGCCATACCCCAGTTTATTGTATTTCTGGCACACATTGAACACTCAAAATGAAATTGTTTATTTATATATACACACACACACACACACACACACACACAGTTGAACAGCAGCAATTTCAGATATTTCTGACTTTAGTAACAAGTATTTTTGCCAATATGTAATTTTCCAGAAGAATAGTCTTAAGATCTGAGTTTTAAAAACAATTTCCTATTTTAACAAAAGGAAGTACTGATGTGACCATCTTTAAATTTCTTTAATTTGTCTTGGAAAATGTCTGAAAGAAGATAGAAATGTTTGCAGTAATTTTAAGCCTGATATCCACTTTAGATGCTTTTTATGTTAAGGTTGATAGTCATGCTTACTTACACTGGATATTTTCCTTAGAATATTCAACTGATTGTTGTAGGCTGATAGATGTTCACATCTGAGTTAAGAAAAAAGGAAGTAAATTAAGATTTAGGTGAAGTAAAAAGCATTCCATTTTAAGAAAGATGCTCACCTATTCTCTTTGACTGGATCTCAGTTAGGTGACTCACAGAAAAGTTCTCAATTTTCCTTGCCATTTTAGATCATTTTCTGCCTTTGTAGTTACCTTTCATGTGACTTCAAAAATACTCATTAAGGAAACCTTTTTCTTCCTGCCCCATGTCTCCTGCGTGAGCCATCCAAAATAGTCTAGAACCTGTCAATGTGGATATTTCATTTAATTCTTTTAAATGATTCTTGAGTTAGATAGTATCAGCTTGTTTTTTATCATTAAAAGAAACTGAGTTTCAGAGAATTTAAGTCATTTGGACAAGATCAACAGGAAGTAGAGTCAAACGTGGGTCTAACAAGCAAACCCATTCTGTTTCCTCACACCAACTGCCTCCCTAAATTTCTGGCGTGTCTGGCCCGGCGCGGTGGCTGACGCCTGTAATCCCTGCACTTTGGGTGGCCGAGGCAGGTGGATCACAAGGTCAGGAGATCGAGACCATCCTGGCTAATATGGTGAAACCCCAGCTCTACTAAAAATACAAAAAATTAGCCGGGCGTGGTGGCAGGCGCCTGTAGTCCCAGCTACGTGGGGGGCTGAGGCAGGAGAATGGCGTGAACCTGGGAGGCAAAGCTTGCAGTGAGCCAAGATTGCGCCACTGCACTCCAGCCTGGGCGACAGAGGGAGACTCTGTCTCAAAAAAAAAAAAAATTTCTGGCGTGTCAATCATTCTCACTATCATGGTCTCTGATGTTTCTCTATGTTTATCTACGATAGAAAACAATAAATAAACTTGTGTAACTTAGGTAACTTCCTTAAAGCAGCCCTTTCTCTATAGAGCTGAAGTATAGAGTTTGAACTTAGCAGTCAAACTTGATAAAATATTTCCCATAATTAAATTTGTTTTCTTTGGCCAGAGAAGTAGTGATTTGAATAAGATCATTGATTTAATAAAGCCATATTAAATATGGAGTAATTAGATGTAAGTTGAAACTTACCTGCATGCAGTTGTGAAACTTTGCACTGCCTTTTAAAGAACTTCTATTAAGGAGAAAAATTTACTCTTGAGTTTCTATAATAATGTTTAAGGATGAAATACAATGAGTTAGACATTCTTTAGAAAGTCCGTCTTAAATTACTCTGGCCTGCACTCTGATCAGAGGAATCTATTTCCCAAAATCTTTTATGGATAGCAGAAAATCAGTTTTTTCTAAAGTATGATAAAGGGTAGGAGAGCTTTGAGAAAAATTGTAAATATTATTTCAGTAAAATATTATACCCTTTTATTTTACTTTTGAATGGTATTTTCACAGTTCAAAATTTTAAATTACATAACGGAAATCTCAGCTTCTGGCTGTGTCATTTCGTGTAGTTCATACCCCTAGCTCTGTAGGTAACCAGTTTCTTATTTATCCCAGTGTTTGTGCATATGAAGCAAACATGAACATTTATTTTCTGAACTTTCTAACATGAAAGATAAATGCCATACAGATTGTTCTAAGATAATAACTCGAACTTTAATTGTCCAGATATGGATCTGAATAGTTAGCTTAGTTTAGAGTTCACGTTTATTTTCACGTTTTCTTGCAAGACTTACTTTAGGATAGAGGTAGCCTCACAGCACCCACTTTCTATATTAAAGATCATTGAAATAACAGTAAATCAGTGATGATTCTTTTTCAATCATAGCTTATTTTCTTCCTGTTCTATTTGAGAGCTTTCTTTTGCTGTCTTTACATTTTTCATATGGTGAAAAAACATGAAGGTAAAAATCCTACCAGTATGTCTCGGGTTAGCCTGTGAAGAGATTAATAGCTGAGAAATAGGTTTGTGGCCTCTTTTCCCAGTTCTGTTGATTTTATTGAAATTATTTAATCCAGACTTATAAAGCAGTTGGAAATATTTTAGTCTAAAAATACTACCCTTGCCATTTCCACATCTCATAGTGTCCTGTCACTTGGTATCAGTTTGTTATCAATAAAAGAAAATTAAGAAGTGGAGAGCCGGGTGCAGTGACTCACGCCAGTAATCCCAGCATTTTGGGAGGCCGAGGCGGGCAGATCACGAGGTGAGGAGATCGAGACCATCCTGTCTAACACGGTGAAACCCCGTCTCTACTAAAAATACAAAAAATTAGCTGGGCGTGGTTGCAGGCGCCTGTAGTCCCAGCTACTCAGGAGGCTGAGGCAGGAGAATGGCCTGAACCCAGGAGGCAGATCTTGCAGTGAGCCGAGATCGCGCCACTGCACTCCAGCCTGGGCGACAGAGCGAGACTCCGTCTCAAAAAAAAAAAAAAAAAAAAAAAAGAAGTGGAGAAATGTTGGTTAGAATTTGAATTTTTAATAAAACCTGTTGTTTTTTTCAGAAGTAGTTTTCTTTGAATTTCTACCTGATTTCTTTTGGGTTTATGGTCTGTGATACATGACTGACTTAATCTTTCTGTGAATATCTTTTTAAAAGTAAATAGCGATCTTTTATTTCCATCTTGAGTAGGTTAATTAGGGTTGTTTAAAAGTATTTTGATGACTAAAATGGTAAATTTTATGTATATTTTACCACCGTTTTTAAAAGGTATGTTGAACCCTCTTAATGATAAGCACTAGGTGGGTACGGTGAAGTAGTATAGTATTATATGTAATTAACAGTCCCGAATGCATAGGTAAGAGTCAGTACTGGACGCATGTTTTCAAATAATGGAAGGACATACCTCTCCTTCTTATGCTTTTTATGTAGTTAATTTTCTCTAAGTTATTCTAGACATTGACAAACTTCATACTTGGAAATGTAATATTTTGCATTTCTATTTTACCAACAGTTAAATGTAGTATCTCCTTGTTAATCATTAACCCACTTTTAGGAGGCTTAAATCAGGTAGCATTGTAATTGCTACTATGCATATGTCTATCTGCTTTCTAGAACTTGAATACTCAAATGTCCAACATTATAGGAGATCAAACATTTTGGTATTTTACAAAACCAGAATAGGAAGATTGATGGTGTTCTTCTGTTACATGAAATAAGACCCCAGTAAGATCAATGTTGTGTATTGTTGACGTAGTGGGAATGGATAAGGAATAGAGAATGACCTCCTTATTCAAATACTTTGGGAAATAATAGGCTAAAAATAGAGAAACAAATTTAGAAATATGTATAATTCTGAAATGCTTTCATGATAGTGATGCCAGTTTAAATTTAAAAAATAGCAACAGTAATAAATTGTTAACCGTGTAGACCTGAGAGAGCAAAATATGCTACCCAGAGGAGATAGTTAAGTCTCCTTGGAAGTGTGCTAGTTTTTTATTTTTTAAGTACACAGCTATCCGTTGGTTTGATTTGAGTATTATTTTAAAAAGAAATGTGACTGTTCTTTAAAATTACTTTAGAATATATGCACATGTACTTTTCCCCTTCCTTTTGTGTGTATATAGGTAACAGTGACTGCCTTTGTGAGGAGGAGTTGGAGACATAGGTGGATGGGAGGGAGACTTGCTTTTTAAAACTCTTTACCAGGTGCATTCACTTCCTTAAATAGTAGCCCTAGTTCAAATGTGTTACAAGTTCATAATGTGGAAGTAAATTTCAGACTTGTTATTCTTCAATGAAAACCATTGCCAATAGTTTTCTTAAAGTTTAGTAGTTGAAAGTAATCTTCTGGGTTGGAACTTTCTCCTAACCATCTGTGTTAATCATAGGTTGAAGATAAACTTTGTAAGTAACACATAAGTTTGTAGTATAGAATCATTAACACTTAAAAAACTTGTTTAAATGAATCTCTTTTGGATAAATTAAGCATACTATTCTGAAAGTATATTTTGGGAATCATTGATAAAGGCAGGAACACATTTTACTCGTTATGCCAAATTGCTTGTAATAATAATGTGAAATATTCTTTTTTTTTTTTTTTTTTTTATCATTTTGGCTTACATTAGACTATGAGGAGAAGAATTTGTTATCTTGGATACCCGGAGGTTAGTTAGGACTTAGCCTCTGCATTCATTATATACAAGGAATTGTAACAAAATCCTACTGAAAAATATGTTTAATAAGAAGAAAATAATGGACATGCAACTTCCCTTGCGGTAGCACAGAAAATCTTTCTTAAATTTCAGTCTGTTCCATCATCTAGGTTGTAAGAAATAAATCACTTTGCCCTTCTTTACTGGAAATTTAGTGTGAGAAGAATCCATCTTAAACCCAAAGGTGGCATGTATAAAAAAAAAATTTCGTAGCTTTCCTTTTCACTTAATAAAATTTATTCCAAAGGTTTTCGTCATTGAAATTAAGTAAATCATAGCTATGTGACTTTGGTAAGTCATTTCACCTCTCTGAAGGTTTCTCCTCATGTGAAAAGCATTATCTAGGATCCTTTTGTGATATAAAACATATGGTGATTTCTTATGTGCTGCCAGAGTATATTCCCAAGAAAAATGACTGTTGATAGCAAATATGTAAGAAAACACCCAATTTTATACCAGGAGGAATCTAATTTTATATAGCTGTTCTTGGCAAAAGTAAATAAATTCATGACTTTAATGAATGGGCTTAGACTTTTAGTTTCTAGCCAGGTCTGGATAATTCCAATTTGAGAATAGCAAGAAAACTTACCGAGTTAATCATACACTTACTTGAGAAGTTGTAGATTTCTTCTACCTCATACTATTAGGAGAAAATACGAAATTTTGTGAAAGCAGACATTCCTTGAAATGGAAATTTACCTCATACAAAATGGATTTCTCTTCATTTTATGATATATTGGAACTCGAGTACCTTTTCTTAGACAAAGTATGCTGTTACAACTCTTATGGGAAAGTTCATCGTAACTGGGGAGATAAGACAGTTAAAATGCCAACATGAGCTATTAATTTTTGTGAAATTAATGGTGAATAGATATATATTTAGAAGAGGGAAGGAGCTCTTCCTTTGAACCTGAGGTGGACTTGAAAAGTCCAATAGAGGAAATAGGATTTCAGCTGGACCTAGAGGATTTGGATCAGTGGTTCCCAAGACTCCTTCCCCTGTCACCCCCAGCATATCTCAAGAATATGACTTAGGCTCAAAGTAGTGATCATTTGGGAGGGGTTTTGAAAAGCCCCTCACCAGTCTGGTGCATACTCCTGGAGGAATTCCTTCATATGCAAATCACTGAAAGCAGATGAAGGACAGGAGGAAAATATTGCAGGAAGGGAGCAACGTCACTAGATAAGATTTTGTTTCAAGATACTAAACATACCATGTTTAGTATCTGTTCTTTTTAAGGAGTTCTGACATGGCCGGGTACGGCGGCTCACACTTGTAATCCCAGCACTTTGGGAGGCCGAGGCAGGTAAATCACTTGAGGCCAGGAATTCGAGACCAGGCTGGCCAACCTGGCAAAACCCTATCTCTACTAAAAATATAAAAATTAGCCAGGCATGCTGGCACACACCTGTAATGTAATCCCAGCTGTTTGGGTGGTTGTGGCATGAGAATCGCTTGAACCTAGAAGGTGAACATTGCAGTAAGCCAACATCGCACCACTGTACTCCATCCTGGGTGACAAAGCAAGACTCTGTCTTTAAAAAAAAAAAAAGGGGGGGGGGTAGTTCTAACATCAACATCCTTTCGAAATCTAATCTTCTAAGAGTAAATTTACATTTTCTCTGGGATATTTAAGGTAATGGGGTTGCTAAACTAAATGTCTTCTGTGGAGGGAATAGAGGGGTAAATCTAGGAAACTCTCTTCTAAGTAATATATGTAGGTTGCTTAATATTATCAATTAATATATGGAACTGTAGCTGGAAAACCTTAATAAACTTGTCTAACATTCTTTTACTGTCTTCTAATTATTTGAAGATCATAGATCTACACGGTATAAACAACACCTGAGTATAACTACTCCATTGTGTGTGTGTGTATGTATTGAGACTTAGGAAACTAGACATAAAGGCTGATCTCAATTAGTAGATTCTCTTTGGGCACCACTGGAATCTGACCCAGTCTATTCAGTATCTAGTGGTGAATGATTATTTGAGTTTGAGCCTTATGAAATGCTATTGATCACTGTATTTAGATAACGCCCAACCATTGGGACTTCAATAAATTTTAAAGCATACAATGTACATTCTATGTATATTCTAACTTGGAGAAAACTTGGAACATGGTAATTGGGGATCATGAGTTATGTATAAAGACGAACATTTACTTCGTTTATTACTGTTTTTCACTCACACTACTCTAGCTACATCCAATTTCTTGCTGTATTTCAGACATACTACAGCTCTGCTGCAGGTCCTTTGCATGAACATCCTTGTTGATCTTGAAGCCCCAGTGGTTGGGTGTTATCTAAATACAGTTATCAACTTGTTCTCTCCTGTACCTGGAAAACTTTTCCTCCAAATATTTGCATTGGATTACTTTCCCACTTTCTTGAGGTCTCAGCTGAAATGTCACCTTTTCTGGAGGCTTACACTGACTGTTTAGTTTTTTTTAAAAGAGATGAGGGTCTCACTTTGTCACCCAGGCTGGAGTGCAGTGGTGTGATCAGAGCTTACTGCAGCCTCAAACTCCTAGGCTGAAGGGGATCACTAAAGGCTCAGGTAATCTCCCTCAGCCTCCTAGGTGTTGGTACTACAGGCATACTACCGTGCCTGGCTAATTTTTAAATTTCTTGTAGAGACAGGATCTCACTGTGTTGCCCAGGATGATCTCAAATTCATGGCCTCAAATTTCTACCTCATCCTCCCAAAGTGCTGGGATTACAAGTGTGAACCACCATGACTAGTTGACTGTCCTTTTTTATTATGAAATAGCGAAACCACTCCCTCCACACACTCTTCTCCCCACCCCCCACCATGTATTTATCATTATCTGACATACTATATATTTTTATTACTTTTTTTTGCCTGTACCTTACCCCAATATGAACCTTATGACAAGGACTTTTTTCTGTTTTAATTCGCTTCTATATCCAGGAACATAGAATAATGTCTGGTACTTGGTAGGTGCTGAAAAAAAAAATTGTTTCATGAATGAATTTGAGTATAAGGAATAATCAAAACTTTGCTTGTCTCCTTTTCTTCTTTTTCCCATCTCTTCCCATACTACCACTCCGTCTTCACCCCAGGCTACGTCTAATCCAGTTTTCATTCTACTGCAGAGTGATACCATGTTTGATAAGGCTTGACACATTGAAGATACCAAGTATTTGTTGAATCTTCAGAAAGATATGCAAATATTGCAGTCTCTGCCAATATTATCTTCTTCCCGAGCTATCAGACAAGTCTGAATATCAGAAATGGCAATAAATTATCAGCTTACTTCTTGAATAACATGTGTCCACATTTCTAACTTCATCTTTTTGGTGTGATGAAAAGATTTCAAAGTAGAAGAGTTCTTCTATTCTAACTTTAGACAAACCACTTAATTTCTCTGTGCTTTAGTTCCTGAATTTTACAATGGCATAATGGTTATTTACCCTGCTGCCTCATAGAAGCAAATGAAACGATGTGAATATGCTTGGAATGGTATTTAAAATTCGTAAGTATAAAGTAATATTCCAGACCACATTTTGCAACTATCAAATACTTAAAACAGGCCCTGAAGGCAACTTTCAGTCCTTTTATTTTTTTTCTATTTTGGTGCTTGTTGGAAAATAGATCTCCCTACTTTATAGATGAAGGTCTTTATCAGGAGGTGATAATCTACCACATTTAATAAGGGGTATATCATGTGAAAAAAAATGATCACAAAGTAAATGCTAAAACTGTACTGACTATTGGAAAGTTTTCTGTGTTCTAACTACATATTTCCTTGACCTTGAGATTTAGGAAATTGTATCTTTGTGGATTTTTATCATTTAGACTCCTGCATAAACATCAGTATTTGGAAATACCCTAATGAAATTTCCCATCTCTATTCAATGAGCAAGTACATTTAGATATTTAGATATATAGAGACTAAGAGGGATCTCATACCTTTCTGAATCTAGCTAAAGAGGGTATAAAAGGAATCATATGTCATCCGTCTGAAGAGAGTAGTGACACAATACTTGAGCTGTCCCTGGGTCTGACATACCTAACCCAACTGTTATAGTAACAATAAAAACATATATCTGGCTGGGCGCGGTGGCTCAAGCCTGTAATCCCAGCACTTTGGGAGGCCGAGGCGGGTGGATCACGAGGTCAGGAGATCGAGACTATCCTGGCTAACATGGTGAAACCCCGTCTCTACTAAAAATACAAAAAACTAGCAGGGCGTGGTGGCGGGCGCCTGTAGTCCCAGCTACTTGGGAGGCTGAGGCGGGAGAATGGCGTGAACCCGGGAGACGGAGCTTGCAGTGAGCCGAGATCAGGCCACTGCACTCCAGCCTGGGAGACACAGCGAGACTCCGTCTCAAAAAAAAAAAAAAAAAAAAAAATCTGTTTGGCTTTGTAAAGTTTTGAATTTATATTTTGTGACTTCGGGAATCACATTGCCTGTTATTCAAATTAAGTCAAAAGGCTACTGTAAAATAGCTTTTCTTAAGGGATGCAGTCTATATGAAAGTCCCCATTCTGGTTTCTAAATTTGCTGAGTGTTTAAACAATATTTCATCTTCTGCCATTAAAGTTGTTAGAAATAGTACTTTTGCTGATAAATGGAGGATTCTATTAGCTTCCAAATATTTTCTGTGTCTATCTCCAAATAAAACAAAAAAGGAAATAACATACCGCAGTTCATATGGTAATCAGATGGTACTCAGCAACCACCTGAAAAGTCATAGAAAAGATGATGGCACACATTCTCAGGAGATGCCCTTCTCTCATTCCTCCAACCCCTCTACTCCAGTAAAAGTAATTCCCTGTAAGAGTCAAAAGAGGAGTAAGCATTGAGAAAGATTGTTCTGTCTGTTAGTACTGTTCTAATTCTATAGCTTTGAAGACTGTAAAATATATATTAATATCACTTTGGTACTGTTGTTGGTCATTTCACCCATACTACTCCCCCAAATATACTTTTGCCAAGGTGTTCAGTATTTCCTTATTGCTAAATCCAGTTTTCAATTCTTAGTTGTAATCTTAGTTTTCAGCAACCTTTTACATGTTGATCTTTCCTTCCTCAGTGAAACGTTTATTCGCTTGCCTTCCAGGATACTATACACCTCACTATCACTAGTCACTCAATCTCAGTCTCCTTTCCTGGTTCCTCATTATCATCCTATCCTTTGGATTAATATTGCTGTGGCCTAGGCTCAGTTCAATTTACTGCTTTCTTGGTTATTTTATCCAGTCTGATGGTGTTAAATACCACCTATATGTTGAAAATTCTCAAGTGTATATTTCCAGGCATCATCATTCCCTTGTACTCTGGATCTGCAGAACTCAGCTGCCTATTTGACATCTCCATTAGAATGTCTGACAGACATTTCAAACTCAAAGTATCCAAAACTAAGCTTTTAGTATCGTTTCTCCTCCCTGGTTCTCTTGGTCTTCCCCGTCTCAGTTAATGGCACCTTGATCCTTCAACTCGGAGATCTTTGAGTTATCTGTGATATCTCTTTCTTATTCCCAGTATATCAGCAAATCCTCTTGACTCTACTTTTTAAATATACCTAAAATTTGGGTATTTCTTAACTGCTCATCTCTACTACCAGCTTTTTTTTCCTTCTGTTTTATTAACCTCCTAGCTAGTCTCCCAGCATCCGTTCTTGCTTAACACACTTTGTTAGCCAAAATGATACTAATAAAACTTAAGCCAAATGACGTTATTCCTGTGATCAGGACCCTCCAGTGCCTTCCTTTCTCACTCACTGTTACATGGTATTTAGGGCCCCACATAGTCTGTCTCTCCATTAACTCTTTGATATCATATTCTACTTTCTCTTTACTCATTTTACTCTAGCCACACTGGCCCCCTTGCTGTTCTTTGCTAGATTCCTTAAGTAGCTTAAATTCTAGTTGGGAAGACAAAGGATGAAAGAAGATAAAACTAAGCTGTATTTAATTGTGTCTAAATGTAGGCTATATACCACCATTCTGAGAGCTCAAAGAGGGGGAAGGTAACCTAAGAAACCTTGAAGGAGATGAAGTTTGAAAGGTAGATAGGCAGACAGTGCTAGAAGAGGAAAAAAAGAATTAAAACTTGACGTGTCCCGTACTATTTGCTTTATTCTCTGCAGTTTTCCTAGAACCTAGAAATGTCTCCACATAGTTCTTTTATTGAATGAATTAATGTGGTAATGAAAGCATAGTACCCTGCATGATCAGTGAAAACAACTTAACCAACAGAGTATGTGTCGGCAAAGAAAATGAATGAAGATGTTTGATGGAGCCAAATCTGGAGAGTTTGGATGCCAGGAGAAAGATTTTAGAATGGTTTAGATAAGTGTTAGAAAACCAGCCCATGTTCTTTAATAGAAGAAAACCTGTGGTGTAAATAGTGTGGTGAGAGGTCTTGCCTAAGATGACAGAGCCATCCAATAGAACTTTCTGTGAGGATGAAACTGTATCTGTATCTGTGATGGCCTGTGTAATAGTCACTAGCCTCATGTGACTTGAAATGCAACTTATGTGATGGAGGAACTAAATTTTTAATTTTGCTTTATTTTAATTTTAATTTAACTAGCAACCTGTAGTTAGTGGCTATCAGACTGGACAGTGCAAGAGAATATTGAATGTTATGGAAAGTGAAGGGATTAGGTTTGAGAGAACAATTAGTAGGCTTTTAGAGTAAACTATCCATGAATGATGAAATTTAAAAGAGGAAGATACTAGTTATTTAGAAGGAAGGATTAATAGAATTTAAGGAAAATAAGATGTAGGAAGGACATGAAGGAAGACTCAGCCAAGACTCTGGGTAGTGAGGAATCTAAGGAAATAGGAGATTTGGGGCAAGCTGAGAGTGATTTGTTGGATTGGGTGTAAATTCAAGTTTGGTTTATTATGTTTTTGATGAAGGTAGAATGGCTAAGTAAAAAGATTTTGTATTTGGAAGTAGAGAATTTGGAGTTAGGTAATGGTGATACTAATTTAGAGGTAATAGTCGAAAAATGAATGGAAGGGCTTTGAGCAAATAATAGAGGGGTGGAGGGGTGGAGGTGATGCTTAGTGTCAAATGCCAAAGAGAAATTAGAGATGAAGACTGAATTTATTTATACAACAATAGGTTCAGTAGAGGAAGAGACCCTGGAGATCGTCATCTAACCCGTTCATTTTACAAGTAAGGAAAGTGATGTGCAAAGATGTGAAATGATATGCTTAAATATACATATCTTGTAATTATCGAATTGAGGGCTTGAACCTAAATTCCCTGCTGACCCCTTCAGTTTACTGCTTTTCTCATTATGTTTATGGTAAAGTAGTAAAATTTGAGAAATATAATTTTAGTTTAGTAGGATGGACTTTAGATGACAGGGTGATAAGGTAAAAAGATGGGGAAATGGAGTTAGTATGGGCAGCTTCTTTGAGAAGTTTGACAGTGAAAAAAGGGGATCAGAATGGCTTGTAATGGGATGAGGCAGTAAAGTCAAATCAAAGTTTTTTCAGTATCAGAAATATGATTGAATAAACTCTGCTGCCATGGCAGCTAAGGATTAAAGTGACAAAAATAGTGTTATCTGTCTCTTGTACTGCTGCCTAGGAAGATGAAGTAATTGATAAGATTGCAGAATATTGGCCGGGTGCGGTGGCTCACGCCTGTAATCCCAACACTTTGGGAGGTCGAGGTGGGCGGATCACGAGGTCAGGAGATCGAGACTATCCTGCCTAACACGGTGAAACCCCGTCTCTACTAAAAATACAAAAAATTAGCCGGGCATGGTGGCAGGTGCCTGTAGTCCCAACTACTCGGGAAGCTGAGGCAGGAGAATGGCATGAAACCAGGTGGCGGAGCTTGCAGTGAGCCGAGATCGTGCTACTGCACTCCAGCCTGGGCGACACAGCAAGACTCCGTCTCAAAAAAAAAAAAAAAAAAAAAAAGGTTGCAGAATATAGCAGTAGTGAAGCCAGAAATAGTCTTTAGATCTGTTGAAACTATTTAGTGACCAAACCTCCTTATTGTGTATGTACTGAAAAAGAGTAACACTTTACTACACATTGTTCCATTTTTGTTTAGGATGTAGATGTTGGCGTGATTAGCAGTTTACTTGGAAAGATATGACTTCATAATATTTCCTTTTCTTGAAGCCTCTTGATCTGCTAAGGTCTAAAAAGAGTTCAAAGAGGTAAATCTTTAGCATAAAGACTCAGTATGTTTTTCAAATAACTTTTAATTATACAACTACTGCCTTGAGGATATTTACCCATAATATCAAAGGAGTAACTACCACATAAATGTAGCACACATACTTATTTACATCTTTAAAATACGATGTCATATTGGAAAGAATTTTTAGTGAAATAGTAAATACAGATGATGAGAATGCCACCTGGAGAAAGAGATAATGTGATTGTTAAGAATGCGAAGATTGTTTTATTATATGGCTGTTACTAGAATAAATGATCTCAAGAAATTACCTTGGCTTTAGCCTGTGTAGAAAATTAAAATATAAGAGTTTAATTTTACAGTGCTAACTAGAAGTAAAATCTAATAAGAAAATTTAACTTTCCTTGGAAGTTAACATTGTAGTGTTTAATTTCTGCTACCAATTCATTTCTGAAAGCATATGACCATTCTTAGTTGATTTGCTGCTGCTAGGAAGTCTCTGTATACTGTATTATGATAGAGAATGTTGTGCTTCTACTGTAATTCATGGAATTCTGAATGAATTGCCAAATCAAGATACAGTTGTTTGATGCGAGGTTCTGGGAAGAAAAAAAGATCCACAAAAAAGAAACAAACTACAAAACAAAACCCTTGTTAGGATGGAGTTAGGTTACTCCATCTGCATTAGTCTGTTCTCATGCTGCTATAAAGAACCACGGGAGACTGGGTAATTTATAAAGGATAAAGGTTTAATTGACTCACAGATCCTCAGGGCTGGGAGGCCTCAGGAAACTTAAAATCATGGCAGAAGGGGCAGTAAACACATCCTTCTTCACATGATGGCAGGAAGGAGAAGTGCTGAGCAAAAGTGGGGAAAGCCCCGTATAAAACCATCATATTTTGTGAGAACTCACTATCACGAGAACAACATGGAGATACCACCCCCCCACCATGATCTAATCACCTTCCATGAGGTCCCTCGTGGGGATTACAATTTGGATGACAATTCAAGATGAGATTGGGGTGGGGACACACAGCCAGACCATATCACCATTCTTTCTTCCTTTAAAGGGAGTACATTGCCTTGAGAAAATAGTATACTTTTTGTAATTATGCTGGACTATAGGAATTATGAAATTCAACCTGTACTGAAAGCAGAAAAGGGAAAAGTATCATTGCCTTTATTTCATCAGTGATGGAACAAAGGCAACAGTGAAATTGCATAGTGATAAAATAATAACTGGAATTCCTGTCTTTTCTAATTTCATGCTCTTTTGACCTTAATGTTGAAATGAAATATTGCTGTGTGCCTAAATTGTTTTTTATTACAGACCCTTGTCTGTTAATATACTCTACTAAATAGATTACAAATATTTAGAATCCTAAATACTATATTTTGCATTTAGAACATTTCAGCTTAGAAGAATATGTCTTGTTTACGTTTTGCTTGCTAAGCATGTATGACTGGCAGAAGGTTTTTAGTCCTACTGCCCACGTGGTTTGGATAAAAGAACTAGCAGTCTGTTAGAGAAGAACAAAAGAGAAGCAAGGAAAATAATTTTTCTTTGGCCAGAAGATATCACTGGAGCCTTGATCACTAGAGTTTAGGCAACAACCAAAGCCGAGGGAAATCAATAGAAAGTAGTGTGTGCTTGTAGGAAGGAGGCATTTTGGTTGGGGGTTGGATTGCATGGCATGCAAGATAAGGGTTCCCATTGGCCAGTGGCATTTCACCCTCATGTTTCCCAGTGGAATTTAAGTGAGAAATATTCTGGCATTTTTTATTTGTTTGTTTAATTAGTTTCTGAGGAATCCGTTACTCTGCACAGATTGCTTTTGTTCTTTATTTTAAAACAGGGAAACCTCTTGACTCTGGGCATAACCAAAGGGTATAATTAATAAAATAAAAGGACACAAACAAGAACTAATTGGGCTGTGATACTGTACTTCTAATCTGTCTAGTTTTAGAAGAGTCAAGAGGTCTTGGTCTAGAATAAGATAGACCTAAGGATCTTGTGTTTTGAGGGGTGGGCAAATATGTTGTCTTTCTCTGGGATTGGGAGTCAGATTACCTTGCACTGAAGTGAGTCTGGTGATCTACTTTTAAGTCACTTAAATGCTTTTGTGCCTTTGCTGAAATCAAACTGGAATCTTGGAAGAGACCTTGAGATGTTACCTCTAAGTAGTTTTCCCCATAAAGAATCCCATTCTTTTGTGAATTTAGTATTCTCCAGAATAGATATGGATTTTCAAATCAGATTATTCCCCTAGGATGATTACTCTAAATTGCTCTAGTATGCTGGTATTTTTATACTGTTTTTTCATCAGTCAAAGGAAGATTGTCATTATAGTAGTGGCTCTAATTTATTGACTTCCTATTGTATTGCAGATATTGTATTTAGCACTTTATAAACAAGATCTTGTCTAATCCTCCCAACACTTGTGACACTTAAGATTCAGATTGAGACTTCTCTCTAAATCACACTTAGAGAAGATTATACCACTCTGAACAGTCATTAGATAGTGTTTGGCCTATGTTAGTGATTAATTTGATAGCCCAACACCTGGCATAGTTCCTGGTACATGGCAAACACTTAATATGTTCGAAAAGAATACTCAGGTTGGGTACAGTAGCTTATGCCTATAGTCCCAACATTTTAGGAGGCTGAGGTGAGAGGATTGCTTGAGGCCAGGAGTTTGAGACCAGCCTAGGCAATATATTGAGAACCCATCTCTACAAAATATAAATAAAAATTAGCCAGGCATGGTGACTACTACACCTGTAGTCCCAGCTACTTGGGAGACTGAGGCAGTAGCATCCCTTGAGCCTTAGAGGTTGAGGCGACAGTGACCTGCGATCACACTATCTTATTCCAACCTGGGTGATAAAGCGAGACCCTACCTCCAAAAATAAATAAATAATAAAAGAATGTTCTTGTATACCATCTAGCACTTTGGGAAACTTTTCTGATTTTCCTTTTTTTCTCTGGCCCTTCCTATTTGGGTGCTCCTCTTCTGCTCATCTTTTGAATGTTCACATTCTTGGCTTTGTCTTAGGCCCTCTTTTATTCTCTCTATATACTTCCCATGGGTAATATCTGTTTTCTTTGGCATTGTTTGTCATTTACATGTGGAAGACGCCCAAATCAGTATCTCCAGTTAAGATCTTCCTTCTGAGCTGAGCTTTAGTTTCATATGTTTTACTCACTTATTTAATTCAGCAAACATTTATTGAAAACCAACTGTTATGCCATTTACATAAAGTGTAGCAGTGAAAAAGATAAACAGGATTTCTCTTCTCATAGAACTTATATTGTAGGGAATAAATAAGTTTACAAATTCTGGTAAGTGCTAGAAAGACAAATCAAGGTAATGTGATGGAGAGTGGTTAGAGTAAGATTCTGTGACGAGGTGATATTTGAGATGAGATCTAAAGGCAAAGAGCAAGACTGTGTGTCTTGGGAGAGAGGGGGAGTAAAAGGGAAGTGGGGCAGTTCCTTAGTGCAAAGGCCCTAAAAATGGGAGAACTTGACCAGTGTAGATGAGGCTTAATGTGAGAGTAATTGATAAAGATGAAGGCTATGTGTCATCCAGGGATTTCTTTGGCTATGATAGAGAGTTTGATTTCATTCTAAAATTCAGTAGGAAACCTTTAATGGGTTTAAATAGGGAATCTGATGTTCTGATTTATATTTTTAAAAGATCTGTCTGGCTACAGTATGGAGAGCGTGGAGGGAGATAATGATGCCTTGCATTAGGGTGGTAACAGTATTCCTGAGATGAAGAGAGGTGGATAGATTTGGGCTATATTTTAAAGGTAGATTTGATAGGATTTGGTAATGGATTGAATGTGGGAAATGAGGAAAAGAACCAGTTGCCTACTTGACATCTCCTCTTAGATATTTCTTGTTTATCCAATAGTTAACGTGGTTGAACCTGCTCACCTTTCCCTCCTCTTTATTTTCCCAACCGCAGTTCTTTTCCAGTGTTTATCTTATTAAATGTTACCCACAGTGTGTATTCAGTGGCTTAAGACAGAATGCTGGCCATTACGTTTAATTTCTTTTTCTTTTTTTTCGAGACAGGGTCTTGCCCTGTCACCCAGGCTGGAGTGCAGTGGCATGATCATAGTTCACTGCAACCTTGAACTACTGGGCTCAGACAGTCGTCCTACCTCAGGCTCCTCCCAAGTAGCTGAAACTGCAGGCACATACCACCACACCTGGCTAGTTAAAAAATTTTGTTGTTGTTGTTAAGATGTGGTGGTGGGGTT
This sequence comes from Mandrillus leucophaeus, assembly GCF_000951045.1. Lineage (NCBI taxonomy): Eukaryota > Metazoa > Chordata > Mammalia > Primates > Cercopithecidae > Mandrillus > Mandrillus leucophaeus. Next base: position 366,892 of record NW_012101397.1, on the reverse strand, counting down.
GTCATGCTTTGTTGCCCAGGCAGGTCTCGAACTTGTGGGCTTAAGTAATCCTCCTGCCTCAGTCTCCCAAAGTGCTGGAATTACAAATGTGAGCCACCATAGCCAGCCTTCAATTTCTTATCTGCATACCACCCCCAGCCAGTAAATGTCATTGATTCTACTTTCTAAATATTCTCAAGTAGCAGGTCTCTGACCCCAGCATAGTAGCTGGATCCTTGCAGCAGTCTTCTAGTGGTCTCCTTGCCTTCTATATTATCCCCCCTGTCTAATTCATTCTGGATACTGCAGACAGGTTTAATTATGGCATTTTTCTAGTGAAAATTCTTCATTACCTCCCTCAGGATAAAGTTCAAACTTCCAAACATGATCTGTAGAGATTCTTTATGACCTGGCCTCTGCTCTTCAGCCTCACATTTTACCATTCACACCCTTGCTCCCTACAACCACACGAAACTACTATGTATTTCTCAGTAGTCTAGCTGTTTTACACTTGTTCCCTTTTCCTCATCTTATTGCCTATTCTCACCTCCATTTCACCACAAAACAAGCAAACATTAAAAAAAAGAAACTCCTAAGGTCCCTTGGGTCTTAGCCTAGGTGTCATTTCTCCAAAAAGGCTTTCTGATCTGCCACCTCTAGGTTAGTTGCCCCTCTTTTGTATTCTCTTAGTACCCTGTATTAGTTCCGACGATGATACTATCTCACTATTTTGAATTGCGTCTGTTTTCCACTAGACTAAAAGCTTCATGAGAGCAGGGACAGTGTCTTCCATGTTCACCATTTTATTTCCAGCTTCTACATTCTTAATATACATTTTTTGAAGGTGAGCTGTGGGAAGAAAGGTCGTATATTAATAGAATATTCATAGCATTTTTTAGGTATGGTAATTTATACAGCCTACTGATACTTTTCTAAAAAGAATATTCAATACCTGTAGTTCATAAATAAACTGATACCTCTGTGCTATATAATAAACTGATCAGTGCCCTAAATATTATTCTCAGAAGTGGCCCAGAAGTCTTTTCCACATGACCTAGCAGTGTATATGTAATCACAAAAGCCAAGAAACAAAGATGTTTCAGCTTAATATCTTTCCTCCTCCAGACCTAGAATTGGCTACATTTCTCCAAGGAGCCCTGGTTTCTTTCAGTGGAAAATAATATTTAGAGACCATTTAAAGCATAAGGTATGCTCATTACTACTATGTTGAGCCAATATGACAACTGAAAACAGTTAAATTTTTTTTGTATTTCTTCTGTCTTTAAGGTATACAATATAATAATTTTTTTTTTTTTTTTTTTTTTTTTTTTTTTTGAGACGGAGTCTCGCTCTGTCGCCCAGGCTGGAGTGCAGTGGCCGGATCTCTGCTCACTGCAAGCTCCGCCTCCCGGGTTTACGCCATTCTCCTGCCTCAGCCTCCCGAGTAGCTGGGACTACAGGCGCCCACCACCTCGCCCGGCTAGTTTTTTGTATTTTTTAGTAGAGAGGGGGTTTCACTGTGTTAGCCAGGATGGTCTCGATCCCCTGACCTCGTGATCAGCCCGTCTTGGCCTCCCAAAGTGCTGGGATTACAGGCTTGAGCCACCGCGCCCGGCAATAATTTTTTAAATTTTAGTTTTTTTTTAGAGACAGGGTATTTCTGTTGCCCAGGCTGGAGTACAGTAGCACAATCATGGCTCACTGCCACCTCCAGCTCCTGGGCTCAAGTGATCTCCCACCTCAGCCTCCCAAGTAGGTGGGACTACAGGCAACCGCTACCATGCCTGGCTAATTTTAAATTTTTGGTAGAGACAGGGTCTCACTGTATTGCCCTGGCCAGTTGCAAACTCCTGGGCTGAAGTGATTCTCCCATCCCAGGCTCCCAAAGTGCTGGGATTACAGACATGAGCCACTTTGCCCAGCCAGTAAAAATATTTTTTAAAGTCACTTGAAATAATTCTCTCCATGTTGTTAATTCATGAACTTGATATTGTTGGGCTCATTTGTTCTCTTTCACTTTTTACATTTAGGGACTTTTTTTTTTCCATTTTGATTAAATTTGGCTTTATAAATTACATACAGCATTTACATGGCTTCAAATTCAAATCTATAAAACAAAGTACATTCAGAGAAGTCTAGCTCTTTCCGTGTCCTTCTGGTTTCTTTTCTGAATTGACAGCTTTTTTCCCCTAGCTTTGCTTTCCATTAAAAAAGAAAGTACAAACAAATGTGTAAATATATTTATCCTCTACCCCACTTCGCCTTCCCACACAAACACCCACACATGTGCACAAATTTTTGAAGAAAAATGGCACTATACTTTTATAGTACACTTGTTTCTTTTTAGCTTGATATATTCTGGAGATCTCACTTTAGCAACATAGAGAAGTAATCCTTATTCCTTTTTAAAGTTGCATGGTATTCCATTGTGGGATTAGACCATAGTTCATTCAACCAGACCCCTCTTTTTGGACACTTGTGTTGTTTCTGGGCTTTTATGTTTACAAATACTATTACAGTGAATAGGCTTGTTTATGTACATTTTTATAGTCTTTGCCAGTATGTCTTCGGGTTAAGTTGCTAGAGTGAGGGTAACTTTGCTGGATTCCAAGATATTTCCATCCAAAGAGGTTGTACTATTTTGCATTCCTACCAACAGTTTCTGAGAGTGTATTTTCTCACTATTTTACCGACAGAGTAGGTTGTAACTTTCAAATTTTTGTCAATCGGTCAGGTGAGGAATGGTATCTCAGTATAATTTTAATTTGTATCTGTCTTATTGTGAGCAATGTCTAGTATCTTTTCATATGTTTAAAGGTTATTTTTTTTTTTCTGTGAATCAGTTGTTTTAATCTCTATAGCATTATGGATCTTTTTCTTTGTATAGAAAAATATATAAGGAAAAATAATTTTCTTTCTTTTTTTTTTTGAGACACATTCTCACTCTATCGCCCAGACTGGAGGGCAGTGGCGCGATCTCGACTCACTTCAGCCTCCTGGCTTTAAGCAATCCTCCCAGAGCCTGGGACCTCAGGCATCCACTACCATGCCCAGTTAACTTGGTTTATTTTTTGTAGAGAAAAGGTCTCTATTTTGCCCAGGACGACCTCGAACTCCTGGGCTTAAGCAGTCCTCCCGCATTGGCCTTCCAAAGTGGTGGGATTACAGGTGTGGAACACTGCACCTGGCCAAATTTTTTTATAATTGCAAATATCTTTTGCATTAACATTTTTGTTTCATCTTCTTGTCCTCCACACTTGAGGAGTTCTTCTATTTTGTAATTAAAATGTCTTGTATATCTATACTTTCTTACCTGTTTCCATTGCCACTAATGTAATTCAAACCAGCATCACTTCTGACAAGACAATTATGGTAGCTTTCTAACTAGTTTCCCCATCTTCATCTTTCCTAAATTCCAAATTTGTTTTGCCAGTACACCACATCTATCTTTTTTCTTTTCTTCTTCTTCTTCTTTTTTTTTTTTTTTTTTGCAACAGTGTCTTGCTCTGACGCCCAGGCCAAAGTGCAGTAGCATGATCATGGCTCACTGCAGCCTCGACCTCCTGGG
>NW_012101397.1:356119-363295 GCF_000951045.1 Mandrillus leucophaeus | reverse complement strand
GCTCACTGCAGCCTCGACCTCCTGGGTCCAAGTGATCCTCTCACCTTAGCCTCTCTAGTAGCTGGGACCACAGATGCGTGCTACCACACCTGGCTTATTTGTGTATTTTTTGTAGAGACAGGGTCTCACCATGTTGTCCAGGCTGGTCTCGAACTCCTGGGCTCAAGCAATCCACCTGCCTTGGCCTCCCAGGGTGCTGGGATTACATGTGTTAGCAGCCGTGCCCAGCCCACATAAATCTTTCTAAACTGTCTCTGTGATAGTCTTTTCTCCTGCCATACAGTTTTTAGTGGCTCCCTTTGTACTCAGAATGTAATTCATATATTTGAACTTATTGTTCAAGCCCCTTTAAAACTTAGCACCATTTAGCCCAACTTTGCAACCTTATTTTTCAAATATGGTCCAAATATTCAGCCAAACTGAATTGTTCATTGTTTCTTTTTGCTCCTTATTTGTTCACTTTGTTTTTCACTCAGGCTTTCCTTTAAGCCGGGATCACTTTATTCTTCTTTTCCCTTCCCAGCCCATCCCCAATCTCCTTATCCAAATTGTACCCACTCTTTATGCCAAGATCAGATGCTACCAAGTCTCACTAGGGTCACATTGATTTCTGAGAGTATTCAAGCTGGGGACCATTAGAAGTAAGGAAGTATTAGAGGGGTAGCTATCAGGGATTCAGGGATTTTGATGCTTAATTGTATTCTGGTGGTATCACATTGACAGAAAAATATTAACATGTATTTTCTTAATTGATTTGGCCAATCTCTTGAGATATTTCTGTTGTCCACATCTCTTCAATTTTTATTAGCATGATAATTATGACTGTTCAGGGAACCAGAAATTTAATTTCATTTTAACCTTACTGTACTCAGTGTTTTTCTTCAGTTGTACAAATTGCATTTGCAAATGTAAGTCTGCAGTATCCCTGAATCCAAAGTCAGATTGTGCAGCCTATGTGTGTGAGGAAATTTCCACACTCTCCAGATTCTCTAAATGGATGATGTTTTAGAATAAAAATCTATAGTTAGGAGTGTTTTCATAGTCTTCCAAGCACTAATCATTTATTTTATTTTATTTTATTTTAATTTAATTTTTTTGAGACAGGGTCTCGCTCTGTCACCCAGGCCGGAGTGCAGTGGTGTGATCACAGCTCACTGCAGCCTCCACCTCAGAGGCTCAAGCAGTCCTCCTGTCTCAGACTCCTGAGTAACTGGGACTGCAGCCTCTACCTCCTGAGCTCAAGCAGTCTTCCTATCTCAGCCTCCTGAGTAACTGGGACTATAGGTGCACAGCACCATGCCCAGCTAATTTTTGTATTTTTGGTAGAGATGGGGTCTCACTATGTTGGCCAGGCTGGTCTCCACCTCCTGGCCTCAAGCAATCCTCCTGCCTCAGCCTCCCAAAGTGCTGGGATTACAGGTGTGAGCCACTGCATCCAGCCGAAACATTTTTTCTTAATGCTTCAATAAATACCTATAGTTAGATTTTTTTTACTCTTTAATTGGACCTGAGATAAATAAAAGATCCCTTGAAGCCCCAGATAGTTATCAACTTTAGAGTTGCTTCCCAAGGACAGTGTTCTCCTTTAATAACATATAAGAAACAAAAGTTCAATTTTGCTTCAGAAATGCAAGGATAGGCCATTTGAATTTGTGACACATGTGACAAAATGATGAGTTAGCAGTATGGTGGCTGAAATAATCCTTTGGTAATTATCACTTTACAGAAATATCTTTAATTGCTAAAGGAAAGGGTAGACAGATTCTTCTTCTCCATTGCTTTTGATCCAAGTAGGGCTTCTGATTAATACTGAAGAGCATTTAAAAAGTACTTTTGCCGTTTTGCTCTTTAAATCAGTATAGCTGGCCGGGCGCGGTGGCTCAAGCCTGTAATCCCAGCACTTTGGGAGGCCGAGACGGGCGGATCACGAGGTCAGGAGATCGAGACCATCCTGGCTAACACAGTGAAATCCCGTCTCTACTAAAAAATACAAAAAAATAGCCGGGCGAGGTGGCGGGCGCCTGTAGTCCCAGCTACTCGGGATGCTCAGGCAGGAGAATGGCGTAAACCCGGGAGGCAGAACTTGCAGTGAACTGAGATCCAGCCACTGCACTCCATCCCGGGCGGCGGAGCGAGACTCCGTCTCAAAAAAAAAAAAAAATCACTATAGCTATGTCCCCTGAGGAGTGCAGTTTAATTACTCTTGGTTCACTTTTACCCCTGGCCAAAAGTAGAAATGTAAGACATACAAGTTTTATGTTATTTCCAGATGTTAGTGTAAGAACATTAAGCAGTTGGGGTCTAATGTGGATTTGCTTTAGGTTAGGGGTGTCCAGTCTTTTGACTTCCCTACACAACATTGGAAGAAGAATTGTCTTAGGCCACATATAAAATACACTAACGATAGCTAATGAGCTTTAAAAAATTTTTCAAAAAAAAAAAAAAAGCTCATAATGGGCTGGGTGCCATGGCTCACACTTGTAATCCCAGCACTTTAGGAGGCCGAGGCAGGCAGATCACCTGAGGTCATGAGTTTGAGACCAGCCTGGCCAACATGGTGAAACCCCGTCTCTACTAAAAATACAAAAATTAACCAGGTACGATGTCGTGCCCCTGTATTCCCAGCTACTTGGGAGGCTGAGGCATGAGATTTGCTTGAATCCAAGAGGCAGAGGTTGCAGTGAGCCGAGATCGCGCCACTGCACTCCAGTCTGGGTGACAGAGCGAGACTCCGTCTCAAAACAAACAAAACCCTATAATGTTTTAAGAAGCTGTATAAATTTGTGTTTGGCTGCATTCAAAGCCATCCTGGGCCACATGCAGCCCGCTGGCGGTGGGTTGGACAAGCTTACTTTAGATGATGAGATTTGGGAGGGAGGTATGAAGGGCTTGAAAAAAGAAATTATAGAGTTCCTGTTACTCCCTTACCTTCTCCTGGCTCTATATCTAAAGTATGCTGTCAAGTTCTTTACGCCTCACTTTCTTCCCTACTACATTGTGAACTCTGTGAGGTCAGGGTTGAGGCTGATTAATCTGCCTATCTCCAGTGAATGCAGGGATAAATCAGGAGCCTAACCCTAGTCATTGTTGACAAGCTTCTGTTTAGCCTTAGGGAAGTCATACTACAGCTCTTTTTGTCTGTTTTCAAAAGGATTAAATGGAAAATCATAGTTTCTGGAGATAGAGGAGACCTTGAAGATTACATAATCCACCCTTTATTTTACAGATGAAGAAACTGTGCCTGTCTGGCTCTTCTAAACATAAGAATAGACATACTTTGAATTAAATAAATAGTAGTGTTATATTTTATCCTCATTTTCTCTTGTGGGATGTATTAATTTCATTCGGGACTATGTGCACAGTCTTAAACCAGATCAGTGTTTTTCTTTGCAATTTAGTGCTCAAACTGTATTCGTGAGAAAAAGAATGGATGGTTTAAGTTTCTCAGGGCAGAGGACAATAGAGAGGGAAACAAACAGATCTAATCAGTGGGACTTACAATAAATGAGAACAGAATACCTTAGATCTAGTTGCTTAAATCAGTTCTCACTAGGTACTTCTCACTAAACTTGTTTTTGTATAAACTTGCAGACATACTAAGATCTTTATTTCTAAATATGTGGGCATTTAAAAAATGATTTTCAGAAGTTGTTTGGATTTAGGGACTCCTTAAATTTTATTTTGTAATGAAACATCTTCGTACTCAATTATGAGGAATACCTATGTCCTGGCATCTATTATAACATACCTCAAGCAAACTGAAATATGTTTTTTGTTTGTTTGTTTGTTTGTTTGTTTGTTGAGACAGGGTATTGCTCTGTTGCTCATGCTGGAGTATAGTGGTGCAGTCATGACTCACTGCAGCCTCGACTTCCCAGTCTCAGTCAATCCTCCCACCTCTGCCTTGCAAGTAACTGAGACTACAGATGCATACCACCACGCCCAGCTATTTTTTGCATTTTTTTGTAGAGACGAGGTTTCACCATGTTGACCAGGCTGGTCTCAAACTCCTGGGCTCAGGCGATCCTCTGGCCTCAACCTTCCAAAGTGCTAGGATTACAGGTGTGAGCCTCTGGGCCTGGCCTGAAATATGTATTTATTTTTTAAGTTGGGGATGATTATTTACTTTACAAAAGAATGTTTCCCATTAGTAAAGCATTCAAATGAAGTACTGATACATGCTATAACAAGGATGAACCTTAAAAACATAAGTGAAAGAATCCAGACACAGAAAGTCATATATTGTAAGATTATATTTTTATGAAATATCCAGAATAGGCAAATCTAGAGAGACAGAGAGTATGTTAGTGGTTGTTTAGGGCCAGGGGAATGGAGGAATAAGAGGATGATTGCCAAAGATCAAAAGGTTTCTTTGAGGAGATGTAAATTTTCTAAAATTAACTGTAGCCTGGGCAGTATAGAAAGAGCCTGTCTCTACAAAAAAATTTAAAAATTAGGCAAGTATGGTGATGTGCACCTGTAGTCCTAGCTGCTCAGGAGGGTGAGGCAAGAGGTTTGCTTGAACCCAGGAGTTCAAAACTGCAGCAAGCTATCACTGCACTACTGCACTCCAACCTGGACAGCAGAGCAATACCCTGTCTCTAATTAAAAAAAAGAAAAATTGACTGTGATGATGGTTGCACACTTCTGTGAATGTGCTAAAAGTTGTTGGATTGTATACTTTAAATGGATGAATTATACAATGCATGCCTTGTATCTTTTGTTTTGTTTTGTTTTGTTTTAAGATGACGTCTCACTCTGTCGCCCAGGCTGGAGTACAATGGCACGATCTCGGCTCACTGCTACCTGTGCCTCCCGGTTCAAGCGATTCTACTGCCTCAGCCTCCCGAGGAGCTGAGATTACAGTCCCCCACCATTATGCCCTGCTAATCTTTGTATTTTTGTAGAGACAGGGTTTCACCTTGTTGGGCAGTCTGGTCTCAAACTCGTGGCCTTAGGTGATCTGCCCACCTCGACCTCCCAAAGTGCTGGAATTACAGGCATGTGCCACCATGCCCAGCCATGAATCGTATCTCAGTAAAGCTATTTTAGAAACAATTTATCATAAGATTTATTTAAATAGCGCCAGGCACGGTGGCTCACGCCTGTAATCCCAGCACTTTGGGAGGCTAAGGCGGGCAGATCACTTGAACCCAGGAGTTTGAGACCAGCCTGGGCAACATGGCAAAATCTCCACTAAAAATACAAAAATTTTCCAGGTGTGGTGTTGCATGCCTGTAGTCCCAGCTACTAGAGAGGCTGAGGATCACTTGAGCCCAGGAGGTGGGCTGCAGTGAGCGGAGATTGTGCTGCTGTACTGCAGCCTGGGTGACAGAGTGAGGCCCTGTCTCAATAAAAAACAAAAAACAAAACAAAACCCATAAGATTTGTTTAAATAGTGAGCATTGTCATATAATCTAACCATCTGATTTTCAATAATAGCAGCTAACATTTGTTAATTGCTTATTATGTGCTAGGCATTGTGCTAAATACTTTAAAGCCTACATTTTCTTGCGTTAGGGTTTAGTTTATACACAGCAATGTTTCAGCAACACAGTCATCTTTGTATTCTCTGTGCATGCTAGCTCAGAGCCTTACAAATGCAATAAATTCAAAATGTATGAATGAATGAACGAACGAATGAATGAATGTAATGCTCAGAAACAGATGTCCTGGCACGGCATCTCAACACATCAGGGCGTTGCTGTCTCCTTATCTTAGTGTCAGTCTTCTCTCAGGCCTACTAAACAATTCTGGCTCATACAGGGATTAGGGGAAAAATTATTCTGACTTGCTTTTGCCATTTACACACAAATTAGGAAAGAAGGAGGGATTATTGCATTGCCTTCTTTTCCTTTGTTCCTTATTTCAAGTAATCAGCACAACCCATCTTTAGGTTTCAACCTTTGCATTTTACTCTTGGTAGTAGTTTAATCTTTCTACAGATCTTCTCAGGAGAACACAGTCCCGAACAAATTGAGCTTTGAGTATACCCAAATCAGAGTCTGAGAAAATTTCTCCCAAAATATTCTATGTAGGTGATCTATCTTCCGCTCTCCTTCGCTCCCTGTGTACCTCCCCCGCTTCCCACTCTCCTCTTCCCAATTTTAGAGTAGAAATAAGAAATCTTCAAACTCTTAAACTGAGGGTCTGATTTCTTATTTTTAGACAATAGAATTAGGATAATTAGTTGGATACTGACTAAAGTCAGGAACAATATAGTTGAGCTCCGTAACCCAGAACCCCCTGGAATCCTGATGACCATGACCTGTGTAGAGGTTGCTCTACCACTGAGATCATCTATTTTCCTTCAAATTCTGGGAAGCTAGGAGATACTTCTCTTGTATCTGTGTTGCTAATTACTAAATTATAAGAAATTAGTTTTATCTACCACTCATAGTTAATCCAAATTTGCCAGTCTTTTTATACATAATTTATAAAAGTTATTAGAGTCAAATTAAGCCGCTTTTTCCATAATTCTAAAAAGCTTGGAAACTATGATAAAGACTATAAAGCTAACTCTCTCCAGGGCCCTGATTATTATTGTTATGAGGATATTTACTGATAAATAATGGGTGTTATACTTAAAAATATGAATATTAAAAGCATTTTTCTACTCATTCTTTTTTTTTTTTTTTTTTTTCATTTTTTGGGGCTTTAAAGACATAGCTATTTTTCATAACAGGCTCATAGCCATTTCCTCTACTATTACAAAATTTGTGCCTTATTTCTTAAGTTACTAATTAATGGAATTTTTAATAAAACTCTTGTTCAATATCATATATATAACTTTTCTCTGAAAATTTCTCTGTTTTTAAGTATAGATGCAGGTGACTTTGGGTTTTTTTTTTTTTTTTTTTGAGTATTTGAAACTTTGAAATAGAATCAGTAATATAAGCTAGGTGCAGTGGCTCATGCCTGTAATCTCAATGCTTTGGGAGGTGGAGGAGGGAGGATCGCTTTTGGCCAGGAGTTCAAGACCAGCCTGAGCAATATAGTAAGACCCTGTCTCTACAAAAACATTAAAAATTAGCTGGGTATCGTGGTGTGTGCCTGTGGTCCCAGCTACTTGGGAGGCTGAGGAAGGAAGATCACTTGAGCCCAGGAATTTGAAGCTGCATTAGCTATGATGGCACCACTACACTCTAACCTGGGTGACAGAGACCCCATCTCAAA
>NW_012101397.1:353448-356014 GCF_000951045.1 Mandrillus leucophaeus | reverse complement strand
TATAGGATGTAGCTTAACCATTTTGACTTTCACCTAAAATAGACCAAACCAACGAGATGATTTGAGAGTTGGGAATATCTGAAAAGGGTGATTTTCTTTGCCTAGGTGTTGATGAATGCTTTATCATTTCATTTAAATAAAGTTTTCACACTTACCATATTGATTACAGTTCTGCTTGATAGGGACTGCATCAGCCTTCTTTCTCTGTAGCATCTAATGTATTACCATTATTATTATTAGGATGTGAGAAGTTCTTGTTATCCTAACCAAACTGAAGGGAAGCACTTAACCATGTGATAGCAGTGGAGAAATTGTTATGGCCTTGTATGGACTATCAGTGAATGGCTAAAGGGAAACTTTGGTTTCCATTTAATTTACTGTGGCAGAGTGTCCTGTTTAAAGTCTGAAGATAGCAAGCATGTTCTGTAATTTTTATCTTGAGGCCTAGTAAATCATTAAGTCTTCTTGCTTTCCACTGATCAGCAGTAGAGGCTGAATAATGCTGCTGTCCTTCTGGGTATGGCAAAACAGTGGAGACGGTAAACATTACAAAAGAAAGAAAAACATTCCAGTTTTGAAAGAATTAATTTTTTAATTTGTGAGATGAGATCAGTAGCTCATCATATTTTACTTGTAATTGTCTACCAGGAAGATTTTGGTTTAAACTTTAGATCCAATTTCAGTAAGTACTGTAATATCTATAGTCTAAGTTTATGAATTATTTCTCTACTTCATATTACATAGTACATATTTTCTTACCCTTGTTTTAATGGTCTTATTTTTGTGTCTTCCTGTAAACCGTTTAAAACTTTTTTTTTTTTTTTTGTAAGTAGACTGGTTAATATTAAATAAAAACTAAGACGGGTATTTTGTTTTGTTTATTTATTTATTTATTTGAGACGGTCTCACTCTGTCTCCCAGGCTGGAGTGCCATGGCACTATCTTGGCTCACTACAACCCCTGCCTCCTGAGTTCAAGCGATTCTTCTTACTTCGAGGTAGCCATAGCTAAAATGGGAGAATTCCAGGGATGGTTATGAACAATAAATTAAATCTGTAACTAGTACCTATCATAGTATCTGGCTTTTTTTAAGTTCTGAATATAATTTATTAATTATTAAATAATCAGGATAAGTGTGTGAGTGTATATATATGTGTGTGTGTATATATATGTGTGTATATATATGTATATATGTATATATATTTTGAGACAGGGTCTCACTGTATCATCCAGGCTGGAGTGCAGTGGTGTGATCTCACCTCACTGCAACCACCTCCTGGGTTCAGGTGATTCTCCCACCCCAGCCTCCCAAGTAGTTGGGACTACAGTTGCACTCCACCACACCTGGCTATTTTTTAAAATTTTTTTAGTAGAGACGGGGTTTTACCATGTTGCCCAGACTGGTCTCGAACTCCTGAGCTCAAGTGATCCGTCCCCCTTGGCTTCCCGAAGTACAGGAATTACTGACCTGAGCTCCACACCTGGCTATATAATGGTATTTTTATAAACATCTTTCTGAGTGTCTCAGATTGAGCACTTGAACCCACTCAGAATGTGGACATCATGCTCTTTAACAAAACATTTTTTATATTTCTTATATATTTATATTTAGAAACTTTTTTTGAGACATAGCCTTACTCTGTCACCCAGGGTGCAAACCAGTGGTATGATTATGACTCACAGCAACCTCTAACTCCCAGACTCAAGAGATCCTCCCACCACCTGAGACTCCCGAGTAACTGGGACCATAGGTGTGCACCACCACGCCCAGCTAATTTAATTTTTTTTGGAGAGATGCCTGTGTGACAGAGCAAGACCCTGTCTGGAAAAAAAAAAAAATCTAATCTCTTTCTACTAGTACTTTTTTTGAGACAGAGTTTTGCTCTGTCACCCAGGCTGGAGTGCCATGGCCTGATCTCGGCTCACTGCAACCTCTGCCTCCCAGGTTCAAGAGATTCTCCTGCCTCAACCGCCCAAGTAGCTGGGATTACAGACACACACCACTATGCCTAGCTAATTTTTGTATTTTTAGTAGAGATGGGGTTTTACCATGTTGGCGAGGCTACTCTCAAACTCCTGACCTCAGATGATCTGCCTGCCTCGGTGTCCCAAAGTACTGGGATTACAGGTGTGAGCCACTGTATCCGGCTCTACTAGTACTCTTTTCCCATTTCTATTCTTGGAGTCTCTTGTTAACCAAAGAATAAAGTAATGAAATTCAGTTTCAGTTTGAAATAGGAAGCACAGGGATTTTATCTTTGAAATCCTCAAGGTACATTAGAGCTGACCCAAAAAGACAAGAAATTATAACATCTGCAGAGATTGTTGGGAAAGTATACTAATTTTAAAACTAAATCGAGCCCAGAAAGTTGAGGCTGCAGTGAGCCGTGATTGCATCAGTGCACTCCAGTCTGGGCGACAGGGCAAGACCCGGTGTGAGGGGGGAAAAAATCAGGATTGGCATGGCTTAGCTGGGAAGAGAAGGAGGGATCAACAGGTAAAGCACAGGGGATTTTTAGGGCAGTGGAAGTATTCTGTCTGATACATGGATGCATGTGCATGTATC
>NW_012101397.1:348930-352247 GCF_000951045.1 Mandrillus leucophaeus | reverse complement strand
AGCCTGGCTAACATGGTGAAACCCCATCTCTACTAAAAACACAAAAATTAGCCGGACGTTGTGGCGCATGCCTGTAGTCCCAGCTGCTTGGGAGGCTGAGGCAGGAGAATCGCTTGAACCTGGAAGGTGGAGGTTACAGTGAGCCGAGATTGTGCCACTGCACTCCAGCCTGGACAACAGAGCAAGGCTCTATCTCAAAAAAAATAAAAATAAATAAAAAGTCATGAATTACACAAGTGTAAGAATTAAAGTAGTGGTTGATATGTAAGGTCACTTGGAGTTTGGAGGCAGTTATGGAAGAATAATAGGGCTTGCTTTGAGATATCTAGTGGTTTATTTAACCACTTAAAACCCAGAAACCGTCCATGTTCACACTAGTACTAATCACAACAGCTGAGAGGTGGAAGCAATCCAGATGTCTACTGGTAGACTAATGGATAAACAAAATGTGGTCTGTACATACCTTAAAAAGGAAGGAAGTTTTGACACATACTACATACATACTGCAATATAGATGGACCTTGAAGACATTATGCTTAATGAAAAAGTCACAGAAAGATACTGTATGATTTCACTTGTATGAGCAGTGAAATTCATAGAAAAATAAAGTAGAATGGTGGTTGCCAGGGGCTGGGAAGAGAGGGAAATGGGGAGTTGTTTATTGGGTATATAGTTTCAGTTTTGTAAGATGAGAAAATTCCGGAACTCTGTTTGCACAATGTGAATATATTCGACATTACTGAACTATACACTTAGAAATGGTTAAGATGGTAAATTCTAACCACAATTCAAAAAGAACTTATACAAAAACCCACACAAATCTGTTCATTTGGGAGGACATAAAAGGAAATATTTTGGAAACTAACTTTATGATACTAAGATGAAGATACTCCAGACTCATCTTGTGTTTTCCCTGCCCCAGCCCTAGGATCGGCTATTTCTCCAAGAAGTCTTGGTTCCTTTTGTTGGATTTAGCAACCAAGATTTGGGTTCTGGATTTAGCAACCACGATTGCTACTGGAGTGTCATTGCTTCCTTTAGCTTACAGAGCTAGGTATACGCACATCTATAATTCTGTATCCACCTGTACAATTATTAACCTAAACATGAATTCCATTAGATATCTGTTAGATGTCTCCAACTGTAATCCAGTACCACAGAGTTCATTCTTGCCTTTTCTTTTTGCTTATCTGTAAATTCCCTCACCAACAGTAAGACATCTGATCCACCAGCCATCATCCATTTACTTATTGTTTATCCACAGTATACATGTAAAGCAGTTTCAGAATTGTGGATCTGGGAGAAACAAATTTACCAACTAGCATACAGTGTTTATGTATAGTTCCTTTTGTTTTCAGTCTCACAGTTTCCAGCCAAAACACTGTTTTCCAATGTTATATCAGGTATTTGCATTAAAGGTAGATTAGTTTTTCACGATCGTTATCTCATTCAGAGATTCCCATTGCATGGTTGATTTTTTTTTTCCTTTTTCCAAGTTCATATACATCAAAGTTTATTCTTTGTGATGTACACTTGTGGGTTTGGACAAATGAATGGAGTCATGTTGTGATTTTGATTGTTATGGTTTCTTTTTTTTAAACTTTGTTTATTTTTGAGACAGAATCTCACTCTGTCACCCAGGCTGGAGTGCAGTGGCACAATCTTGGTTTATTGCAACCTTCAACCTCCTGGGTTCAAGCGATTCTCGTGCCTCAGCCTCCCAAGTAGCTGGGACTACAGGGGTGCACCACCACACCTGGCTAATTATTTGTTTGTTTTTAGTAGAGATGGGGTTTCAACATGTTGGCCAGGCTGGTCTCAAACTCCTGACCTCAAATGATCCGCCCACCTTGGCCTCCCAAAGTGCTGAGATTACAGGCATGAGCAACCGTGCCCAGTCAATTCCTTTTTATTTTGGTCTTGGTCTTTCTGTTGAGAGGGGTCATAAGCCAGGACAGCCACTCTTTAGGAGAGCCCTGATTGGCAGGGAAGGGTTATGTTCAGGGGTGTCAGGTGAGACACAGTAAGAAAGTTTAACCAAAATGCATGAGAGAGAAGAAATGTGTAATTTGCAGAGCACAGAAAGGTTGCTGAGGGGTGGCAGTGTTGGAAGACTAGAGGTGGCAGGGAGCTCAACCAGAGGATAGGGGAGTAAGAGAGGAGGAAAGAAAGAGGGAGGAAGGACCTGTGGGGCTGTGCCTTTTTAAGGTTCATGGGCATTATCTTTCCCTTGGGGATTGTAGATTGTAGATTGGCTAAGTTAAAGAAAACAGGAATGAAAGGGGAAACTTATTTGTATGACTCTGGTGTTGACTGTTAGGTTTTATTATGATCTGCAGTTTGGAATGTTGTGGGCTTTGGGTCAATGAGACGAGGAACAAGCAGGCCATATGGCAAACAGCCACACAGCAAGGGGAAGTTTTAACTATGCCAAGGGTGAGAGGCATTTCAGAAACTTATGTCAAACCTAAGGATGAATGCTGAGGCAGCAACTATATTAAACAAATTTATGACACATGTGTCCTATGGCACCATACACAACTCCTTTACCCTAAAAATTTCCCTTTGCTTCCACTTTATAATCAACAACTCCCCTCACTACCAGCTGCTGACAGTCTAATCATTTTCCATCACTATAGTTTTGCCATTTCCAGAAGTTATATGAATGGAATCATATAACATGTAACATTTTGAGTCTCGCTTTTATCACTTAATAGAATGCATTAAGATTCATCCATCTGGCCGGATACAGTGGCTCACACCTATAATCCCAGCACTTTGGGAGGCCGAGGTGAGCGGATCATGAGGTCAAGAGATCGAGATCATCTGGCCAACGTGGTGAAACCCCATCTCTACTAAAAAATACAGAAATTAGCTGGGCGTGGTGGCAGGCTCCTGTAGTCCCAGCTACTCTGGAGACTGAGGCAGGAGAATCTCTTGAACCTGGGAGGCGGAGGTTGCAGTGAGCTGAGATCGCGCCACTGCACTCCAGCCTGGCAACAGAGTGAAACTCCATCTCAAAAAAAAAAACAAAAAAAGATTCATCCATCTTGTTGAATCAATAGAAACAGTAGCTTTTTCCTTTTTATTGCTAAGTAGTATTCCATTATATGAATGTAATTACAGTTCAGTTATCTATTCTGTCATTCAAGGATATCTTGATTGCTTCCAGTATTTAGTGATTATGAAGAAAGCTACTATAAGCATTCACATACAGGTTTTTCAGTTCACTTGGATAAATATCTAGGAGCTTGTTTGCTAGATCATATGATAAATCTGTGTTTAACTTTGGAAGACAGTATGTCAGTTTCTTTTTT
>NW_012101397.1:345145-347640 GCF_000951045.1 Mandrillus leucophaeus | reverse complement strand
ACTGTACCTAGCCTTTTTTCTATTTTTTAAAAGATTTTTTATAATGTTGCATTTAATGTTTAGGTTTATGGGCTATTTTGAATTAATTATTTTGTATAAGTTGTAATAAGATGTAAATATCCTTTTTGGCAGGGATACATATTGACATACAAATTTTCCATCACCATTTGCTTAAAAGACTATCTTTTCTCCGTTGAATTACCTTTGCACCTTTGTAAAAATGTAGTTGGCTATATTTGTGAAGGTCTTTTTTAAGACTCACTATTGTATTCCATTGATCTATGGACCGTATCCTTCCTCCGGTATTACCCTGTATTGATTGTTGTAGTAAGTCTTAAAGTCAGGTAATATGAATCCTCTAATTTTGTTCTTCTTTTCCAGAATGGTTTGGCTATCCCAATTCCTTCTCTTTTCATGTAAATTTTAGAATAAACTTTATATATTTATAAAAAGACCTGGCTAGCATTTTGATTGGGATTGTGTTGATCAAACTGGGGAGAATTGAGTCTTAACAATATTGAGTCTTCCAGTAAATGACATGGTGTTCCTTTCCATTTATTTAACTCTTCTTTCGTTTCTTTTATCAGTGTTTTGTAGTTTTTCACATACAGATCCTGCATATATTTTGTCATGTTTATATCTAAGTGCTCCTTTAATGGGAGGGGCGATGATAAATGGTATTGCTTTTTAATTTGGGATTTCAGTTGCTCATTGCTGGTACATAGGAATACAGTTGACTTTTGTATATTGACCTTGTGTCTTGTGACCTTACTGAAGCAACTTATTTTTTAGTTCAAGAAGGTTGAGTTTTTTTATTAGTAGGTCTTTGTTTTGGGGATTTTCTTTTTTTTTTTTTTTTTTGTAGATTCTTAGCATTTTCTAGACAGTTATATTACTTATGAATAGAGAGTTTTATTTCTTTCTTTGTCTTCTGTATGCTTTCTATTTATTTTTCTTGCCTTAGTGCACCAGCTAGTACTTCATGTTGTTAAATAGGACTTGTGAGAAAATATATCCTTACTTTCTTCCAGATCTTAAGGGAAAGCATTCATTCTCTCACCGTTAAATGTGATGTCAGCTATAGGTTTTTCATAGATACCCTTCGTTAGTTCAAGGAAGTTTCCTTCATTCTTAGTTTGAAAGTCTTTATCACGAATGAATGTTTCATTTTAGTAAAAACTTTTTCAGCATCTATTGATATAACATCTGGTTTTTAAAAATGTATTTAGACTTTTGATATGGTAAAATACACTGATTTTCACATGTTTAACTAGTCTAGCATTCCTAGGATGAATCCCACTTGGTTGTGATATATTAATTATCCCTCTTATATATTGCTAAATTTGATTTGCTAAGGACTTTTTCCTTTTATGTATTGCTTTTTAAAAGGAAAAGCAATACATAATTAACTTGCAGAATATTACGACGTGGAGTGTGAAAAACATCCGCTGGCCGGGCGCAGTGGCTCGCGCCTGTAATCCCAGCACTTTGGGAGGCCGAGGCGGGCGGATCATGAGGTCAGGAGATTGAGACCATCCTGGCTAACTGAAACCCCGTCTCTACTAAAAATACAAAAAAATAGCCGGGCGTGGTGGTGGGCGGCTGTTTTCCCAGCTACTTGGGAGGCTGAGGCAGGAGAATGGCGTGAACCTAGGATGCGGAGCTTGCGGTGAGCCGAGATCGTGCCACTGCACTACAACCTGGGCGACAGAGCGAGACTCCGTCTCAAAAAAAGAAAAACATCTGCTTTGGAAAGCTTGATTTCTTTATTACTGCCTTCCTGAAATTCACTCTTTTTCCACATTTCATACTTTGGAAGATTGGATATATATAAAGTTAGGACTTTAGATAAAAATCTAAGTCATTTAGAAAATTGTACATTTTTAGGTAAACATTTGACAAAAATGTGAGATGATTCTCTTTTCAGACATATATTTGGCTACTTACTTTATATGTGTGTTTTAGACCCTGATGTGGTTTGGCTCTGTGTCCCCACCTAAATCTCATGTCACATTCCCCGAGTTGGAGGAAGGGCCTGGTGGGAAGTGATTGAATTATGGGAGCCACTTTCCCTTTGCTGTTCTCATAATAGAGTTCTCATGAGATCCAGTTGTTTCAAAGTGTGTAGCACCTCCCCCTTCTCTCTTTTTCTTTCTCTCTCTCTCTCCCGCTGGCCATGTGAAGATGTGCCTGCTTCCCCTTTTGCCTTCTGCCATGATTGTAAGTTTTCTAAGGCCTCCCCCACCATGCTTCCTGTACAGCCTGCGGAACTGTGAGTCAATTAAACCTCTTTTCTTCATAAATTACTGAGTCTAACATGTGTCTTTATAGCAGTGTGAGAACGGACTAATACGGGTGCCTTATTCTTTGAAATTGATTTTTTCTCATTTAGACATTTAGACATTTAGACTGTTTTAATGTATTAAATTAGCTTTTTTTTTCTCTCTCTTTTTTTTGGTGATGGAGTCTTGCTCTCTCACCCAGGCTAGAGTGCA
>NW_012101397.1:341211-342500 GCF_000951045.1 Mandrillus leucophaeus | reverse complement strand
ATCTGTGTTTAACTTTGGAAGACAGTATGTCAGTTTCTTTTTTCTTTCTTTCTTTCTTTTTTTTTTTTTTTTTTTGAGATGGAGTCAGTCTTGCTCTGTGGCCCAGGCTGGAGTGCAGTGGCATGATCTTGGCTCACTGCAACCTCTGCCTCCCAGGTTCAAGCAATTCTCCTGCATCAGCCTCCTGAGTAGCAGGGATTAAAGGTGCCTGCCACCACGCCCAGCTAATTTTTGCGTTTTCAGGAGAGACAGGGTTTCACCATGTTGGCCAGGCTGGTCTCAAACTCCTGACGTCAAGTGATCCACCCACCTCAGCCTCCCAAAAGTGTTGAGATTACGGGCGTGAGCCACCGCCCCGGCTTTGGCAGTTTCTTATAAACTGAATGTGCCATTTTGCATTCCCACTAGTAACGAATGAGATTTCTTGTTCCACATCACCAGGCTTTGTTGTCAGTTTTCTGGATTTGGGCTATTCTAATATGTGTGTAATGCTATCTTGGGGTTTTAATTTCCACTTTCCTATTAGTTTTGATGATGAGTATCTTTTCACATGTTTGTTCGCCATCTGTATATCTACTATGGCGAAGTGTCTATTCCAATCTTTTGCCCATTTTAAATTATGTTGTTTTCTCATTATTGAGGTTTTAGAGGTCTTTACAAATTCTGGATTAGATCTTTTATCAGAATTCTGACTTGTAAATATTTTCTCCCACACAAATATTTATGGCTTATCTTTTCATTCTCTTAGCACTTTTTCCTTTCTCTTACAAGTCAATAGTTTTTACTTTTAATGAAGTCGAACTTACTGATTTTTTTCTTTTTTTAATAATTTCAACTTTTATTTTAGATTCGGGGTACATGTGCAGATTTATTACTTGTGTATATTGCATGATGCTGAGGTTGGGGGTATGATTGATCCTGTCACCCAGGTAATGAGCATAGTACCCAATAATTACTTTTTCAACCCTTATTCCCCTCCCCACTCTATCTTCTGGTAGTCCCCAGTGTCTATTGTTGACATCTTTCTGTCATTTTTGTCTTTACCATATGTTTTTGGTGCAATATCTAAAACCTTATTGCCAAACCCAAGGTCAGGTAGCCTTTTTTTTGAGACAGAGTCTCACTATGTTGCCCTGGCTGGAGTGCAGTGGCACGATCTCGGCTCACCACAACTTCTGCCTCGTGGGTTCAAGTGATTCTCCTGCCTCAGCCTCCCGAGTAGCTGGAATTACAGGTGCCCGCCACTACACCTGGCTAATTTTGGTATTTTTAGTAGAGATGAGGTTTCA
>NW_012101397.1:253593-338541 GCF_000951045.1 Mandrillus leucophaeus | reverse complement strand
GCGATTCTCCTGCCTCAGCCTCCCGAGTAGCTGGGATTACGGGTGCCACACCCAGCTAGATTAGATTATTTAATATATCTTTTGATCATTCATTAATCATTTTCAAGTGACTGGGGAATTGGGATATATTTAATCCAGAATAGAAGCTTTAAAGAATGACCTCACAGGGAGAGTATAGTTATGATTTTGATTCTGATGATGACTATTTAGATTTTGATTTTTCAAAATCCCCTACAGGGATACATGTAATCAATCATCAAAAATTCTGTTCTAGTGAATATATGGATGTTAATATCATGAGTGATAGGTTTAACCCAGATCCATAAAGGGAAGAGATAAGGTCACAGCTCGCTCACTCAGAGGGTGAGGGAAAGCATTCTTCTGATGCCATTATTTCTCCTTCCAGAATGCTACCTAGGGAACTGTTGTAAGTTTACGCCGACAGCTGGGTAATAGAGGATTGCTGTGTTGGGAGGTCAGGATTAAGGTGGTCCTTTCATAGTATAAGCATTCACTTCTACCTAAGTTAATGCAAACTTTTAGATTATGCATAAATTAAATAAATATTTTCTAACCTTTCCCATACATTTAAAGCAATTAGGTTCCAGGAACAAGGGGTTCTAAGGCCTCACCATCCTACAGTAAATAGAAGATAGGCAGCTTGAAGTCCTACAGATAATTCAGTATGAATGTTGAAGATAGAAAAGATACTGTAGTGTGCCGGGCATGGTGACTCACGCCCATAATCCCAGCACTTTGGGAGGCTGAGGTGAGCGGATTATGAGGTCAGGAGTTTTTTGAGACCAGCCTGGCCAACCTGGTGAAAACCTGTCTCTCCTAAAAATACAAAAATTAGCTGGGCATGGTGGTGTGCACCTAATCCCAGCTACTTGGGAGGCTGAGGCAGGACAATCACTTGAACACGGACATTGCAGTGAGCCAAGATTGCGCCACTGCACTCCAGCCTGGGTGACAGAGCAAGACTCTGTCTTGCGGGGGGAAGAAGGATACTATAGTGTTTAAGATTGGTTGGTTGGTTTGAAGAGACAGAATCTTGCTCTGTCAGTCAGGCTGGAGTGCAGTGGTGCAATCATGGCTTACTGCAGCCTCAAACTCCTGGACTCAAGGGATCCTCCCATCTCAGCCTCCCAAGTAGCTGGGACTACAGGCACTTGCCACCATTCCCAGCTAATTTTTAAGTTTTTTTAGAGATGAGATCTTACTATGTTGCCCAGGCTGGTCCTGAATTCCTGGCCTCAAGTGATTCTCCTGCCTCTGCCACTCAAAGTGCTGGGATTATAGGTGTGAGCCACTGTACCCAGCCTGGAGTTTTGTCTTTTTTTTCCTAATTTTTGTTTTGTTTTGTTTTGTTTTTTTGAGATAGGGTCTCCTTCTGTCACTCAGGCTGGAGTGAGGCTGGAGTGCAGTGGCAGGATCTCAGCTCACTGCAACCTCCACCTCCTGGGTCCAAGTGATCCTCTTACTTCAGCTTCCTGAGTAGCTGGGGCTACAGGCATGTGCTACCATGTCTGGCTAATTTTTGTATTTTTTTTGTAGAGTTGGAGTTTTACCACATTGCCCACGCTGGTCTTGAACTCTTTTGCTCAAGCGATCCACCTGCCTCGGCCTCCCAAAGTGCTGGGATTACAGGTGTGAGCCACTGTGCCAGGCCTTTTTTCTTAATTCTTATGTAAAATTTAAAAATATTTAGATCTGGCCGGGTGTGGTGGCTCATGCCTGTAATCCCAGCACTTTGGGAGGCCGAGGCGGGCGGATCACGAGGTCAGGAGTTCAAGACCAGCCTGACCAACATGGTGAAACCCTATCTCTAGTAAAAATAGAAAAAATTAGCCAGGCCTGGTGGCAGATGCCTGTGATCCCAGCTACTCAGGAGGCTGAGGCAGGAGAATGACATGAACCTGGGAAGCAGAGTTTGCAGTGAGCCGAGATCGCGCCACACCACTCCAACCTGGGCGACAGAGTGAGACTCAGTCTCAACAACAACAACAACAAAAATTTAGATCTGTTTCTATAGGATAGCCTCTAAAAAGTGGACTCTGATTCAAAGGATATAAATATACTTAAAGATTTTGAAGGCTGAGCACGGTGCCTCATGCCTTTAATCCCAGCACTTTGGGAGGCCGAGGTAGGTGGTTTGCCTGAGGTCAGGAGTTCAAGACCAGCCTGACCAACATGGTGAAACCCTATCTCTAGTAAAAATAGAAAAAATTAGCCAGGCCTGGTGGCAGATGCCTGTGATCCCAGCTACTCAGGAGGCTGAGGCAGGAGAATCGCTTGAACCCAGGAGGCAGAGGTTGCAGTGAGCCAAGATCATGCCACTGCACTCCAGCCTGGATAATAAGAGCAAAACTTTGTCTCAAAATAAGTAAATAGATAAATAATAATAAAGATTTTGAGACAAGATTTTGAAACATCTTTTACCCAAGAGAAACAAATCCTTTATGTTAATGATGACTTATCCAAGAAACACTATTATGGGTGAATGAAACTATAATTTGGAACAAAGTATATTTTCTTAAAAATGCATAATAATGCATCATATGCATATAATTTCATTATAATGCAATACATGTGTTCTACTGAAGGTGTAAATTGACAGAGAGGAACCTAACCGTTTAGAGGTCTACTGCAAGATTCAAAACAGGAACCCAGTAGGTACTCAGGATATTTGAATCATAGATTCAAATATTGGAAAGCTGAGACATGTCTCAACAGGATTCAGTCTGTCCCCATATTTAGATTTCTGTATTTGTGTGTTTCTGGAACATTGATTTGCCTTACAATAAGGTGTTTTATGTATAAAGAAAAACATGGTTCATGCTGCATATTAAATATTCCCTTTTCCGATTATCCTGTTTTATCACTCTAGAATCAAACTTTTATAATGATAGTTATAACTTAGTCTTGGCAAATCAAATTCAAAATTAACCGAAATTACTTTTTGACCTGAAATCAAAAACAGATTAGTTTACTAATTTGTAAAAACATCTTTGTTTTTACTTCTCTGAAACAAATGAAGATAGCTGGATTTTTTTTTTCTTTTAAGAGATCAAAACATGATTAAACATCTCGTATCTATCTTAAGCTGCTCAGAACCCCATATCTTTTCTTTCCATTATGTTTCCTCTGTTAATATTTGGCAAGAAGGATTTTATAAGTTTAATATGTATACATGATTATAGTCATTTGTTCTCATTAATATCAATATAAGTAGTGGACTGGTTCTGTGGGAGTTTTTTTATATGATATCAGAGCGTAAATGATTCATAATTGCTATTTGAGAATCTCATTCCATAGGTCTTTTACTCGTCTATAGTGTTGTCAGATTTGGGGGATTTGCTTGATTTTTACCCAGATTCCTTACTAGTATATTTGAAACAAGTAGGGTAATTATTATTATTATTATTATTATTATTATTATTATTATTTTGGTGGTTGGGGGGCCGGTAACTTTTGTCAAGTATTTGTTTCCTTATTGACAACTCATTGGGTTGTTGTGGAAATTCAATTTTTAATTTTTTTTTCCGGCAGAGTCTCACTCTGTCACTCAGGCTGGAGTACAGTGGTGCAATCTCATCTCACTGTAACCTCCACCTCCCGGCTTCAAAGGATTCTTGTGCCTCGGTCTCCTGGGTTCAAGCACTTAGCCTTCTGAGTAGCTGGGATTACAGGTATAAGCCACCACGCCCAGCTAAGTTTTGTAGTTTTAGTAGAGATGGTGTTTTGCCACCTTGGCCAGGCTGGTCTTCAACTCCTGGGCTTACGAGATCCGTTCGCCTCAGTCTCCCAAAGTGCTGGGATTACAGACATGAGCTACCCCACCTGGCCCAAAATTCAAATTAAATAGCACCTAGTACGGCTCTTGGGTACATAGTAGCTGCCATAATGATTTATGAAACATTTTATGAAGTTGTACATAAAATTTAATTAGCTTCCTGGTTGACACTTTAAAAAACAACAAGGCCGGTTGCAGTGGCTCACGCCCGTAATCCCAGCACCTTGGGAGGCCGAGGCAGGTGGATCACCTGAGGTCAGGAGTTTGAGACCAGCCTGGCCAACATGGTGAAACCCTATCTCTCCTAAAAGTACAAAAATTAACCGGGCGTAGTGGCTAGCGCCTGTAATACCAGCTACTTGGGAAGCTGAGCCAGAAGAATTGCTTGAACCCAGGAGGCGGAGGTTGCAGTGAGCCGAGATAGCGTCCCTGCACTCCAGCTTTGGCAGCAGAGCAAGACTCCCTCTCAAAACAACAACAACAACAAAAGAAACCAAATCTCATCCATTTACCCATATGTAGCAGGCAAGAACTGAATGGCAAGATACCAGGGAAGTGGCATGATGACATAGCTGTTTATTTCAGTACAGTTTTGAGACACAGGAAGTGTGGAACCTGGCTTTGGGTTTGCCACAGAATACTAGGTCTCTGTAGGTAATACGGGTAAAATTTCTTTAGGTGTATGTAACATGACCTACTTGCTCAGCTAAGAGTGCTGATTAAGTCCACGTTTTCCTAGTTATTCAAAATAATATATTTCTAAGTCTTATCCTGTGTGAAAATGGTTTAAAGTTCATTTTTCTTCAAGTTCTCTTCATAGATATTTCCAAGGACTTTCCTGGATTGTATTCAGTTTACAGGGTTCTTTCTTAGTTATTACTATAGGAGAAAAGTGTGTTTCTGCTACTGCAGGACATGGGTGGGAAGGAGTGAGTATGAACAGGTGACACATCAGAGCCCAGGGGATGTGGGAAGGAATGGATCTATGCAGCTGTACAACCTGATGATAAGGGGTTGGAATCATATTGGGTGAGAGGAGAATCCATGGTGCAGTGAAGTTGCCTAGTGTGGAGTTTCAGAACCCAAGTGAAATGAGGATGACATCTACACCAGGGAAGTGGTAGCTGCAGAGATAGAAGATTGGTTACATATGGAAGGAGGGGGATTGATTAAATAAATACAGTGAGGGTGATGAGAGCAGGTTTCTCATGGTAATAAGAGAAGAGAGTTCCAAATATGGAAAGGAAGAAAACTACAATAAGCCTTGTGGTATTAGATGGGAATATTGTGGTTGTTTCCATTTTAAAATATTTTAAATTATTGAAGTTATTTATAAATAATTTTGAAACAATATAGCTTAAAATGAAGGTATATAAGTTTATAAATGGAGCCAAATATTATGTATATACTCCTGAAGTGTTGCCAGACTTTGCTGAGCTTTGAAAAGAACCATATGATTTATAAGATGATCCTAGAAGCTTAACGAAAAAACTTTGGCTTTGAAATTTTCAGCTATACAAATGGAATATTATGAAGTCTAAAATTAAATCTGAATAGGTCTGTTATACACAGAAGCTGTTTTAAGCACATAAGAGAAGCTTTTAAAGAAAGGTCATGGAGAGCATCAGAACATAGTCTGTAGGCTACCAGGGTCTGCCTGATAAAGTCAGATTACAGTTTTGGAGCTGAGCTTCTTGGTATCCAAAGCAAAAAGTTGCATAAGGGGATTTAACTTTAGGTCCATGGATTTCCTCGGATTATATGCAAATTTGCATGTATGTGAATTTTTTCAGGAGAAAGAATGCATAGTTTTCATTAAATTCTCAGAGGGGTTTGTGATGCAAAAAAATGGTGAACCATTTTATTTATATATATGTAACTGAGGGGACTCTGAGTTTATTTTTAGAAATCCTTCTGCAGCTTACATTAATAGAGCATATGTTGCCTAATTAAATGTAGGTTTTAAATCAGTCTTCATATATATGAGGAATTAACATTGTATTGAATACCTTTTATATGCCTAGAAGAAAAAGTACTATTATACATTGATTCATTCTCACAGCAATGATTTATTCTCCCAACAATGATACAAAGTAATTATTATCCTGTTGTGCTGATGAGGAAACTGAGATTGGGATTAAAAAGATTGCCCAATATTACAAAACTAGCAGGAGGCCAAGTAAGGTAGTAGGTGTTCTTTCTGCTCCTCTACACTCTTATCTCTAGTGGAGTGCCTCCTATGTTCAGGGCATTGCACAGGGTGCTGGTGATGTAATATTGAACACAACAGACTCTTACCCCAACCTTGAAAAGAATATAGGGGAATTAGGTATAGGGAATTTTAAATTATTGAGAATGCATTTATTTCAGATATTCCTTATGTTAGTCCATTTGCTCTTTTAAGAATGCTAGCAATGCTTTATTGTATTTCCTTAAGCCACCCAATACCCTTAGGGGAAAACACCTATTATTCAAATGTACAAGTGAGGCAGAGTATAAATGTGACTTGGCTCATTATCACCAAGTTTACTTGCAGGATCAAATTTAGAACCATGGTTTGTAATACTTTATATTACACAGTAGTGATCAGTCTGCATAGTTAAAAAAATTAAACCAGGTCGAGGCACGGTGGCTTACGCCTGTAATCCCAGCACTTTGGGAGGCCGAGGCAGGCGGATCACAAGGTCAAGAGAACAAGACCATCTTGGCCAACATGGTGAAACCCTGTCTCTACTTAAAAAAATAAAAAATAAATTAATTGGGCGTGGTGGCGCATGCCTGTAGTCCCAACTACTCAGGAGAGTGAGGCAGGAGAATCACTTGAACCTGGGGGCGGAGGTTGCAGTGAGCTGAGATCACGCCACTGCACTCCAGCCTGGGCAACAAGAGAGGGACTCCATCTCAGAAAAAAAAAAAAAATTTAACCAGTTTTTAAAGCTATATGTGTATTTATTAATTTTTCTCTAAGTGTACTTAGTTCCCCCCTGCCTCCCTTGCAGGGATTTAAAAAGAAAAATAGAAAAAGGAAAGAGGTTCAGGCCTGGGTACAGTGGCTCATGTCTGTAATCTCAGCACTTCGGGAGGCTGAGGTGGGAGGATCACTTAAGGCCAGGTGTTTGAGACCAGCCTAGGCAACAAAGAAAGACCCCATCTTGCTTTTTTTCTTTTCCTGTTTTTTTTTTTTTTTTTTTTAAAGTGGGAATCTCACTCTGTTGCCCAGGCTGGAGTGCAGTGGCAAAGTCTCGGCTCCCAAGTACCTGGGATTATAGGCAGGTGCCACCAAGCTCAGCTAATTTTTTTATATTTTTAGTAGAGACGGGATTTTACCATGTTGGCCAGGCTGGTCTCGAACTCCTGACCTCAGGTGATCCACCATGCCTGGTCCCATCTTGCTTTTTTAAAATGAGAAGAGATTCAGCTGTGTCTATTTAAAGGCGTCTGTCTCTCTCTCCTTTGGGAAGGACATGCTTTGTGCGGCTGAAATGGAGAAAGAATGGCTAAGATCCTTAGGATCCAGAATATCTGGCAACAAGCCCTGGAGGCTACAGTCACAACTATAGACGAACAACATTTCCCATCAGGGCATTTGCTCTGAAGGGGAGGATTCTTGTGGAAACAAGTAGGCTTAGAGAAATGCAGAGCTACTCTTGGCACAGGCTGAACTGCGGAGTGAAGCACTCAGTTTAGTGCTGCGAGAAGCTGTTGGTGTTATTCTATGTGCTCAAGAGAAGGTATACAGTTGGTGTAGGATATGACAACAAAATGTTTTATAATCTCATCATACAAACCCAAGAGAAGAGTGAATTTCAAGAATTGTGAGTGCATGTTTAAAATTGTAAGGAAATTTTTTTCTCTTTGTTTTTGTACTTTTGAATAAAGAATCTTCCTAGTAGATAGCAGTGCCTCCAGCAATGGTAGCTGATACCTTGAAATCTAGTTTAATTTCATTTAGCACATGACAGTGCAGTGTGTGTCTTACAAGAAATTTTATTCTCTCCATTATTACTCAATTTGTCTACATCTTCCCTTGAAATTGCTCTATTATTGTGTGATAATGGAGAAGTCTCTTAAACTTTCTGAACTGTGAATTTTTCCTTCTGTGGAGCAGTGAGGAAGATTCTTGATATACTCTAATTGATTAACAAAAAGCATCATAATTGTTCAAGGCACAGATAGACTTTGTAAGCTGAAAACCCTGGATTTGAAATGCTTCTTTATTACCTCTCAGCTTTGTTAACCTTGAGTAAGTTTCTCATCCTCTCAGTTTCATCTTTGAGTGAAGGGTGATAGTAATTATAACTGCTTCCTGGAGCTGTTTTGAAGATTGTATCAAATATATATGCAACTCTTTGTATATAATAACATGCTAACATTATATATTAAATATGTATGATTGGAAATCTTCGTGATGATAAGGAAGGTGATATATATGTGCGTATGCATGCTGTTTTCTTTAGAAAGTGGTGACATTATACTGGGCACAGGTGTGTGTGCGCTTGTAGTTCCAGCTACTTGAGAGGCTGAGGTGGGAGGATCACTTGAGCCTAGGAGTTTGAGACCAGCCTGTGCAACATAGCAAGACCTCATCTCTTAAAAAATAATAAAGGCTGGGTGCGGTGCCTGACACCTGTAATCCCAGAGCTTTGGGAAGCTGAAGTGGGAGGATTGCTTGAGCCCAGAAGTTCGAGAGCAGCCTGGGCAATATAGCGAGACCCTATTTATGTTAAAAATAAAATTAGAAAAGGAAAAAGAAAGTAAAAGAAAGTGGTGAAGTTAAATGGGTTGTATTAACTTAAAACTACTTGATGTTTCTAAAACCTACGACAACCAATCTTTTTGACATCCTCCTATGTCCTCCCTTGAAATTGCTACCAGAGCTCCTTGACCTCTAACTTGGTGCCAGTATTAAAGTTAAAAGGTGAAATTGTAAAGTTCAGATATCTTATCAGCCATGTAAACATCTATTTTGCATCTAACTTGGTACATGGAACACAATATTAGAATTAATCCAGAAACTTATATAATTTCAAAGAAAGTCTTTTAAAATCATACTCTTAGGTGTCACTGAAATTAAAAAGGCTTTTCACTGTGGACAGCTTCATTAGATACTATGATGACTGTACTCTTTTTGTTTGTTTGTTTGTTTTAAACAAGTGCACTTGGCAAATGACACCTACCAGAATGAAAAGAAATTTGATTTTTTTTAAAAACAGTGAAGTTAGTTTTAAAAACTTGAGTGGAAAATGAGTTAATATCAAGCATGTTATGACTTGAGTTAACTTTATTTTTGAAGTTCTGGGTCAAGAATTTTTTCTTTAGCAGGAATGGGCATTTTGCAGATAGATTAGCTAATTTGCCAGCTGTTACAACCTTTTTAGTAAGTAAAATAAGTCGTAAATTGTTTAGGATGAAGAGACCTTTTTTTATCCAAAAGAATCCATGGTTCATTGTAATATAACAATTTTATCAGTATTTCTAATTCTGGTATCAGTCATGCATATTCCATGGTGCCATTTGTGTAATGTTACTACAACCCTATCTTGTCACTTTGTGATTTAATTTTTTTGCTCTGAATACTTCACATAAACATATAGAGGAGTAGCTGCTTAATTCCACAGATTTACCATAGGAGATACCATGGAGTACAGATGACACTTTTCTACAAAAATGGTCTTTTATGGAATGTTTAATTCCTTCCCTATCCCAATCCCTCTAGAATTCTCAATTGATCATTAAATTCAGATGTACAAATTATGAGCAAATCCTCCCCCAGAGACTTGGTTCAACCAAGAATTTTTTCTTTGTTTTTTGTTTTTTGTTTTTTTTTTTGAGGCGGAGTCTGGCTCTCTTGCCCAGGCTGGAGTGCAGTGGCTGGATCTCAGCTCACTGCAAGCTCCGTCTCCCGGGTTCACACCATTCTCCTGTCTCAGCCTCCCGAGTAGCTGGGACTACAGGCGCCCGCCACCTCACCCGGCTAGTTTTTTGTATTTTTTAGTAGAGACGGGGTTTCACTGTGTTAGCCAGGATGGTCTCGATCTCCTGACCTCGTGATCCGCCCGTCTCGGCCTCCGAAAGTGCTGGGATTACAGGCTTGAGCCACCGCGCCCAGCCGATGAATTTTTTCTTAAGAAGCTTCAAACATGAGGAAACTGACAAGTGAGACTTGTCTATGGAAATATTTCATGGAGAAGTGACTTTTTAAAAACAGCTTTTTGAAATATAATTCTTATACCGTACACCTCACCCATTGAAAGTATACAGCCCGTGGCTTTTAGTAGATTCACAGAGTGCAACCATTACTACAATTTTAGAACATTTTTATTATCTCAAAAGGAAACCCCGTACCTGTTAGCCATCACTGTCCAATCTCCCCATTCTCTCCCGGCCTTAGGCAACTACTAATCTATTTTCTATCCCTATAGATTTGCCTGTTCTGGACATCTTCTACAAAGAGAATCATATACTATGTTGTCCTTTGGGGGTGGCTTCTTCCCAGAAACAAGTAATACATGGTCCTTTGGATCTGGCTACTTTTATTTAGCACATTGTTTTGAAGGTTTTTCCATGTCGTAATACATTTCTTTTCTTACTGCAAAATAATATTCTTTTATGTGGATATATCACATTTTATTTATATATCACATTTTATTTATCCATTTATCAGTTGATGTTGTTTCTACTTTTTGGACAGTATGAATAATGCTGCTGTGAATATCTTTGGAAACATATGCATTCATTTCTCCTGGGTGTTTACATGTAGGAGTAGAATAATCATTTAGGGAATTGCCAGACTGTTTTCCAAACATGCTGTACCATTTTTCAACTAGCAATATATAAGGGTTTCAGTTTCTGCACATTCTTTTTTTTTTTTCTTTTTTTTTTTTTATACTTTAAGTCCTAGGGCACATGTGCACAACGTGCAAGTTTGTTACATATATATACATGTGCCATATTGGTGTGTGCTGCACCCATTAACTCATCATTTACATTAGGTATATCTCCTAATGCTATCCCTCCCCTCTACCCCCTCCCCACAATAGGACCTGGTGTGTGACACTCCCCTTCCTGTGTCCAAGTGATCTCATTGTTCAATTCCCACCTATGAGTGAGAACATGTGGTATTTGGTTTTCTGTTCTTGTGATAGTTTGCTGAGAATGATGGTTTCCAGCTGCATCCATGTCCCTGCAAAGGACACGAACTCATCCTTTTTTATGGCTGCATAGTATTCCATGTTATATATGTGCCACATTTTCTTAATCCAGTCTGTCACTGATGGACATTTGGGTTGATTCCAAGTCTTTGCTATTATGAATAGTGCCGCAATAAACATACGTGTGCATATGTCTTTATAGCAGCATGACTTATGATCCTTTGGGTATATCCCCAGTAATGAGATGGCTGGGTCAAATGGTATTTCTAGTTCTAGATCCTTGAGGAATCGCCACACTGTTTTCCACAATGGTTGAACTAGTTTACAGTCCCAAGTTTCTGCACATTCTTACCAACTCTTATTATTATCTGTCTTTATAGCCATCCTAGTGGGTATGAAGTATTATCATATTTTTATTTACACTTCCTTGATTGTTAATGATGATGCTGAGCATCTTTTTATCTGCTCATTGGCCATTTGTAATCTTGGAAGAACTATCTATTCAGGTTCTCTTTCCATTTTTTAATTGGATTGTCTTTTTAATAATGGCTTATAATTTTTTATATATTCTGTGTACAAATTCCTTATCAGATATATGATTTGCAAGATTCTTTCCTCATTCCGTGGTTTTATCTTTTTACTTTGTTAATGGTGTCCTTTGAAGCATAACAGTTTTTAATTTTAATCATATCTATTTTTTTTCTTTTGTTGTTTATGTTTTTGGTGTCATGTCTAAGAAACCATTGCCTGTCCTAAATCAAGGACCAGGAAAAAAGCAAACGAACAGACTCATTGACTAATTCAAGGTAAAAAGATTTACATCCATGTTTTCTTAGGAGAGTTTTAGGTTTAGGTCTTTCATCCAAAAGATCAAGACTATTCATCTTTTCCCTGTGAGTTATCTTGACAGAGGAAGTGATTCTTCAGCATTGTCTTTAAAGGAGAAATGTAAATAGCAGAAATGATAACATTCCAGTCTGGCTTCTAGATAAATTATGTGAAGTATATGAGATTAAGATAAGATACTTGGATCAGAGAGGTGTTTGC
The DNA here is from genome assembly GCF_000951045.1 of Mandrillus leucophaeus. Classification (NCBI taxonomy): domain Eukaryota; kingdom Metazoa; phylum Chordata; class Mammalia; order Primates; family Cercopithecidae; genus Mandrillus; species Mandrillus leucophaeus. Next base: position 326,547 of record NW_012101397.1, on the reverse strand, counting down.
CTGTGGTGTATATAAGTCAGAGTTAAAATATGGAATTACAGAATCAAGTTGTAGTGGTAGAAGTCTGTTAAGACATAACTGATTTTCTCAACCTCTTCTGTCAAAATAAGTTGTGGAATCTTCAGTGATTATAATAAGTGTGTGGAGAAATGGAGAGAAGTTTAAGTATATGAGAGCTGCTCTAAATTTATAAGATAAAGCCAAAAGAAAGCAGTTAAAGCAGAAATCAAGCTTAAAAAATGTAATTTATGATTTTATTTCCTTAAAATAAATATAGCAGCACAGAATTAGAGACAATTAACTCAGTGGCAAAGTAGTAGAAAGATTGTTAGTGAAGAGTCAGAAGTCCTTAGTTCTAATTGTAATCTATATTAGGTATGTGACCTTGAATAAATCATGGCCTTCTGAATGGTAGCTTGCCTTTACTGAGGCTCTAACATATGCAGGATTTTTGCAAGCCTCGATCTTCTCTTTTGTAAAATGGAGATAATGTCAGATTACTTTGGAAACTTTTTAAAGAGCCATACACGTAGAAGGGATTATTAAACTTGAAATTTGGAAATTATTCAGTGCAGTACTACTAGTAGCAGCTGATAGTACATATATCTTTACTCAAAACAATTATGTAAGGGATGCTGTATTCTTGTTTTGAAGAAGAAGAAACCAGTTTTCAGTGATTGTGAAAGTTATACTGTCATAGTCAACAGAGCAGTGGTTCTAATCCTGTTCTTCCTGATTTCTTTATATCATCATGATTTTTGCTTGAAGGATAATAGATCCTGGTGGATAGGTATGGAAAGGGAATAGGACACTAGCAATGAGACTAAAATTATTAGACATATTAGACATATGAAAGCTTAAAGTATAATTGCAAAGGGGCAACGAGTCCTGAGATTGGTGATCTCAGAGGTGAAGTGGAAGAGTGCCATATGTTAATAAGGTTAAAGGTATATGCTATCTGATTAACTTATAAGTACCAGAACTAGATGTTGTAAAGCCCAGTCAAATAATAGGTTATCTGTGTGTGTGCTAGAATCTTTGTTCAGGAGTGAAAGGAAAGACAGAAGACCAGTGAGGTAATGAAGTCACAATGGGGAGCTGAGGTAAGTACAAGAGGCCAAAATAAATTACAGCTTGTAGAGATAGGTAGACTTTGCTTTGAACTATGAGAAAATCATTTCTTAGAATTAGTTCCCATATTTATACTCTTTGAAGACCCTTGTCACCCCACCGATAAAGGGCCTGTGGTTACTTTCCCAATGTCTTGGAACTAAGCTTCTCTTGAGTACTTTATAGCTCTGATCTCAGCTCTTTGCATACTTCTCACCCTTCCCGTGGTTGAGTTGAGAACTCCCATGAGTTAGGAAACATTATTTGGGAATATATGCCTAAGAGTCATAACAGAAAGGAAGTACAGAAAAGAGCAGAACAATTTTTATTTCTTGATTTATCCTATGCCATTGCCTTTTCAATGACGAGTTCAAAGTTTAAGCTTTACTCGGGCTACTAAGTTATCAAGCAGTGGACATGCTTCTCTTGGATAGAGCTGAGGTGTGGAGATGTCGTCAGCTGGCACAGGGGAAGCAAAGAACTTTGAACTCTAATTCTGATTAGCAAACTTACAATTTCTGCATAGAAGTTCATAGTGATTGGTATCTAGGAGAATACATCTGAGATGGAAGTATGGAACAGGAAAGGTAACTAGTATATATTGGGCCCAGGCTCCATAGAGTGCAGTCTGAAACACGTGCAGACTAGGAAGTCTTCAGAGATCACAAAGACCTGAGCTGTTCTCATTTACACTGCTCTGTTTCTCTAAAATGGCAGGACTGGGATTCAGAAGAAACAACTGAGTTGAGAAACATTATTTGAGAGAAAACTAATGCTGTATGCTAATCTTGCATGTAAGTGCTTGTGTACTTAATAAATGATGAGGAATAGCAAAAGAGGGAACCAAAAGTAAGACTCTTAAATCTAATTTACCCTTTTCCTATGTAGTATTTAAGATCAGGGAATCTGAAATTAGACTCCTCAGGTTTTCACAATATTTCCTTCTTTCATTAACTTATGCAACAGGACATCGAACCTGTTTGGTGTAAAGGAAACTAATAGTAGGGAAAAAAAAAATTAGGCTGTTTTACATGGAGATTATATACTAATTGCCAGACTGCTTGCCAGTGAGTTCAGTCTTGTATTGTGTGCTGACCAACTTGGGACAAAAATGGAGATACTTAATATTTGGTAATAATATGCTAACGGACCTGCTCCTTATCTGTTGCCTAGACTGTCTCTCTTCCAGTATCAAGTCAGGTTACCAGAAAGCTATAGGCTTAAACTGTGTTCCTTCAGCTCATGTAGAAACTCACTCACTGAACTATGATTTTATAAGCCGGTGGTTATTGTTATAGATGGTTATAAGAGTCATCTGTGGGCCGGGCGCAGTGGCTAACATAATCTCAGCGCTTCGGGAGGCTGAGGCGGGTGGATCATTTGAGGTCAGGAGTTCTAGACCAGCCTGGCCAACATGGTAGAATTCCATCTGTACTGAAAATACAAAACTTAGCCAGGTGTGGTGGTGCATGCTTATAATCCCAGCTAGTCAGGAGGCTGAGGCACAAGAATCTCTTGAATCCGGGGGAGGCTGCAGTGAGCCCAAATCGTGCCACTGCACTCCAGCCTGGGAGACAGAGTGAGATTCTGTCTCAAAAAAAGAATCATCTATGAAGGATGTCTTTTCATCTGTAAAAAAAATAATTCTTAAAGATTTTAGTTAGGCTGGTCATGGTGGCTCATGCCTTTAATCCCAGCAGTTTGGGAGACCAGGGTAGGTGTGTCTCTTGGGCCCAGGAGTTTGAGACCAGCCTGGGCAACATGGCGAAACCCCATCTCTACAAAAAATACAAAAATTAGCTCGGCGTGGTGGCGCGTACCTGTAGTCCCAGCTAGTCAGGAGGCTGAGGTGGGAGGGTCACTTACCCAGGTGGCGGAGGTTGCTGGGAGCTGAGATTTCGCCATTGAACTCCAGGCTGGGTGGCAGAGTGAGACCCTGTCTCAAACAAACAAACAAAAAATTTAATTATTAGTTCTTCTTATATAAAAGCCCACGTGTAAATTTCTCCTCCAGTTGAGATAAATTCTATTCTTAAACACTTTTTTTTTAATCGCTAATGAAAAAAAATACAATGAAACCATCCTATCTCCATTTTTGCTTTGGTTGCTAGAAAACTCAAAAGTGTTCGCTTGCAGTAGCTAGCCTTGGTTTATGTTTCTAGTTCAGTTGTCTGCTTCCCTGTCTCCCATTATAACTTTTATTCTTTAATTGTAGTTTTTATTGAAAGTAATTTTTATTAAAAGTTTTTTAAAAACAAATGACTTTTACAAGTCATTTGAAATTCCTGTTCGGAAGTAAAGTAGATTATGGATTAGTAACTGGTACTGCAACAGAATTGTTTAATATGCAAAGATCTATTCCAGGAATACTGCTTCCTAATTAACGTGACGCCTGAGCAGAGATTTGCCTTTTGAAACATACAGTGTTAGAACTAAAGAGCCAAATGTGAAAATTGAAAACTCTCTTTCTTTCTTCTTTTTTTTTTTTTTTTTAGGCAAAGTCTCACTCTATTGCTCAGGCTGGAATGCAATGGTGCAATCTCGGTTTACTGCAACCTCCGCCTCCCGGGTTCAAGTGATCCTCCTGCCTCATTCAGCCTCCTGAATAGCTGGGGTTATAGGTGCCCATCACCACGCTCGGCTAATTTTTGTATTTTTAGTAGAGATGGGGTTTTGCCATGTTGGCCAGGCTAGTCTTGAACTCCTGTCCTCAGGTGGTCCGCCCACCTCAGCCTCCCAAAGTGCTGGGATTACAGGCGTGAGTCACTGTGCCGGGCTGAGCTCTCTTTCTTTTAAGAAAGAAGTATAGTTCTGGAGTTTATATATATTATTTCTGCCCTAAGATATATGATTCATAGGCCAATGGTTTCTAGCCTGTGCACTTAGATCCTTGGTTACAGTGGAACTATTTTAAGTGGTCAACTTTTTAATATCACTGAATATTAGTTGATATCAAGAAATTATGGTAAATTTAATAGGTGTGAGAATGGTATTGTAGTTATTTAGGAGAATGGCTTTAAATTTTGGAGATATGTGCTGAAGTATTTTGGTGTGTGTGTGTGTCTTAGTTTATAGGGCTACTATAACAAAATGCCCTAGACTGAGTAGTTTAAAAACAACAGAAATTTATTTCTCACAGTTCTGGAAACTAGGAAGTCCAAGTTCAAGGTGCCAACAGATTTGGTGTTGGCAAAGGCCTGTTTCTCATAGATAGGTGTCACCATCTTGCTGCATCATCACGTGGTGAAAGGGGCAAGATAATTCCCTCAAGCCTTTTTTTTTTTGAGATGGAGGCTTGCTATGTTGCCCAGGCTGGAGTGCAGCGGTGTGATCTCAGCTCACTGCAACCTCTGCTTCCTGGGTTCAAGCAATTCTCCGTTTCAGCCTCCTGAGTAGCTGCGATTACAGGTGTGTGCCACCACGCCCAGCTAATTTTTGTATTTTTTTCATAGAGATGGGGTTTTGCCATGTTGGCCAGATTGGTTGCTGGTCTCGAACTCCTGACCTCAGGTGATTCGCCCTCCTCAACCTCCCAAAGTGCTGGGATTACAGATGTGAGCCACCACGCCTGGCCCCCCCCTCTAGCCTCTTTTATAACGCAGCAGTCACATTCATGAGGGTGAAGCCCTTATGACTTAATCACTTTCCAAAAGCCTCACCTTTTAACACTATCACATTGGGTATTAGGTTCCAACATATGAATTTTGGGGAGACATGCAGACCATAGCAGTGTGGATGATCATATGTAATTTACTTTAAGTGGTTTAGGGGTGCATATGTGTGAAGGTGAAGCAAATATGGCAAAAGGTTAGCAGTTGTTGAATATAGGTGGTAAGTATATGACTGTTTATTATGACATCTTTTCTGTTTTTTTCAGTATATTTGAAATTTTTTATGATTAAAAGTTAGAGAAAGGGTGCTCATACTTGAATAATTGTGGCCGGGCACAGTGGCTCACACTTGTAATCCCAGCACTTTGGGAGGCTGAGCTGGGTGGATTGTGAGGTCAGGAGTTCGAGACCAGCCTGACCAACACAGTGAAACCCTGTCTCTACTACAAATACAAAAATTAGCTGGGCGTGATGGCGGGTGCCTGTGATCCCAGCTACTGAGGAGGCTGAGTCAGGAGAATCGCTTGAACCTAAGGGGTGGAGGTGGCAGTGAGCCAAAAAATCGTGCCACTGCACTCCAGCCGGGGCGACAGAGCTAGACTCCGTCTCAAAAAAACAAAAAGAAAGAAAGAAAAAGAATAATTGTCATTACTAGTCCAGCCTTCATTTTTTTAAAGAAGTTTCATCACCATGATTCAATGGCTTAGACTTGTTTTTGCCTAGCATTGTACAACTAGCATAAAGAGATAAGTAAAGTATTAAACAATTGTGTGATAAAATTATTGCCACAGTTTTCACTGTCCTGAATGACTCTACAGTGTAGCATTCTGGCAGGCTCCGTACAGGATACAGGTATGTCCTGCCAGTTGCAGATGCAGATGAGTCAGTAGAATTGATAGTTTGGCATTTGTGCTAGTAGGTACCAAGTGAACATGGTGATCACTTGCTCGTCTGCCTCACAGTCCCTGCATGAGATCCACAGCCTAAACCCAGGTGACCCGGCAGATTTTTGGGTCATTTATAAGATCAAAAAACAAATTATCTACTTTCTTTCCCAACAAGTCATATGAGAGACAGAAGAGGGTATAGAATGAGTAAAACTCCCGTTTCTACTCTGGCCAAAGTACATTACTTAAGGTCTACAGATAAGAGCAAGTCTTTTGGCTCTACTCCATGTAGACTTTTCTTTCTCTGATGTTCCAGGAGTCCCCCCAGAAGATCAACAGGCTTCTACCATGTTCCCAGCTTTGAGTGAAATCACTGCCAGGCTGCAAGATGTGCCAAATAACCTGCTGTACTGTATGGTAGCAGATGATAGTGGGGAAAGCAGAGAGCTCATAGAGGCTGCTCCTCTCCTTACTGTCTTGAGTCATGAGACCACTACTTAGGATATAACAGAAGCTAACCTGTTTTTCACTTGCTCTTTTGCATGCAAACTTTTTAAACGTATTAGATATTCATAATCCCTGGTTCTCTTTGCTTTTTTTAAATTTTTTTTATTTTATTAAGAGTCTTGACTCTGTCGCCCAGGCTGGAGTGCAGTGGTGCAATCATAGTTCACAGCAGCGTTGAACTCCTGGGCTCAAGAGATCCTCCTGCCTCAGCCTCCCAAGTAGCTAGGACTACAGGTATGTGCCGCAATACCTGGGTTTTTTTTCTTTTCTTTTTCTTTTTTTTGTAGAGACCGGGTTTTACTGTGTGCCAAGGCTGGTCTCAAACTTGCCTCGAGCGATCCTCCTGAGTCAGCTCCCAAAGTGCTGGGATTACAGGAGTGAGCCACCACAACTGGCCCCTTTTGGCTTGCTTAAACACTTTTTTGGTGAAGTGTGTATGTGTTTAGTTAACATATTGTTAGAATATTCTTTCATTAAACATTTGAATGTTAACAATGTAATGTATATATGTTCTCATAGTTATTTTTCTTTCTGATTTTTGTGTTATAAAATATTTCGAACAGAGGCCAGGCGCAGTGGCTCATGCCTGTAATCCCAGCACTTTGGGAGGCTGAGGCAGGCAGATCACGATGTCAGGAGATTGAGACCAGCCTGGCTAACACAGTGAAACCCCTGTCTCTACTAAAAATATAAAAAATTAGCCAGGTGTGGTGGCGGGCACCTGTAGTCCCAGCTACTTGGGAGGCTGAGGCAAGAGAATGACATGAACCCGGGAGGCGGAGCTTGCAGTGAACCAAGATCATGCCACTGCACTCTAGCCTGGGCAACAGGGCTAGACTCCGTCTCAAAAAATAAATAAATAAATAAATAAATATAAAATCAAATCAAACAGAAAAACAAAGAGATTAATGGGTGACTATATGCAAGAAAAATGAAAAAGAGAGTAACATAAACACTTAGGCACAATTACCAAGCTTTTCAAACTTAGTACTTCTATTTTTTTGTGTGCCATTCCTCAATCCATTCTGCTTCTTCAGAGACAAGTACTATCCTGACTTTAGTGTTTTTCATTAACATGTGTGTTTTATTGTTCTTTTGTGTTTTTTGAGATAGAATCTCCCTCTGTCTCCCAGGCTGGAGTGCAGTGATGCAATCACAGCTCACTGCAGCCTCTGCCTTCTGGGCTCAAGCAATCCTCCCACCTCAGCCTCTCAAGTAGCTGGGACTACAGGCACCAGCACCAAGCCCAGCTAATTTTTATATTGTTTGTAGTGACAGGGTTTCTCCATGTTGCCCAGGCTGATCTCAAACTCCTGAGCTTAAGCAGTCTGCCCACCTCAGCCTCTCAAAGAACAAATATGTCTATGTACTTGTATTGCATATACATCTGTCCATAAAAAAGAGTTTTGTTTTACATGATTTTAAATTTTATGTAAATGATTCTCTTTTACGTTTTATGCAAGTCTATATATACAAATTTTCTTTACTATTTTCACTTGACATCATGCTTTTGAAATTATTTACATTGATACATATAGTTCTGATCTGCTTGTTATATAGTATTCTTTTTTAATGAACATACTACAGTTTGTAGGTTGATTCTCCTGTTAATGGACATATAGTTTTCAGTATTTCATTGTTTCATAAACAGTGCTACAGTGAATACTCTTGAACATGTCTTCTTATGCAAATATATGAGTTTCTCTAGTAGATACTAATTTATCTAGTACTTCCTAGGAATGGATTTACTGGGTTGTACAGTGTGTTTATCTTCTGTTTAACTAGATATTGCTAAATTGCTATCCAGAGTGATTATGCTAACTTATTCCTATCAGTAGTGTGTGAAAGTTCCCATTGACCTGCATCTTCACAAATACTTAAAATTTTTGCCTGTTTGTGGATGTGAAATGGTGCTATCTACACAGTTTCTTTCTATGTAGTGATTTGTTTACGTTAGGCAAAGCTTATGATAGCCAGTGGAGCTGATTGACATCCTAGATATTTTAATTCAGGAAATATTAGTGCCTAATTATACAAACAGGTTGATAGGCTATTCTGAATGAAACGCTGGTTGCTGGAAATACTCTGTTTTCAAGAGCACAAAATAAAAATCTTGTTTTAGGAATTCTATACAAGAATAACTTTGGGGAAAATTTTTTCCCTTAGGGCATTTCCACTTTCCAAATTTTTCCTCATTGTTCCCTTTACCTCAAGTGATTCTTAGTTCTTCTGACTGATACCAGTCAAGGCATGAAAGAATGAAATGTCCAAACCCTTACTGACAAATTATACCTGACAGCAGAATAAACTCACATCTACTAAGAGGCTTCCATAGTTTTTATTGCTATCACTTTGATTACTCCAATAATGAAACTATTGAATCTGTTTCTTAGAAGCCAAGGTAAGAAAGCAGAGAATAGTCTGCCATTGAACTGATAGCATCTGTTTTATAATTATCTGGTAACTTTTCTAGAGAAGATGTATAAAGTCTGTGTTATTTCATGTGCACCACGCTTAAATGATTGCTTCTTGAGTTGGATTGTACTCCAGTTATCTATTTCTGTGTAACAATTCACCTCAGAACTTAGTGGTTTAAGATGCCTGTTATGGGTAAGATGGAGCAAACACATTTCACCTGTCTTTTCTATTGAACTCAGCTAAAACACCTGGCCTAGAGCAACTATTTGAGGACTCCAAAAGGCATATCTTAAAAGTTGCATTAAGAAGGAGCAGATTTTGAAGTACTGTTGAACCAGGGTTTAATTTATTGTTCTCCTCTCTCTCATATCCCAAGGTTTCAACTCAACACAGCCTAAAACCCCTAAGTGGATATTAATGTGGATAAGAGGAGAAGGCTTCAGTTCTGGTTCAAAGAATGGGAAGGCGATATTGTAATACTAATAGAAAGTACAGAAACTTTTCCTTTTTTCCTTCTTCTTTCCTCTGTTCTCTTGTACCATGAACCTCAAGCAGTCCTGCAGTGACAGCAGATTGGGGTCTAACAAGAGCTTAAAACTCTGATTGTAGGGAACCATTCTCAGATCAGTGGAGCTGTGGTCCCAAGAGGGTGGAATTAGTCTCAGTTGCCTTTTTTCTCCCTCCTTCATCTGCTGGCCTCCAAACAAAGGCACTATTATGGAAATTGTATGGCTAAGCAGAGTAAATAACACACCAGCTTTCTGACTAGGTAATGAGAAAGGGGAATCCCATTGACCTAGAAAGTACTGAGAGATTATAAGATATTTGAAAATAAACTCTTTAAATTTTATTATGAATTTTTGAGCTTATTCATGCACTCTGCATGCAGAAGTCTGACCCCAAACAGCATTCCTAGACTTTGAGAAATGAAGTAGGGATTAGACCATTGCCAAGTCCCAGACTGGCAACAGGGTGGGTGGTACATCTGTGGGACAGATCCAAAAAGCACTGCAAAGACTTTGAAAACTTAACTGCCGTTGGAGTTCTGGCTGGGGAACAATGCAAGGATGTCCTCTCTGGCAATTCCTATTTGTATTGAAGTTCTCGCCAGTAAAATAAATCAAGAAAAGGAAATGAAAGACATACAAATTGGAAAGAAAGAAGTAAAACAATTCCTGTTCATTGGCTACATCACTGTATATATAGAAAACCAAGGAATTCACAGAATACTCCTAGTACTAAGTGAGGTTAGCAAGGTTGCAAGTTACTATGCCAGTCTACACAAAATATTTAGAAAACAAATTTAGAAAATAAATTTCAAAAAGTTTCAAAAAGCAAAATTTGAATTTGCCACACATGAAATACTATATTGAATCCATGTGAATGAAGTGATGTATAGGCATTGCATTGGGTATTATAAATCTAGAGAATATTTAAAGCATATGGGAAGCCGGGCCCAGTGACTCACGCCTGTAATCCCAGGCCTTTGGGAGGCTGAGGCAGGTGAATCGTTTAAGCTCAAGTGTTCAAGACCAGCCTGGGCAGCATGGTAAAACCCTGTCTCTACCAAAAAAAAAAAAAAAACGCACACACAAAACTAGCCAGGCTTGGTGACTCACGCCTATAATCTCAGCTACTTGGGAGGCTGAGGTGGGAGGATGGCTTGAGCCAGTAAGTATGAAATTAGCTGCTGTTTAAAAAAATTTTGGGCCAGGCACGGTGGCTCACGCCTGTTTAAAAAAAAAAAAAAGTTCCCCTAAATTCCTAATTTGCTAAGAGTTCTTATTTATTTATTTAGAGACAGAGTCTCACTCTGTCACCCAGACTGGAGTGCAATGGCACAATCTCGGTTCACAGCAACCTCTGCTTCCTGGGCTCAACTAATTATTGTGCCTCAGTCTCCCAAGTAGCTAGGATTGCGGGCATGCATCACCATGTCTGGCTAATTTTTGTATTTTTAGGGAGACAGGGTTTCACCATGTTGGGCCAGGCTGATCTCAAACTCCTGGCCTCATGTGAGCTGCCCACCTTGGCCTCCCAAAGTGCTGGGATTACAGGTGTCAGCCACCACGTCCAGCCTAATTGGCTAGGAGTTTAATAATGAGTGGCTGTTGACTTTTCTCAAATGCTTTTCCTGTATAAATTGATATCATATGGTTTTGCTTCTCTGGGCTAGTGTTGCTTACCTTACTTGGTTTTCAAATATTGAACCAGCATTGCATTCCTGATACAAACCGTGCTTGGATACGGTATATTATTCTTCATATACATTGCTAGGTTTGATTTGCTAGTATGAGGGCTGTTGGTCTGCTGCCTTGTTTTGTTTTACAGATCTTCTCCAGGTTTAATACCTGGATAATGCTGGCTTCATAAAATGAGTTCCTCCTCCTTCTGCTTTCTGGTACAGATTGTATAGAATTGATATATTTATAATGATTGTTTGGTAGAATTTAGTGAAACCACAGGGAGATTTCTTTTTCAAAATCTGTTTAATTACAAAATTTCATTTTGAAAACAGTTATATAACCATTCAGGTTATCTGTGTCGTCTTAGGTGATTCTGGTAGCTTGTTACTTGAGAATTTGGTCCGCTTCATCTCAACTGTTGATTTATGTACACACAGTTCTTTGTAGGCATTCCCTTTTGTCCTTTTAACACAATTCCAATCAGAAATCTCAGGAAGACCTTTTTGTAGAGACAGACAAGCTTATTCTTAAATGTATATGGAAAGGCAAAAGAACTAGAAGAGTCAACCAATACTGGAAAAGAAAAATAAAGTTATGTGAATTATTCTACCCAGCTTTCGGACTTACCATAAAGCTACAGTAATCAAGATGAGGCCATATTGGTAAAAAGATAGACATGTAGATTAATGGAATAGAATAGAAAGTTAAGAAATAGACCCACATAAATATTGCCAGTTCATATTTCACAAAAATACAAAGGCAATTCAATGGAGAAAGGATAGTGTTTTCAAAAAGAGGTGTTGGAAAAAGTAGAAATCTGTGTGCAAAAACTTGAAACTCTCACACCGTATATAAAAATCAACACAAAATAAATCATGAATTAATATATAAAATAAACTATGAAACTTTTAGAACAACACAGGACATTTTTAATCTATGAAAGATGCTATTGAGAGAATTAAAGGGCATGCTACGTATTGGGAGGAAAATGTGTAAATCACATATCTGACGAAGGACTTATATTCAGAATACAGATGGTTCGTGACTTAAAATGGTTCAGCTTAACAGTTGTTTTGACTTTACAGTGGTGCAAAAGCAATACATGTCTAGCGGAAACCATATTTTCAGTACCTGTACAACTTTTCTGTTTTTCACTATCAGTACAATAGTCAATAAATTTTCTATTTTTTATTTTATTTATTTTAAATTTTTTTTAAAAGCAGAAACAAGGTCTCACTCGTTGGCCAGGCTGGTCTTGAACTCCTGGGCTCAAGTATTCCTCCCATCTCAGCCTCCTAAAGTGCTGGGATTACAGGCATGAGCCACTGTGCCTGGCCTCATTCCTTTTTATGAAATAGGCTTTGTGTTAGATGATTTTGCCAGCTGTGGGCTAGTGTAAGCGTTCTGAGCACATTTGAGGTGGGTTAGGCTAAGCCATGATGTTCAGTAAGTTAGGTATATTAAATACACTTTCAACTTGCAATATTTTCATTTTATTATTTTTTTACAATGGGATTCTTGCTGTGTTGAATAGGCTGATCTCAACCTCCTGGTCTCAAGTGACCTCCCATCTTGGCCTTCCAAAGTGCTGGGTTTATACATGTGAGCTTCTGCGCCTGGCCCATATTTTCATCTTACGGTTGATTTATTGAGACAAAAGTCAAAGAACAGCTGTATATAAAAAATTGTCAAAGCTCAACAGTTTTTTTTAAAAAAAACCCTATTTAATACATGGTCAAATGTCTTAAACAGATTCTTTACAAAAGAGAATCTACAATGACAACTAAATACATTAAAAGATATTTAGCATTAGTAGCCATTAAGAAAATGCATTTAAAATCTTGATGAGGTACCACTCTTAAAATGACTAAAATAAAAAACTGACAGTTGCAAATGCTGGCAAGGTTGCAGAGAACAATTGGAACTCTCGTACATTGCTGGTAGAAAAGGAAAATGGCAAAACTACTCTGGAAAAGTTTGGTGATTTTTTTTTTAAGTTAAACATACGCTGAGCATGTGACCCACCAAATCCATACCTAGGTGTTTAACCTAGAAACATGAAAACTTACATTCTATGAAATCCTCTACACTGATGTTTATAGCATCTCTATTTACAATTGCTAAAAAATGGAAACCATCCAAATGTCCTTCAATAAGTGAATGGATAAACTGTGGTATATACATACAATGAACTCAGCAATAAAAAGGAATGAACTATGATACATGCATCATTCTTTATGCATCTCCAAGGCATTGTGTTGATAAATCAGTCTCAGAAAGTTATATACTGTATGATTCTGTTTATGTGACATTCTCAGAAAGATAGACTGTAGTAAAAAAGAATGGGTTAAGGGTTAGTGGTGGGGTTAGGTGTGACTACATAAGGATATCTTTTGGAACTTCTGTGTATCCTGATTATACTGCTGGTGGTTTCATGAGTCTATGAATGTTTAAAAATTCATAGAACTGTACACATACCTAAAAAGTAAATTCTGTGGTGTTAAGAAATTTTTTAAAAACTTTGTAGCTTGCCGGGCACAGTGGCTCACGTCTGTAATCTCAGTGCTTTGGGAGGCCGAGACGGGCAGATCACACGGTCAGGAGTTCAAGACCAGCCTGGCCAACATGGTGAAACCCCATCTCTACTAAAAATATGAACATTAGCTGGGCGTGGTGGCCGGCGCCTGTAATCCCAGCTACTTGGGAGACTGAGGCATGAGAATCGCTTGAACCCAGGAGGCAGAGGTTGCAGTGAGTCAAGATTGCGCCATTGCACTCCAGCCTAGGCGAAAGAGCAAGACTCCATCTCAGAACAACAACAAAAAAGTAGCTTAAAGTGACCATTTATTTGTCTTGATTCTGTCGGTTGAGCAGGCCCTTCTGGTTTGTATCAAGTTCCTTATATTAATAAACTTTGCTTTAGGTTAAACCTGTTCATCTTACTCATTTTTTATATCCCTAAATGTCCCATATAGTGTGCCTGGCACATAATAAGAATTATTGAATAAATTAATACAGAGCCCTTCTGCTTTAGGTCAAAGCAAAGTTTATTAAGTTTGCTGAGGTATTGGGATGATCAGAAAGTCCAAATAGCCTCACTCACATGCTAGCTGTTTATGTTAGCTGCTGACTCTGAGTTCAGCCGTGGCTTTTGGCCAGGGACCTTGATTACACTAGTAGGGCTTTTTTGTAGCATGGCAGCTGAGTTCCAAGGAGTGTTCAAAAAGAATAATCTCCAATTTTCAAGTACTTACCAAGTCTCTGTTTGCATAGTTGGCGATAGTATGCCATTTACTATCACTAGTCACAGCTAGTCATCAAGCCCAAAGTCAGTATGGGAAGACGACTATGTGGGTCATCAGTACCAGGAGGGTTGGCTCATTAGGGACCTCCAAATTACTGTCAGTTGTGAGGGCTTTTGTTTTATTTTGTTGTAAGAGCTTTCTCAGCTTTCCTTCAGATCTTCAGGACTATCTGTATTCCTTTAGCAAGAAACATTAAGAGACTCCATTATCTAAGAAGGAATAATTGAAGATTGCCTGTTATTTATAAAGATGTAAAATGTGATTATTTTAAACGTGTTGAAAATGTATTATTTTTCTATAAGCTTTGATGATTACAGACTTTCATATTTATAAAATGAAACCCACCAACTTCATTCTTTGTGTACCTAATCAGTTTTCCCCAGAATTCTTTCTACCATTTATTGATCCTCAGTACAGAGAAAAGGTTCCAAAAAACCTCACATAGCACTATAGACAATCTCAGAATTAATTCTGGGGCTAGAAAGAAACCTTCATTGATCATGCAGTCAAACAGCATTCCAAAGAAATAATTTGCCCAAAAAAAGCCTCCACAAATGATTTATATAGTGAAGCTATAAGGCAGGAATACCAAACCAGAAACATCTCTGCAAAGTGAGTACATTGCAGAAATTGAAGAGTTTTTGGTTTTTGTTCATTTGTTTGTTCCATTGTTTTTACACAATGGCGATATAAAAACCAGATTGGTATGACAGTGTGTGAAGTAGGAACCAGATTGTAGGAGGGTACACCTTGATTTACTAGAAAGAACAGAAATGGAGAATCAGTATACATGGATTCTAGATCTGATAGGGCCACAACTGCATCATTCACTTCTCCTTTCAAAGACTAGGGGTTTGTACTACAAAATAAGAGGCTTGGTTTGAACAGTCTTTTTTTTTTTTTTTGAGACAGAGTCTCGCTCTGTCACCCAGGCTGAAGTGCAGTGGCACCATCTCTCAGCTCACCGCAACCTCTACTGCCTGAGTTCAAGCAATTCTCCTGCCTCAGCCTCCCAAATAGCTGAGATTGCAGATGCGTGCCACCTCACCCGGCTACTTTTTGTATTTTTAATAGAGACAGGGTTTTACCATGTTGGCCAGGCTGGTCTCAAACTCTTGACCTCAGGTGATCTGCCCACCTCGCCCTCCTAAAGTGCTGGGATTACAGGTGTGAGCCATCACGCCCAGCCTTCGCATCCCTGGGAGACTTGAGGTATTAGAATCTCTAATGGAGAGGTATACTTTTTAAAAAGTAGAGCCCATATAATTCTTGTTTTAAAACTATAAACTATAGACAGTAAAGCACAATAAAATATTCCAGCGTGGCAGGAATGCATAGCTAGACTGTAGAGTGAGACAGTATTGTAGAAGACGTAAAGTTTTTGTTTTTTTTGTTTTAATGTCGAGAAATAGTAGCCTAGAGAACGCAGATGATCTCAAAAGTCAATAGAGGGCAAGAACCTGTTCATCTTATTCATTTTTGTATCCCTAAATGCCCCATGTAGTGTGCCTGGTATAGTAAGAATTATTGAATAAATTAATATGAAGCCCTTCTACTTAGAAAATTTTTCTCAGACATTGAGGAGAGTAATTTAGAGCTGCAAAAGTTTCACTCCGTTGTTAGTCCTACCTCTCCTCTACAGATAAGGTATGACTGACTCTTTTTGTTCCATATTAATGCCTATTCTCTTTTGGCCTAAAGTCTGTACCTGTACGTACAGGTAGATACGGGTACCTGTCTGTACCTATATAGATTTATATAATTTATCAGATGCTCCCTTCTGTTCCTATCCTGGTTCATAGAATGAAATCAAAACATTAGTTGTATCTCCTACCTTTGACAGTAGACTAAAACCCATACTCCAAAGGACTGTTTACTGCTTTCCCAGACTTTTCTCTTGGCCTTGTGTTAAGATGTTGCTAACAAAGAAGCTCAGTACTAAAAAATTTAGTACAGTTGTTTCTTCTCAATTGGTAATAACCACCATTCTGGGCACTGTTTCTCGTGCATCCTAAAACTAAGGAATCAAAATTTCCTTTGATAGTGTAAGTATAACAAAAAAAAATTAATGTTCAAAGTAGATTACTCTTTCAGAGGTTCTTATAAAATGACCTAAAAAAAAGTTCATTAATATAGGAAACTTGCCTATCCAGTCTTTCCAAATTACCTGCTTTGAAACAATCCAGTAATGATTTTTTTTCTATTTTCTTTTTTCTATTTCTATAATGACTTTTTTCTGTTTTTTCTATTTTAAAAAATAAGATGCTGTGTTTTGTTTTTATTGAAGTAAAATTCATAAAGAATGAAAAAATTGTATTAGAAATTGTACAATTTGACTGGGCACAGTGGCTCACATCTGTAATTCCAACACTCTGGGAGGCCAAGGAAGGAGGATCACTTGTCAGGAGTTTGAGACCAGCCTGGCGTGGTGGCACACACCTGTAATTCCAGCTACCTGGGAGGCTGAGGCAGGAAAATCACCTGAGCCCAGGAGACGGAGGTTGCGGTGAGCTGAGATCATGCCATTGCACTCCAGCCTGGACGGCAGAGCAAAACCCTGGCTCAAAAAGAAAAAAAAAACGAAATTGTATCATTATCTTTAGGTTTTTGGGTACAAACGTAGATCCTCAAAAACTTTATCGGAAATTTGGAAATCTGTAAATAAGTTATATTATCTCCTTTCAAAATCCATTATTAGTAAGTTAATATTTATAAAAACAAAGCTAGTGCATCTTGAAGAAAAAAGTTTTTATTTCTTTATTCCTTATGCCACTGAACTATTGAAGAACTTCTTATAGATTTACCTTCCCATTAGTGCTGTAGTACAGTTTTGTTTTATCTCCATTGTCTTGTGTTTCCTGGCTAAGTTTTACTTGTTATAAAGCTATTGGGTCACTTTTGGTCTAGAATAGAACTTTCGTAATATAAGGGACACCGTAAAATGTAAAGGAATATCTGCATTGCCTTGTTTTCTCTTGTTAGAAAAGTCATGTTCTGGCTCCTTTTTTAATGCCCCTCTTCTTTGGAGGAAGAATTTCTAAAGGCACACATTCTTGAAGTAAAAAGAAATGATGATGTATATTAGGTTTGCCTTTTGGGCACATGTGAAAAATGAGGTTATTCACACCTTCAGTTCTGACATATATCCATTATCAAAAAAGTACTTCCAGAATAGTCTCCCTGTTCCATAGTAAAGTCACAGAGGTGGTTTGGAGTTCTTCAGCTAGGTTGCAGTGTCCAGGAACAGATCAGATCAGAATCAGTATGTTGTTTATGATACAGATCAAATTAACCAATGATTCTTCCAGTTTTCTCCTTCCTGTTTATTTCTTCCAGACACAAAATAGGTTCAAGGAGAAAAGTTTTTCTACCATTAAACTTTTGAGCTGCCTGTGTTTGGGATTCAAAGTATTTTGGGTGCTTATTGCTTAACTGGGCTGAAGATTATCTCATGTGACAGCATAGATCTCTTGTTTTGGAATTGCCATTACTTTCTAGAACAGGCATTCTGTACAGCTGCCAACATGCTCTGAATCCTCTTGCTTCATATTACAGTGATACTGCTTTGTCAGGGTAGAATTCAGCCTCACAGGGCTGGAGTCAGTCACTGCTGACCTCATGCCACAGTACAGCATGTTCAAATCTGGGAGAAACTGCGGGTTATTCGGCATATTCCTCCTCCTCCTCTCTCACAAGCATGGAGCCCTCACTGTCCTCGGAAACCGTATGTTGTATATGTGTGTGTATCTGTCTTTTTTTTTTAAAAAAAAAAAAAAATCTCTTCCTAAATCCTATAGTTAGTCCTACAGCTTTAAGTGGGGGCTGGTTGAATAGACAGACAGGAAATAGCCTGAGCTGCTGAAACTTAGCGTTTTTCAGCAGTAGATCTCAACCAGGGGCATTTGCTATTTTAGAACTGACTTGTGTAAGGTTGTAATAATGGAGAAGCATGATATGTTTCCTAGTTCATTTTACCCAAAGCTATTTGGACAGAATGCAGAGGGTGCTCTGTAGCTGTATGGGCATGCTCAGATCATCCTGGAGTGTCCCGTCTCTTGTGTGTAATGGGCTGCTTCAGTGCAGAGTAAATATCATCCTCACTTTCTCAAGCGATATAGTTACTGGAAAATCAGTGTTTCCTTCAGTGAATGAGTTTCATTTGCCTTGGACTGCTTGGGAAAAACATGGGTTAAATTTGAAAATGCCAGGCATGCATAACAAATGGGAATTTGATTTAGAGCCACCTGGAATACTTCTTACATTAAAAAAAAAAATCTTGATGGATCTGTGTGACCAAAAAAAAAAGAAAAAGATTTCTTAGTGCTCAGCTACTTATTTTCAAAGTATTTTTCCCAAAGACTTGGAAAATTTCTGAATTGTTAAGCAATATACACATATCTCAGTGTGAAACTTGTGTCTCCAGATCAGCAGAACAAATCTCTGAGATAAAACTGGATTGGAGGATGATCCAGCTTTATTCAACATAACCACCATTTTCACATTTCATCCATAGTCTTTAGTGCAAACTTAGCCTATAGTTTGATTTTACCATTTTTTAGTTTATCTTATAAATGATACATATTTTCTAAGAGATAAATAGCAAAGCAAAGCAGATTCTTTATAGTTTTGCCTGATTCTGAAGTTAATGTATGTTCATATTGTTTGCTATTGAGCAGTTGGATTTAAGATCCAAACAGATTTTTCACTCTGAAGTTTAATATTGAATTACCCTCTTATGCCTTATGGTTGATAATTTAAATGCCAACTTTTTAAACAGATTTGTGCCTCCGGTCTGTACCTTTTTCTGTTGTTTGTTATATATCTTGGATTCAAAACCTCTGACACATCTGTGTTTGTTCTGAGGTTATAAAAGTTCAGTTTACTTATCTATTTTATTAAGAATGCTATCCCAGGGTGAATGGGGTGATCAGAAGGAAAGCATTCATAGAAGAGCCCTAAAGGAATAGTGGATGGAGACTAACAGTAAAAGAGAAGTTAACTCCTTTTTTTTCTGTTATTGATAGTGAGGTGGGGGAGGGCATAAAGCATAATTTAAATATTTTTAATTGATTTTATTTGGTGATTGCATTAACTTTTAAGAGTAGAGAGAGTGTGATAAAAATAATATAGTTAGTACCTGAGTGAGTGAGTGTAGATTAAACCAGCAGTCCCCAACCTTTTTGGCACCAGGAACCAGTTTTGTGGAAGAGTTTTTCCACAGATGGGGTCGGGGTGTCTGTGGGGAAGGTTGGAGTGGGATGGTTTGGGGATGAAACTGTTCACCTCAGGTCATCAGGCATTAGTTAGATTCTCATAAGGAGCATGCAACCTAGATCCCTCGCAAGCACAGTTCATAATAGGGTTTGTGCTCGTATGAGAATCTGATGCCACCACTGATCTGACAGGAGGTGGAGCTCAGGTGGTAATACTCGCTTGCTGCTCACCTCCTTCTGTGTGGCCTGATTCGTAACAGGCCACTGACCTGTACTGATCTGCGACCCAGCATTTGGGGACCCCTGGATTTAACTATTTGCCTGCTTCCCTACCTGTGTCTCTCTCTTACCCGAACTATTTATTGATTGGTAAACTAAAATATTCTCATTGAAACAATGATTTAAGTGTTCACAAATGAGGTACTTGCCCCTAGTATCTAAAATTTTTAATGTAACCGTTTAGATATATGAAATTGCTATAGATAGGGGTTCGTACATGACCTCCTTGCCTGAGATTGCACACGCTTTGTGGGGTGTTTTTTTTTTTTTGAGACAAAGTCTCGCTCTGTCGCCCAGGCTGGAGTGCAGTGGCGCAATCTCGGCTCACTGCAAGCTCCACCTCCTGGGTTCACACCATTCTTCTGCCTCAGCCTCCTGAGTAGCTATGACTGCAGGCACCCGCCACCGTGCCTGGCTCTGTGTGTGTGTGTGTGTGTGTGTGTGTGTATTTTTAGTAGAGACAAGGTTTCACAGTGTTAGCCAGTATGGTCCCAATCTCCTGGCCTCATGATCCGCCCGCGTCCGCCTCCCAAAGTGCTGGGATTACAGGCGTGAGCCACCACGTCCGGCCTGCACATACTTCGTGAAGAGTTCATTCCAAATTACAGAATGAACGTTTTGAAGGCAGGATTTCAGAAGAAAAAATGTAGCTGACTCTGTGGTCCCAGCTACTTAGAAGGCTGAAGTGGGAGGATCACTTGAATCCCGGGGTGGGGTAGGGCGGTGGAGGTTGCAGTGAGCCAAATTACCACTGTGCTCCAGCCTGGGTGACAGAGCCAGATCCTTTCTCTAAATAAATAAATACAATAAAGCAGGGTAAGAGGGATTGGAAGTACTGGACATTGAGGGTAGACTGCCATTTTTAATAGAACAGTAAGCATAAGCTTCCTTTAAAACAAGACATTTGAAGGAAGGCTTGAAAGAGGAGAGCAGGTTAGCCATTCAGCTGAGGAATGAGCATTCCAGGCAGGGGGTACAGCCAGAATAACTGCAGGAGTTTTCACAGTGTTTACAAGGAATTAAAAAGAGGTTAGTTGGTATGACTAGAGCAAGAATTAAGACAGGGAAGAGTGGCAGGAATTGGGAGTGTGAAAGATTTAATACAGTGTATCAGTTATCTATTGCTGTGTAACAAACCACCTTAAAACTTAGTGGCTTAGCCAGGCACAGTGGCTTGCACCTGTAATCCCAAGTACTCAGGAGGCTGAGGCAAGAAGATCACTTGAGGTCAGGAGTTCAAGACCAGCATGAGCAACATAGTGAGAGCCTGTCTTTAAAAAAAAAAAAAAAAATTAGCCAGTCACGATGGTGTGTGCCTGTAATCCCAGCTGCTCAGGAGGTTGGGGTGAGAGAATTGCTTGAGCCCAAGAGTTTGAGACTGCAGTGAGCTATGATCAGGCTACTGCACTGCAGCCTGGGTGACAGAGTGAGACTATCCTTTAAAAAATAATAAAAATAGTAGCTTAATATAACCTTTATTTGCTCACAATTTTGAGTCAGCCATTTGAGCTGAGCTCCACTATTTGGTTCGTAGGCTTGTCATTATAGTTGTTGGGGGCTCGGGTGGACCTGGATGGTCTAAGATGGCCTCCCTTCCTCATGTGTCTGGTAGTAGGTACTGGCTGTTGGCTGGGCCTCTCAAGGTTTTATTTTTTCTTTTTAACACTCATCCATGTAGACAAGCTACAAGGATTTTAGACCGAATAGCTATTACAAGGGTGAGGTTGTCAATAACTGAGATGTAAAGTGTGCTGGAAATCTCAGTGCAACAAGAAAGGACAAACTCCAATGCACAAATACTTTTTAAGCCTCTGCTTGTGTCACATTTGCTAGTATTTCACTTGGCCAAAGCAAGACCATGACCAAACCCAATTTCACTGGATGGAGAAATACATTCCACCACTTTTTTTTTTCTTTCTTTCTTTTTTAAGACAGGGTCATACTCTTGTCCAGGCTAGAGTGCAGTGGCACAAACACAGGTCACTGCAGCTTGGATCTCCTGGGCTCAAGCCGTCCTCCTGGCTCAGCCTCCTGAGTAGCTGGGACCACAAAAATGTGCCACCACGCTCTGCTAATTTATTTATTATTTTTATTATTTTTTTTTTTTTTGTAGAGACGGGGTCTCACCACGTTACTGAGGCTTGGTCTCAAACTCCTGGGCTCAAGTGATCCTCCTGCCTTGGCCTCCCAAAATGTTGAGATTACAGGCATGAGACACTGTGCCTGACCAGAAGCCACCTCTTGATAGGAGTGGGAAAGCCAGATTATAAAGGGAAGGGTATACGAGATTGGATGAATGTGGCTATTAATCTACCATAAAGAAGGCCAAATCAGATACGCCTTTGAAGGCCATTTGAGTGTAAAGGAAATTGAGTGGATAAAACATACTCAGTTTCTCCCACTGTCCTCTCAACAACACACTTCTGATGCCAGGTCTATGGGGATTTCTTCCCACCAGCAAGCAATTCTGCAGCAGACACCAGCGGGGTATCCTTTAATTCAATTCAATTCTGACTCTGTCTACGTAGAGATAGTATTAGATCACACTAGGTGAGGACTGAGTCCCACAAGGCTGCATCCCTCTTCCAGTGCCCATTGAAAACCCCAGATTATTTTGCTTGTGCTTCTGACCAACTGGCTGTAAATTGGGGTTTCCACAGCCTCCTCCTTGGATTCAGTTAATTTGCTAGAGTGGCTTACAGAATTCAAGAAAACATGTATACTGGCCTATTATAAAGGATGCAGATGAAAAGATGCATAGGCAAGGCATATGGGAAGGGATGCAGTGCTTCCATTAAGCCCCCACCCTCCAGGAAACGTCACATGTTCAGCTATCCAGAAGCCCTAACTCTGTCTTTGGGTTTTTATGGAAACTTCATTATGTAAGTGTGATTGATTAAATTGCTTGCCATTGGTGATCAGTTTAACCTTCACTTTCCTTCCTTTACCCTCCCAGAGGTTGGGGGGTGGGGCTGAAGTGCCAATTCTCTAATTATGCCTTGGTCTTTCTGATGACCAACCTCATCCTGAAGCTGCCAACCATCAGCCATCTTATTAGCATACAAAAAGACACATCACTTTGGAGATTCCAAGGAATTTAGTAGTTCTATGCCAGGAAAAGGAAAGGAAGACCAAATACAGTTGACTCTTGATCAAAGTGGGTATTAGGGGTGCTGGACCCTCACACACAAAGATCCGCGTATAACTTTTGACTCCCCCAAAGCTTAACTAACAGTCTCTTGCTTAGCAGAGCCTTACTAATAACATAAACTGTTATTAACACATATTTTATATGTTATATGTATTATATACTCTATTCTTACAATACAGTAAGCTAGAGAAATTAAAATGTTAAGAAAATCTTAAGGAAAATGTTAATTTTAAAATGTTATTAAAATCATAAAGAAGAGAAAATACATTTACAGTACTATATTTACATATGTTTACAAGACAAATCATCTGTATGAAATGGTAGGCAACTGCAGCAGCAGACCTCAACCTATGGTATGTATCATGCAATCAGCTTTTTCTTGTAATGTCATGACATTTTCTCTGCTTCTTGGGAGCACTTCAGTGTCACTAGTCACACTTCTTACGCATCTCATGGTGTTATTCAAGGTTTACAGTATTGTACTAAACACAATGAAAAATAATAGAGAACCCCCAAGAGATCACTTTTTACTGAGATATGCAGTTTACTGGAGAGAGGACCTGATGACTCAGGTGATTAGTGAGTGTCACATGCGTTTTAAGCGGATACTTGCAATATTTCACTCACTGCTAGCAACTGGAGGTGGCTGTGAAAATTTTACAGTAGCACAGTAAATACTACAGTTAATTTTATGCGGTTTATGCTGTTATGATTTAATACTTCATTTTTGTTTACATTTGTCTTGACTGCAAATGGCACCATGTGTTTGTATAAATTTTGATAGATTTAACTTCAGATTTGTATATACTTTATGGTATTAAATGATAAAATAAACAGCATCTGCATATGTTTTATGCATTCATTCACATCTTTTAATTTTTTGGTATTTCTAGGTTATGCAGTTTGCCATTTTTTCCCAAATTGTTGCAAATCTCCAAAATATTTTAAAATATTTTGGAAAAAATATGTAAGTGGATCCATGTAGTTCAGACCTTTGTTGTTCAGGGGTCAACTGTGTATTTCACAGTATCGCAGGAATTCATTGAGGAATTTTAAGCAGAGGACTGATGTGATTTGACTTAGGTTTTTAAAGGATCATTCTGGTTATAGTATTAAGAACAGATATGGGGGCAAGATAGACCAATTGGGAGACCATTTTAGTAACTCAGGCAATATATAATCATGGTTTAGACTAACAAGTGAAGATTGTAAGATGTAGTTGAATTTTAGATGAATTTTGAAGGCAATGCTAACAGAATTTTCTGGCGGGTTGGATGTAAGGTATGAAAGAAATCGGTAACTGAGGATTTTATCCTAAACAGCTGGAAGATTTGTCATTAACTGAGATGTAAATGCTGCTGGAGGGCAGGTTTTGTGGGAAAGAGCTGGAGTTCAGTTTCAGGTGTCCATCAGCCATCTAAGTGGGAATGTTGAATAGATAAGTGATATTTATGAGTCTAGAGACTCTTAGAGTCATAGGATACTAAGGAGAAAGTTCTAGGCAGAAAATATGATTAGGGAGAAGAAGAAAAGGAAGAAGATTGGCCTATGAGAGAAGAGGAAAATCCAGAGATTTTTTGGTGTACTGGAA
Organism: Mandrillus leucophaeus; assembly: GCF_000951045.1. Classification (NCBI taxonomy): domain Eukaryota; kingdom Metazoa; phylum Chordata; class Mammalia; order Primates; family Cercopithecidae; genus Mandrillus; species Mandrillus leucophaeus. Next base: position 302,289 of record NW_012101397.1, on the reverse strand, counting down.
AACCAAGTATGGAAATTCTTCGTAGGAGAAAGGAAACATCAAGTACATCAAATGCTGCTGATAGGTCAGTAAGAAGAGGGCTAAGAACTTCTCTTTGGATGTAGTAATTTGGAGATGATTGGTCACCTCAACAAAAACTTTTTAGTAGACCAATGAGATAAAAGCCAGTTGAGTGGGTTTGTGAATGGGAAAAAGTAATTTGTAGACAGTGAGTTTGAATAATCTTTATGAGTTACACTACAGTAGGAAGAAGAGAAGTGGGGAAGCAACTGGTGAAGGGAGTGGAGTCAAGTTTATTTAAGATGGGAGAAATAAGATTTACATGCTGAAGGGGAAAATTCATTAGAAAAAATCTATCAGTTTCTTATTTAATAAATAGCATTTGTTATGTGCCAACACTATTCGAAATGTAACTGAAACACAGGTTCAGGCACTCACCACTTGTAGAGTCCGATATAAAGAGAGTGACTTGTGAGGTCTGGTATAAAGAGAGTGACTTGTTATTCCAAAGCTAGCTTAGGGGAAGAAATACAGGCCTCCTGCCTTAAGGGTACCACTTCAGCTTTGGAGCAGAAAGCAGGTGCTTTTAAAAGGGAGCTTGGCAAGAATGGCATGCAGTGGAGAAAGCAAACAGGTGAGGGTGCTTTATCTGCTGGGCAGTTGAGCTGGCAATCACTGGCACCTTCATGGGCAGAACTAAGTTGTAAAAGTGGCTGAGGCCGGGCACAGTGGCTCATGCCTGTAATCCCATCACTTTGGGAGGCCGAGGCGGGCAGATTACCTGAGGTAGGGAGTTTGAGACCAGCCTGACCCAACATGGAGAAACCCTGTCTCTACTAAAATTACAAAATTAGCTGGGCATGGTGGCTCACACCTGCAATCCCAGCAATTTGGGAGGCCGAGGCTGGCAAATCACCTGAGGTCGGGAGTTCGAGACCAGCTGACCCAACATGGAGAAACCCTGTCTCTACTAAAAATACAAAAATTAGGCTGGAGTGGTGGCATGCACCTGTAACCCAGCTACTCAGGAGGCTGAGGCGGGAGAATCGCTTGAACCTGGGAGTCGGAGGTTGCAGTGAGCCAAGATTGTGCCACTGGACTCCAGCCTGGGCGACAGTGCGAGATTCTATCACAAAAAAAAAAAAAAAAAAAACAGGTGGCTGAAACTCTTTAGGTCAGAGAGAGTTTCATTGCCAGTGTACTTTTTGTTGTAAATAGACTGTTGTCTCTCGAGACAATCTCCTGGTGGGAGAGTTCCACTCTGGAGCTTCTAAGCACATGTCTGGTGAAGAGGAGGTAGCAGGTTATAATTGTATTTCTAAAGAGCTAAGTAGGAAATGGGGTACAGGGGAAAAGGAGGAATGAGAAAAGAGAAAAAATAATTTTAAAATAACTCATTCTGTCTCTTAGAAAGATGGAGGTACTCAGTTACAGAAACACTTTGTAAATATAAACTCATTTAATATAAGAATGAAACAGTGACTGGCCACTCAGTATAAAGTAATATGGTGGGTGCTATAAGGAGTTCAAGAATGTATAAGACACAGTGTCAGACTTAAACACTCACAATGTCAAGTAAAAATACATATATATACCATAAAAATTAGACAATTTAGAAGTACAGAGAACTAAAACGAAGTTACTTTTAATGAGAAAATAAGGAATGTCAATATAAAGGTAGACTTATTTGGACTTAATTTATGTACGTTTCACTTCAAGCACAGAGCAGATAAGTTTGTTTGTTTGTTTGTTTGTTTGTTTTCTGTTGCCCAGGCTAGAGTGCAATGTTGCAATCTTGGCTCACTGCAACCTCTGCTTCCCAGGTTCAAGCGATTCTCCTGCCTCAGCCTCCCGAGTAGCTGGGACTAAAGGCACACACCACCACACCCAGCCAATTTTTGTGTATGTTTTTAGTAGAGATGGGGTTTTGCCATGTTGGCCAGGCTGGTCTTGAACACCTGACCTCATGATCCCCCCGCCTCGACCTCCCAAAGTGCTGGCATTACAGGCATGAGCCACCACGCCTGGCCAGAGAGTGCATTCTAAGGTAGGATGGGGACAGGGTTGGATATAGAAAGGAAAACATTTGTCTTCAGAAAAGACAAAGAACTTCAGAGATACTTTCTGTTACTGTAATTGTCATCTTCATGTTTGTAGTCCTAGCTCCTGTGTAACAGTGAGGAAAAAAAGAAAGAGTGGGAGGGTGGATGTGTATGTGTCAACTGCATGTGTGCATCTTCAATACCTAGAATACAGGGAGTCCTCTACTGGGCACATATACTTAGGACCCTATCTCTGATTTAAAATCAGTTTGCTGAGCCATCCAGTATTATTTTTCACATAAATAAAATGGAAAATTTTGAGCTCTGGTAAACCCAGGAAATAGGATTACAGTGTGTCGTTTAATTCTCATTTCCTCTTAATGAAATGTGAACTGGTTGTTTGAAGTCTAAGGATATGTGGAGAATACAGACTGTTTAGATTGATACATGGGTGGAAGAATGTATTTTATATTCAGTGGAAACTTGTGAAGAAAAGTTTATAGGGAATCATTTCCAAGGAATGTAGAAGCCTAATTAAACTTGACTTTTTTATCCTCATTGGTGCCTCATGCACGTTAACTGTTTGAAAAATCTAGGTATGTTTTTCATTACACCCTGATTGCAACTTCAGGGAAAAGATCTTTTCTGGGCTCCAAAAGTTCTAACAGAAAAGGGAATATGTATGGTTGTTACATATGTATGTATGGTTGTCATATTATATACCAAATGAGCCTGCCTTTATATTGGCATTCCTTATTGTCCAGTTAAAAGTTCCAGTTTCCAGGTGGTCAAGTTTACCCATAATCAAAAAAATACAAATGATAAGTGAAAATAAGATCTCATTTTAATTATCAGATTAATCAAAATACAAAAGTTTGATACCTGGAGCTGGCACAGTCATTCACCTACACTGTTGGCGGTAGTGTAAACTGTTGCAGTCTTTCAGGAAAGCAATGTGTAATCTCTATCAAAGTGCAAAATATATACCCTCTGATATACTGCTAGGAATTTACACTATCACTATACCCAAAGAAGTTCACCAAGATATATACAAATATGTTTGTAATTTTAAAATGGAAAGAATTTGTTTTGGTGCCCAGTTGAAGTTTAATGACAAATACCTTTGACGTTCCCTCACCCCCTGTCCTCCCAAAGGTGATTCCGCTTTCTTCCTTATTGAAGAACTGTATCCAATATTGTCATGTTTTACAATTATCAGTTGGGTTTATAATAAGTTTTTTTTTTTCCCCTAGAAACAGAGGCTTTTCATTTATTCTGTTAATAGTTGTCACTAGAGATGAGGTGTTCAGAATGAAAGATCGAGTACTCTGAGATGATTCTCACGCAAGAGGTATTAGGAATATAATGGGCAACAGTAGGGATCTGTTAATTAAAAACAAATCTTTAAGAAGTAAGCACTGTTAAGGATTGGTATGTGAGAATGAAATGGGGGAAGTAGGTGGTCTAGAAGAAGCTTACTGTAACTGCATCACTGCATCTCCAGATAATTCTTTTAATTTCTAAAAACTCCATTTTCTTTTCTTTTTTTTTTTTTTTTTTTGAGATGGGGGTCTTACTGTGTTGTCAGTGGCTATTTACAGGCACAATCATAGTGCACTACAGCCTTGAACTCCTGGCTCAAGCTATTCTCCTCCAGTCTCCCAAGTATCTGGGATTACAGGCTTGTGCTATTGTGCCTCCATTTTCATCTTTGAAGAATAGAACCAGGTCACAAAATTTGAGAGAGCAGCAGAGGAAGACAGAACTTTTATCACATATTTCCTAAACGAATGCTGCCTTTCCATTTTATATCATTGCATTTACATTTATCATTTATATGTTTTATCATACATATTTTACCAAATGTCACAGGTCATTTAATTAAACAGTTCCAGTTTTTGCCTGTTAATCTTATGTTTTCTCTAGTGCAAGAGGTGGCAAATTGCTGGCATCATTTGACTCAATACTGTTATCCACTAAATTAATTATATGCCAGATTACATATGAGTTTAGAGTTGGGTGGACGAAAAAAGCCCAGGCTAAAGTGCAGTAGCATGATCACTCCTCACTACAGCCTCCTTCTCCTGAGCTCAAGCCATCCTCCCGCCTTGGCCTCCTGAGTAGCTGGGATGGCAGGTGTGCACTGCTACACCTAGCTAATTTTTTTATTTTTTGTAGAGTCAGGGTCTCACTATGTTGCCTGGTCTGCTCTCAAACTCCTGGGCTCAAGCAATCCTCCTGCCTTGGCGCCCCCCCCCCCCCCCGCCCCCGCCAAAAGTACTAGGATTACAGGCATGAGCCACCATGCCCAGCCTTCAGTTGTCCCTTAAATGAAGATTAATATTGGAGAGAGTTGAGCCTCGAGAAGCTCTAGTTTCAGTCCTACACAATTACATATGTTCAGTTAACCTGCCAGAGGTTTTATTTCTCATCTATAAAACAAGAATGTTTTGAGATAACCTCTCAAGATTTTTAGATTTCACAATACTCAGATGATACCTATACAGACATATAAAGATTGGTTTTTAAAATAAAATGGCCAGGCATGGTGGCTCACACCTGTAACCCCAGCATTGTGGGAGGCCAAGGCGGAAAGATCACTTGAGCCCAGAAGTTCAAGACCAGCCTGGGCCACAGAGTGAGACCCTGTCTCTACAAAAAAATTTTAAAAATTAGCTGGGCGTGGTAGTATGTGCCTGTAGTTCCAGCTCCTCGGGAGGCTGAAGTGGGAGGATTGCTTGAGCCCAGAGGGTCGAGGCTACAATGAGTGGTGATTGTGCCACTGCACTTCAGCCTGGGCAACAAAGCAAGACCCTGTCTCAAAAATAATAATAATAAAATAATATTTTCTTTCAGAAAGAGACTTGTGTCTTAAACTTCTCATGCATTACTCATTTGTAGTCAGTTATATTTGATTTAAAAAGCAATTTCTTATCTGATTATAATTCCTAAATTACAAACTCTACAGACAGTAAATGAGGGATTTTGCATAAACTGGAACAGCTCGTGTATTGGAAAATCCAAATTTAAACAAAAGCCTTATAACTTTGGGTAGAGTGATTGTTTGTTATCAAATGCATTCAATCTAGGATTCCTTTATTTATTTGTTTATTTTGAGAAAGTGTCTCGCTGTATTGCCCAGCCTGGAGTGCAGTGTTGTGATCTTGACTCACTGCAACCTTCGCCTCCCAGATTCAAGTGATTCTCCTGCCTCAGCCTCCTGAGTAGCTGGGATTACAGGTGTCCGCCACCACACCTGGCTAATTTTTTTTTTTTTGAGACAAAGTCTTGCTCTGTCGCCCAGGCTGGAGTGCAGTGGCACCATCTCGGCTCACTGTAACCTCTGCCTCCTGGATTCAAGCAATTCTCCTGCCTCAGCCTCCTGAGTAGCTGGGATTACAGGTGTCCGCCACCACACCTGGCTAATTTTTTTTTTTTTGAGACAAAGTCTTGCTCTGTCGCCCAGGCTGGAGTGCAGTGGCACCATCTCGGCTCACTGTAACCTCTGCCTCCTGGATTCAAGCAATTCTCCTGCCTCAGCCTCCTGAGTAGCTGGGATTACAGATGTGTGCCACCATGCCCAGCTGATTTTTGTATTTTTTTTAGTAGAGATGGGGTTTCACCATGTTGGTCAGTCTGGTCTCGAACTCCTGACCTCGTAATCCACCTGCCTGAGCCTCCCAAAGTGCTGGGATTACAGGCATGAGCCACCATGCCTGGCCTAATTTATTATTGTTGTTATTTTTTAGTAGAGTTAGGGTTTCAACATGTTGGCCAGGCTGGTCTCAAACTCCTGACCTGTAGTGATCCACTCACCTCAGCCTTCCAAAGTGCTGGGATTACAGGCGTGAGCCACTGCACATGGCCTCGGATTTCTTTAAATGACTCTTTTTAAGTCCAGTGTAATATGTATTATTTCATATGTAAATTATTAATTTGCATATCATTTTACAGAAAAAAAATCTGTCAAGTGGGAGTAGCATATCTTATTACACGATATTAATCTCTGGTTATACTAATTAGTAAGTTGTAATTTGAAATTAATACAAATTTATAGTGAAATTGGTGTTACCATATGATGTATATGTATACTTTTAAATAATGATGTTCACATAGACTGTATCTGTCAAAACTGATTAGTTTCTTACAAACATGAGAATTAAATTTTGGACATAGACTGAATGCTTATTAAGCAGCAAGTGATTCTGGAGTGCATCAGTCTGCATTCATGAAACTAAGCATAGATATAAAATTGAACATGATTTGGTGCAGTAGCTCACACCTGTAATCCTAGCACTTTGGGAGGCTGAGGTGGGCGGATCGCCGGAGGTCAGGAGTTCAAGACCAGCCTGGTGAACATGGTAAAACCTTGTCTGTACTAAAAATACAAAAATTAGCCGAGCGTGCTGGCAGATACCTGTAATCCCAGCTACTCTGGAGGCTGAGGCAGGAGAATCACTTGAACTGGGAGGCGGAGGTTGCAGTGAACTGAGATTGTGCCACTGCACTCCAGCCTGGGCAGCAGAGCAAGACTCCATCTCAAAAAAAATAAAATAAAATGGAACATGGCTGAGAATATAGATTTCTTGAAATTTTGGTGGGGGAAAGACTTGCGCCGCAAATATCCTGGGCTTAGTGTCTTGTACAGAGAGAGTTTCTCATTAGATTCAATATCTTCTTTCTGTAGTTGCTGACCTATATATAATTGGTGCCTCTGTAAAGCCTGTTACTTTTAAGTAGAGTTGTTTTTCGTATTTAGCATAAACAGGCTGAGAATTTGTTGTTACTGTTGACTGACCACTTAGGATTGGCCATGGGAGAAGACTTAGAATAGTCATAAAAACCGTGAACTTGGATTTAGAATATCTGAGCTCCCGATTTAGCTTAACTTCTCACTAGTCCTCAGTCTTTAAATAATTCCAACTTCTCATGAGCCTCACATTCCTCGTATTTAAAATGAATGATAGCTGGGCACCCTTGCTTGTTCCTGTAGTCCCAGGTACTTGGGAGTCCGAGGCAGAATCACTTGAACCCAGGAGTTCAAGACTAGCCTGGCCAACAAAATGAGACCGTCCCCATTCCCCCATCTCAAAAAACTTAAAGATTTGGAAAAATAAAAAGGAATAATTGCTGCCTTACAAAGATAATTCAAAAGCAGAGACCTTTAACCTGGAAGCAGATCTTTTTAGTACTTACACAGTTTTTGTTTGTTTGTTTTGAGATGGAGTCTCGGAGTCTCGCTCTGTCACCCAGGCTGGAGAGCAGTGGTGCGATCTCGGCCCACCACAACCTCCACCTCCTGGGTTCAAGTGATTCTCCTGCCTCAGCCTCCTGAGTAGCTGGAACTACAGGTGCGTGCCACCATGCCCAGCTAAGTTTTTGCATTTTTATTAGAGACAGAGTTTCACCATATTAGCCAGGATGGTCTCCATTTCCTGACCTTGTGATCCGCCTGCCTCAGCCCCCTAAAGTGCTGGGCTTACAGGTGTGAGCCACCGCGCCTGCCACTTACACAGTTTTTTAATATCCACTGGGAATTTTGGTCACTATGAAAGCCTATTGCTACAAAGACATTGTCCTCAACTCTGACTCTGTGCCATTATCAGTGTGCATTATTGTTCTTATGCTACTTTGTCCTCCCACTTGAGAGTATCAGTCTTCTGAGGATAAAGAGCCTGAAGCCCAAAAATACAAGTAGAAGTCAGTACATACTCATTTACACTTCAGATGGTATCTAAACAGAATGTTCTTCATCTCTAGTTATTTTTATTTTTATTTTACCTGACTAGTATAGATTTATGGTGTAAAATAAATTTTTATTATGTATCAACAAAAAACTTGGAACTCAGGATCATAGACTAACCAAAGAAAAGTAAATGGTGTTAGCCTTGATGATCTAAAGTTTCTCTCTCTCTCTTTCTTTTTTTTTTTTTTTTTTTTTTTGAGGCAGGTCTCACTCTGTCACCCAGGCTGGAGTATAGTGGCACAATCTCAGCTCATCACAACCTGGGCCTCCTAGGTTCAGGTGATCCTCCCACCTCAGCCTCCCAAGTAGCTGCAACTGTAGGCATACAAGCCCCCCATGCCGTGCCCAGCTAATTTTTTTATTTTAATTTTTTGTAGAGATGGGGTCTCACCATGTTGCCTAGGCTAGTGTTGAACTCCTGGGCTCAAGCAGTCTGCCCACCTCAGCCTTCCAAAGTGCTAGGGTTGCAGGCGTGAGCCACTACACCCGGACGATCTAAAGTTTCTTAAAACACCACGAGTCTTAAGGTAAAACTGTAATGCTTAAGTTTAGTTATTTAATCTTAAAATTAGATGTGCAAAGGTATTTTCTGAGTACATTATTTGAAAAATAGACAAATTTCAGCCGTCTTAGCACTTAGTTATTACCAGTAAAGACCAGTGGTTAAGAGTACATAAATAAGTACTTTATAAAGGAAACCCTAATTACTAGGATATTAAACAGATTTTCTAAATTTAAATTATCCAAGATTAAACCCATTTCCTTTTTTGATAAGATTACTAGTAGATTAGAGATGCTCTGAAGACAGGGTATGCTGGATTTCAGCAGTCATTTAACAGAGACTTTTGTGATATCTTTGGGGGAAAGTAATAACTTATTATTTGTAACTGAATAAGTGAATGAATGAGTGAAGATTACTAATTTAGTAAATGTCAGCCTGGAACAAGGTCTCTAATTGCTTGCTTCAGGATACTCCCTGTCCAGTTCAACCTCTTCGTTAATTCCTTGGCTAAAAATATTGACATGCTTAGTCAGTTGAAGATGTCAAGCAGCTGAAAAGAATAATTAAAATTTTGAGCAACAGAGTTGGAATCTAGAGATATTAAATGAAAAGCAGAGGTCATCACATTATGTGATTCAGCTGTACCACATTTATGTGATTTATGGAAAGAGCAATTATTTTTAACACCGTTTTCAGTTAAAGAAAAAGCAAACAGGATGCAAGCTACATGCATCTGAGTTAGATACAAAAAGAATCTTAGATTTTAATCTAAATCAGACAAAGTTCTTGTTAGACTGCAGTGCATTTTAAGAATTAGGATGTCTTAGGCATTCTTTGAAATTAAAATCTTTGAAATTAAAATTCAAGGAAAGAAGCATTAATATTACCCTATATTAGAATATTATATCAGAAATGTTAATATAATTACAACATAAAACACCCCAAGAGGAAACAAATCTCCTAATAGTTGGAAAGAATGAATGAAATTCCTAATGATATCCCAATGTTTGTTTTATTTATAAAAAGATACTAAAGAACATTTGTTACCAATTAATCGTGAACAGTTTTGTCTCACTAAAATTTTCCTCTCAATGTGCAAGACAAAGCACTAAATTACTAGTAGTTTTAATTAGGACTTTTTTTTTTTTCCTCATCCTCTACATTAGTGCTTTACAAATTCTTTAATATCCTATAAAGCCTTAGCAGTTGTCTCAATTGTAACTTTTTTTTTTTTTTTTTTTTGAGGCTGAGTCTTGCTCTGTCGCCAGGCTGGAGTGCAGTGGTGTGATCTTGACTCGCTGCAACCTCCGTCTCCTGGGTTCAAGCAATTCTCCTGCCTCAGCCTCCCAAGTAGCTGGGATTACAGGCACGCGCCACCATGTCCAGCTAATTTTTGTATTTTTAGTAGAGACGGGGTTTCACCATGTTAGCCAGGATGGTCTCGATCTCCTGACCTCATGATCCACCCGTCTCGGCCTCCCAAAGTGCCGGCATTACAAGCATGAGCCCCCGCATCTGACCAACTTTAACTTTAAAATGTTTTGCAAATAAAATTTTAATCAAATTATAAGAAAGTAAAAGTAATTTTGTTGGAATATATTCATGGAAAGATGGACAGTGTTTATTTCCCAAGTGACTGCCAAAGTCAGTAGCAAACTAGAGACTATTCCATATTGATTTTCTAAATAATGGCTTGAAAACAGAGGTCTTCTACATTTATTGTTTCTTCGTCTTAAATTTGTCTCCTAATTTTAATTTTGAATGATTTTTTCCCCTTTGACATTTCTAATAAATTTAACCATGGGTAGACCATCTTTTAAGGTCCCTTTGTATTCTCATTTGGGATTTTGAATTTTTAAAATGTATCTCCACTTTTTAATATAAGCATGTATTTGAAGTGATATGATTTATGCTTTTATTTCTTACTGATTCATTCAACAGATATTTATTGAGCCCATACTGTCCACCTCTTACTGGAGAACTAGAAGTGAATATAGGGCCATGAGCTCCCTGAAGGAGTTCACTGTCTAGTAGGGGAGCTGAGATGTAAACAGATGGTAGCAGTATATGAGAGAGATTTTTTCATCACCAACTTCTAAATCTGATTTTGCCCTATTTCTACTCTGCCCAGTCATTCATATCTCTCCCTCCCAAATGCTGCCTTTTTTTTTTCCCTCAAGTTAAAAATGATTTTGTCTTGCTAGGTGTGGTGTCTTGTGCCAGTAATCCCAGCCACTCAAGAGGCTGAGGCAGGAGGATTGCTTGAGCCCAGGAATTTGAGGCTGCAGTGAGCTATGATCACACCTGTGAATAGCCACTGCACTCCAGCCTGTGCAACAGTGCAAGACCTTGTCTCAAAAAATAATGAAATAAATGAAATCAAAATAAGGAAATGACTTTGTCTTATATAGGCTTTAGGAAGACTTATTTTATGAACAATTTCAATCATTGTTGACATTAAATAGATGGTTGAACTGTGGCCATTGGTCCTAATTTCACTTTTAAAAGTTTCGGGGTTTCCTGTGTTAATGTGTCCACTTGAATGCTAGTAGGAAGTCTGTACTCAGATGAAGTACAGAAAGCTCAGCACAGGGTTTCTTCTCTTCCTTTTTGGAGTGAGTCACTTTATTGTTATATTTTTGATTTTTTAATAAAGTGTTTCAAGCCAGGAGCAGTGGCTCACACCTGTAATCCCAGCACTTTGGGAGACTGAGGTGGGAGGATCACCTGAGGTCAAGAGTTCAAGACCAGCCTGGCCAACATGGTGAAACCCTGTCTCTTCTAAAAATACAAAAATTAGCAGGGCATGGTGGTGCACGTCTGTAGTCCCAGCTACTCGGGAGGCTGAGGCAGGAGAATCACTTGAGAACCCAGAAGGCAGAGGTTGCAGTGAGTTGAGATTGTGCACTGCACTCCAGTTTGGGGGACAGAGCAAGACTCTATCTCAAAAAATAAAAATAAAAAATAAAAAAGTGTTTCCACCAGGCGCAGTGGCTCATGCCTGTATCCCAATACTTTGGGAGGCTGAGGTGGGTGGATCACTTGAGGTCAAAAGTTCAAGACCAGCCTGGCCAACATGGTGAAACTCCATCTCTACTAAAAATGCAAAAATTAGTCATGCACGGTGGCATATGCCTGTAATTCCAGCTACTCAGGAGGCTGAGGCAGGAGAATCGCTTAACCTGGGAGGCAGAGGTTGCAGTGAGCCAAGATCGCACCACTGCACTCCAGCCTGGGCAACAGAATGAGACTCTGTCTCAAAAAATAAACAAATAGGCCGGGCGCGGTGGCTCACGCCTGTAATCCCAGCACTTTGGGAGGCCGAGGCGGGCGGATCACAAGGTCAGGAGATCGAGACCACGGTGAAACCCCGCCTCTACTAAAAATACAAAAAAAAAAAAAAAAATTAGCCGGGCGCAGTGGCGGGTGCCTGTAGTCCCAGCTACTTGGGAGGCTGAGGCAGGAGAATGGCAGGAACCCGGGAGGCGGAGCTTGCAGTGAGCCGAGATCATGCCACTGCACTCCAGCCAGGGGGAGAGAGCAAGACTCCGTTTCAAAAAAATAAATAAATAAATAAACAAATAAAAAATGCTCATCCCATCTGATGTAGACATAAGCACTGGGCCAAAGAGCATGTGAATACTGTATATGGCTTCATATTTGTCATCTTATATTAGGTATTGATACCAGGTTATAGAACTGTCTCTAGAAGATCCTCTTCTTTGGATCAAGATTCCAGCTTCTTTCTTTCCAATCATTTTTGACTATTTTCCCATTACTGCAGTTCAAAATATCTAAATTTGAAATCATAATTTTCTTTCCCAGAACAAAGCTGTTTTTCATCTTCCCTGTTTGAATTGCATCATCATTCTCTTGGATGGAAACATAGGCCTTATCTTTCATTCATTCTTCTCCATCTCCAGTGTACAGTCAACAAATCCTACTGGTTTCTCCTTCAGAAGTACTGCTAAGCTTTTTCATTTACATTTCTTCTGCCATTACTCTACTTCTCCCTATTATGTTGTAGTAATCTCTCCTCTGGTCTCACATCTCTTCTTTAAGCCTTTGACCTCTCAAGTTAAAACTACCAAAGAAGGCAAAATGCCTTAAAACATAATGTCTTAGGAAGAAATGAAAGGCAAATTAATATCAACTATGAGAGATCATCTACTCTATAGCGGAGTAAAATTTCTTTATCATTTTCTTTACCCTAAACTTCAGCTAATCCCCCAAATTCTCCTGCTCATTTATTCATTCACTCATTCAACAGTATTTTTAAGTATATGCTCTATACTGATGTTAATAGCCAAATATTATACATATTTCACTATCCTTTGGCAATTCTTCTTGTCTCTTCAGCTGTCGTAGTTATGCTTTCTCTAGTTTTTCATCTCCAGCCTCAACCTTGCAAATTCAATTCCTATTTATTAGGTACTAAATCTTGATTCATTTTAAGCCCCATAAATCATACAAGTCCCACAGCTGATGATTGGCAGAGCAATGATGACTCAAGTCTGTCTCTTATGCAGACTAGCACTCTCCCAACCCCATCTTACTGTACTTACAGGGCCTGTTGTCTGAGCTTAATGATGTCAAACAGTAGAATACTGTAGTTGTAGTTGTATCTTACGAGAAAAGGTGTAGGAATGAGAAATTGGCCATTTGGTTGCTTTTTGTTAACAAATTTTAAGAAGCTTGGAAAGAGTTGCATTTCCATAAGTAGCCAGTTACTATCTATCATATCTGTTTTCACCTTCCTGTTCTTTCTTAGTTACATCTCTTCGAGTCAGATGGCTATTCTTAAACAAATTTTGGAACCACAAGCTCTATGTAGTTTAATGGAAAATTAAGTAACAAAGAACGAGCCTTTGTATGTGGGTTTTTGTATGTGGGTTTATCCCCTCTCCCAAGCCATCTATGACTAGTAATACTGTGAAAAGAACAAATTGAGATAAATCCTCATGGTTTTTACTTTATTTTTTTTTGAGACAAAGTCTCACTCTGTTGCTCAGGCTGGAGTGCAGTGGTGCAGTCTCGGCCCACTGCAGCCTCAACCTCCCAGGTTCAAGCGATTCTCCTGCCTCAGCCTTCCAAGTATCTGGGATTACAGGCGCACGCTACCACGCCCCGCTAATATTTGTATTTTTAGTGGAGATGGGGTTTCACCATGTTAGCCAGGCAGGTGTTGAACTCCTGATCTCCAGTGATCCTCCCGCCTCAAATCCTTGTTTTTACATGGACTTGAAATAGCCCATCAAATGCCATTTTTCTTTTTTAAAAAATCTTCATATTTTCTGATAATATAGAAAATGTTTATTTTTCATAACCGAAACAACATACTTGGTATGTTGTTCACCTGGGATTTGGAAATGATAAAAGAGCTATCAAGTAAGGATTTCAAGAAATGGTTTATGTACCTCTGACATTCATGGCATTCAACCTGAAATAGCTCTTCACTATGGTAAACAGCATTTTTAAAAACAACATCATTTACCTGTATATTACTTTCAAGTGGTAGTTTTCCAGCAATACAGAACTGAATTGTGATGCTTGGGGAAATTTTAATGATTTACTTTATACTTTTGAAATTTCTCAATATATATATATTTTAAGATTGAAGGTATGGCCTCACTTAGAAAATAAAACTTAAATCAACTACTTCCCACCAAAGATTCTTTTTTTTTTTCTCATAAACTTTTGATTGTGAAAATGTTACAACAACATGTATTATTTTCTCTTAAAAATATATATATATAATTAGGGACCAATAGTCAGTTGGCATTTCTGAACAGCACGGGTGCAGTGATACCACCTGGAGAAGTTATAATTCCAGACAAAGTTAAATATTATTTAAATCTGCCTATCCAACTTTATTAAAGGTGAACATACATTTTCTGTTGGGCCTTTGCAAATCCTGAATACAACTGATTCTTTATGGATCTCAGGTTTGGAGACCACTATTCTGTACTATTTCTCGGGACATTAAAAATATTATTTTATTATACTATTTCATTAAAAAAATGTTTTTTCTATTTTTTAAAAACAAGAATCAGGTGAATCATTTTATTTTATGAAATAAGTTTTGGTGTGCCTGTCCAGTTGCTTTGTAGGTAGTACTTGGAAATTACCTGGCCCATCTTTGAGTCTGGAGGTGGTATTACCATGGCTTTATATGATGTTTTACAATTTCAAAACAGTTCCCTGCAGCACCTTTGAGTCCCATGGGTGGTACATGACATTGTGGTATATGATTCCATTGAGGTAGGCAGTGCCTAAATAAGCAGTCTTTGTTGCTTACTGTATTTCTTGGAAAGCAAGACATAATTTAGTGTCTAAAGGTCAGTGCCTGTATTCTTTGCTGAAATTTCATAATTCTGACACTAAGCAAAAGCCTCTCTTGCCCTCCTTTCTGAACTAATTGGTTCTAAGCAATGAAGTAAAGTACTTGCCTTATTTATATATTCATATGACCGCAGTAATTTCAAAAGATTTTAAACTTCTTTCCATTTCCTTGCTTTTGTCATTTTTCCGTTCCTCCACCCACTGGCTGGTTATGGGGATTCGCTTTTACATAAAGAGAGCTACTGAAGTCAAACAAAATCTACGTCTTACTGAATCCCAGCAGGAGGTTAATGCAATTAGGGACTTTCTAGCTGAAGTGGTTGCCAGGTGAAAGAGAACAGAAGAGACTCCTTGAGTAATGCATAGCCAACTGATTTGCCCCATTTTATCCTTAATGCCTTCTTTGTAGATCTGTTCTCTGTTTTAAGTGACTACAGATGTTAATTGATTATTAGATTTATCTTTTTTCCTTGACTCAACTTCTATTTTCCTGTCTTTTGCCACTTTCGGAAAAACTTATTCACTCAGTTGTCAGACATCAGCATCAAGAAAGCCAGTCTGTGGGAACAGATAAAATTCCCTGGCCTTTGTACAGTTTTCCCCACTGGATCCTTCATGAATAAAATAGAGTGGAAAGAGAAGTAAGGAGAGCATTAGAGCATTAAGAATTTTATCCAAAAAGTAAAGTCATATTGATGACATCTGACAGTAGAGGTAGACTTTAATGATATGAAACCTCTGGAACTAGTATTGGCTTTTATTAAGAACATCTTTTGTCCAGGATTTGCTTCCGAATAATGGGGGAGGGTATCCCGTTGTATGGGCCATGAGCTAATAATCAAAGCTGCTTTTACAGTGTTAAAATGTGGTATAATAAAGAGATTCTTTTTGGCCACGCGCGGTGGGTCACGCCTGTAATCCCAGCACTTTGAGAGGCTGAGGCGGGCGGATCACGAGGTCAGGAGTTCGAGACCAGCCTGACCAACATGATGAAACCCCATCTCTACTAAAAATACAAAAATTAGCCGGGCATGGTGGCGTGCGCCTGTAATTCCAGCTACTCAGGAGGCTGAGGCAGGAAAATCACTTGAACCCGGGAGGTAGAGGTTGCAGTGCGCCAAGATTGCACCATTGCACTCCAGCCTGGCAACAGAATGAGACTCCATCTTGGAAAAAAAAAAAAAGATTTTTAAAAGACACATTTTCCCCGGAAATTTTGGAAAGGTAAAATCTATTTCCCTGTGAAATATTCAGCGTCTCCCAATACTCAACAGCTGTTGTTTAACACAATAAAGATGACTATTATTAGGTTTGTATTACTGAGGAAAAAATATTTTCTTGACAGAGATGATTTTGAACTTAATAGGTTTTTTTGTTGTTTTTATTACCTAGATTATATTTATTTAGCAATATGCAGATTTATTTCATACATTAGATTTTTTTTTAAAAAAAAAATAAAGATTAGAGACAAGGTCTCACTATGTTCCTAGGTAGTCTGGAACTCCTGAGCTCAAGTGATCCTCCTGCCTCAGCCTCCCAAAGTGCTAGGATTACAGGCATGAGCCACAGTACCCGACCATAAATTAGATTCTAATGAAGTTTGTGTTCTGTTTTGTTTTTGTCTAAGGGTATATTAGGTAAACTTCCATCAATGATGAGAAGTGTGAAAATACTCAGTGGAAAAAAAAATAGTAATGAACAGCTTATTTATAAAGTAATAGCTAAGATTTTTTGGTTTTTTTTCATTTGTTTTAGGGACAGGATTTCACTCTGTCTCCCAGGCTGGAGTGCAGTTGCAGTCTCAACCTGCTGGGCCCAAGCTGTTTTTCTCCCTTAAGCTTCTCCAAGTAGCTGGGACTACAGGCATGCCCCATACCATACCCTGCTAATTTTTGCTGTTGTTAGTTTTTATAGAGATGGATTCTCCTTATGTTGCCCAACCTGATCTGGAACTCCTGGCTTCAAGCAATCCTCCTGTTACCCTGGGAAGGGGTCCCAATACAGACCCCAAGAGAGGGTTCCTGCATCTTGTGCAAGAAAGAGTTTGAGGCGAATCCGTGAAGTGAAAGCAAGTTTATTAAGAAAGTAAAGGAATAAAAGAATAGCTACTCCATAGGCAGCAGTGACTTGAGCTGTTCAACTAAGGATATGTATTATTACTTCTTGATTATATGCTAAACAAGGGGTGGAATATTAATGAGTTTTCTGAGAAAGGGGTGAGCAATTCCCTGAACTGAGGGTTCCTCCCACTTTTAGACTATATAGGGTAACTTCTGGACATTGCCATGGCATTTGTAAACTGTCATGGCACTTGTGGAAGTATCTGTTAACATGCTAATGCATTGTAATTAGCATATAATGAGCTTTTGGCTGGCTTCTTTACTGCAACCTATTTTATCAGCAAGGTCTTTATGACCTGTATCTTGTTCTGACCTCCTGTCTCATCTGTGACTTAAAATGCCTAACCCTCTGGAAATGCAGCGCAGTAAGTCTCAGTCTTATTTTACCTAGCCCCTATTCAAAAGCCTCTGATACTCTGACTTGGCCTTCCAAAATGCTGCAGTTACAGACATGAGCCATTGTGCCTGGCATAAAAGTTTCTTTCCTTTTTTCAAAGGAAATCTTCCATGTAATCAAATAAAATATCCCTGCTACATATCATGATAGTTTTTTAGTTAAAGAACAAATTTTCTCAGTCTGGATCCTAACTTGACTTTGCTACTAAAATGTTGATTTAATTCTCACCCTCTTCTATATTGTCAAGTTGATTGCTTATATTAAAATAAAGCAGGGATTTGCAGATAACATTTTTTAATAAAGGGCCAGATACTAGATATCTTAAGCTTTGAGGCCCTTGTATGTTCTCTGTAACATATTCTTTATTGTTTTTTATAACTCCTTAAAAATGTAAAAATATTTTGTAGCTCTTTTGTACAGGCCTTAAGAAAATAGGCAGAGGGCTTTAGCTTGCTAACTCTAACTAAACAATTCCTTTTTAATTAGTTGCTTTAAAAAAGGAAAAGTACAGACCCAAATGTGAAAGGTTATTTTTTTGAAGTAAAATTATAACTCATGTACAAATTGAGCACACAGAGATTTTTAGCTCTGATTAACAAAAGAACCAATAAAATGTTAAAATCAGTCCAAATGAGAATTGGACTCAAAGAGATTTATATTCTCTCCCAGACAGAATTCATTTACACTGTGATATGGTTTGGCTATGTCCCCACCCAAATCTCATCTTGAATTGTAGTTCCCATAATCCCCATGTGTCGTGGGACCCAGTGGGAAGTAATTTAATCATAGAGGCAGTTACCCTTATGCTGTTCCCGTGATAGTGAGTTCTCATGAGATCTGATGGTTTTATAAAGAGCAGTTCCCCTGTACATGCTCTCTTGCCTGCCGCCAAGTAAGACATGCCTTTGCTCCTCCTTTGCCTTCCACCATGATTGTGAGGCCTCCCCAGCCATGTGGAACTGTGAGTCCATTAAACCTCTTTTTCTTTATAAATTACCCAGTCTTGGGTATTTCTTTATAACAATATGAAAATTGACTAATATAGTAAATTGGTACCAATAGAGTGAGGTACTGCTATTAAGATACCCAAAAATGTGGAAGCAGTTTTGGAACTGGGTAACAGAGGTTGGAACAGTTTGGAGGGCTCAGAAGAAGATAGGAAAATGTGGAAAAGTTTGGAACTTCCTAGAGACTTGGAGTGCTCAGGAGACAGGAAGATGCAGGAAAGTTTGGAACTTCCTGGAGACTTGATGAATGGCTTTGACCAAAATGCTGCTAGTGATATGGACAATAAAGTCCAGGCTGAGATGGTCTCAGATGAAGATGAGGAACTTGTTGACAACTAGAGCAAAGGTGACTCTTGTTATGTGTTAGCAAAGAGACTGGCGGCATTTTGCCCCTGCCCTAAAGATCTGTGGAACTTTGAACTTGAGAGAGATTATTTACAGTATCTGGCAGAAGAAATTTCTAAGTGTCAAAGTGTTTGAGAGGAAGCAGAGCATAAAAGTTTGGAAAATTTGTAGCCTGGTGATGCAAAAGAAAAGAAAAACCCATTTTCTGCTGAGAAATTCAAGCGTGCTGCAGAAATTTGCATAAGTAACAAGGAATTGAATGTTAATCACCAAGACAATGGGGAAAATGTCTCCAGGGCATGTCACAGACCTTTGCAACAGCCCCTCCCATCACAGGCCTAGGGGCCTAGGAGGAGAAAATGGCTTCGTGGGCCAGGCCAAGGACCCCCATACTGTGTGTAGCCTACAGGTTTGGTGGTCTGCATCCCACCTGCTCCACCCTTAGCTAAAAGGGGCCAGGAGCTCAGGCCATGGCTTTGGAGGGTGTAGGTCCTATACCTTGGTAGCTTCCACGTGGTGGTGAGCCCGTAGGTACACAGAAGTCAAGAATTGAGGTTTGGGAACCTCCACCTAGATTTCAAAGGATGTATGGAAATGTCTGGATGTCCGGGCAAAAGTCTGCTGCAGGAGTAGAGCCCTCAGGGAGAACCTCTGCTAGGCCAGTGCAGAAGGAAAATGTGGGGTTAGAGACCCCACACGGAGCCCCCACTGGGGCACTGCATAGTGGAGCTGCTAGAAGAGGGCCACCATTCTCCAGACCCCAGAAAGGTAGATCCACTGACAGCTTCCACCATGCACCTGGAAAAGCTGCAGACACCTAACACCACCCCATGAAAGAAGCCAGGAGCAGGGCTGTACCCTGCAAAGCCACAGCGGTGTACCCTGCTGTACCCTGCAAGGCCATGGGAGCTCACCTCTTGCATCAGTGTGACCTGAATGAGACATAAAGTCAAAGGAGATCATTTTGGAGCTTTAAGATTTGACTGCCCTGCTGGATTTTGGACTTGCATGGAGCCTGTAGCCCCTTCATGTTAGCCAGTTTCTCCCATTTGGAATGGGTGTATTTACCCAATGCCTGTACCCCCATTTTATCTAGGAAGTAACTAACTTGCTTTTGATTTTACAGGCTCATAGGCAGAAGAGACTTTGCCTTGTCTCACATGAGACTTTGGACTGTGGACTTTTGAGTTAATGCTGAAATGAGCTAACACTTTCGGGGACTGTTGGGAAGGTGTTGACAAAAAGAGTCATACTCTATAAAATTTTGGAATAGATTTATTCTGAGCCAAATATGAGTAACCATGGCCCATGACACAGCCCTCAGGAGGTTTTGAGGACATGTGCCTAAGGTAGTTGGGTTGCAGCTTGGTTTTGTACATTTTAGGGAAGCATGAGCCATCAAATACATTTGAGAAATACCTTGGTTTGGTCCACAAAGGAGAGTTCCAAGCAGGGGATTCCAGGGTATAGGCAGATTTAAGCATTTTCTGATTTACAATTGGTTGAGTTTGTCTAAAGACCTGGGATTAATAGAAAGGAAATGTTCAGGTTAAGATAAAAGATTGTGGAGACCAAGGTTCTTTTGAAGTCCCATAGCTGCCCTTAGAGACAATAGGTGACAAATGTTTCCTATTCAGACCTTTTAAAGGTGCTAGACTCTCAGTTAATCTCTTCAGGATTGGGAGGGCCTGGAAGAAAAAGATCTAACTATGTTAATAGAGATTCTTTACAGATGCAGATTTTCCCCTACAAAGGATGGCTTTGCAAGGCCATTTCAAAATATGGCAGAGAAATATGTTTTGGGGTAAAATATTTTGATTTTCTTCTTTGTCACGTAATGTTATGCCAAAGTCAGATTGGAAAGTAAGTCATGATACATAGGGTTAAATAAAACCCGACTGATGAGAATTTATGGTTTGTAGGGCATGACTCCCCAGACTCCTTAGATAGGAATTTGGGCAAGATTTATAAAAATCAGAGCTTAGTCCTCAAAGGCATGATTGGTTTTGAAATGTGAGGACATGAGATTTGGGAGAGGCCGGGCGGAATGATATGGTTTGGCTGTGTCCCTACACAAATCTCATCTTGAATTGTAGTTCCCATAATCCCCATGTGTTGTGGGAGGGACCTGGTGAGAGGTAATTTAATCATGGGGTCAGTTACCCTCATGCTGTTCTCGTGCTAGTGAGTTCTCATGAGATCTGATAGTTTTAAAAGGGGCTTTCCCTCTTTTGCTTGGCAATTCTTGTTGCCGCCATGTGAAGAAGGTTGTGTTTGCTTCCCCTTCCGCCATGATTGTAAGTTTCCCAAGACTTCCCCAGCCCTGTGGAACTGCGAGTCAGTTAAACCTCTTTCCTTTATAAATTACCCAGTCTCAGGTATGTCTTTATGAGCAGCATGAGAACAGACTAATACACATTGCATCACAAACATTGTCTATGAGGTAATTTCTATCTCTAGAGACTTGCAAAACAGCCTAGCCAAAAACAAAGATTCACACCTTTATAAAATCAGATAACTTCAAAGGGTCCAATAGACAACAACTAGCATTCCCTTGAAAGGACACTCAAAATCTTTTACCATTTTGGTCTTCCATAAATTTTGCTGACAGTCTCCCATCTCTCTTGTGATCAATAATAATTTTCAAAGGTTATTATTAATTATGATTTCTTTTTTTTTTAAGAGACAGGGTCTCTGTCGCCCAGGCTGGAGTGCAGTGGTACAATCACAACTCAAAGCAAATTTCAACTGCTGGGCTTAAGTGATTCTCCCATCTCAGCGTCCCGAATATCTCCAAATGTTATTTTTGATCAGAAAATAGTTAGTCTTGTTACCAGAAAGCCATCCCAATCCAAACTCCAAGAGAGGGTTCTTGGATCTTGCACAAGAAATAATTTGGGCAAGTCCATAGAGTAAAGTAAAAACAAGTTTATTAGGAAAGTAAAAGAATAAAAGAATGGCCTCCATAGGCAGAGCAGCCCCAGGGGCTGCTGGTTGCCCATTCTTATTTCTTGATTATATGCTAAACAAGGGGTAGATTATTCATGCCTTCCCTTTTAAGACCAATATAGGGTAACTTCCTGACATTGCCTTGGCATTTGTAAACTGTCATGGAGCTAGTGGTGGAGTGTAGCAGTGAGGAGGAACAGAGGTCACTCTCATCGCCTTCTTGGTTTCGATGGTTTTTAGCTAGCTTCTTTACTGCAGCCTGTTTTATCAGCAAGGTCTTTATGACCTGTATCTCATGGTGACCTCCTATGTCATCTTGTGACTAAGAATACCTCAACTTGCTGGGAATGCAGCCTAGCAGGTCTTAGCCTTATTTTACCTAGCCCATATTCACGCTGAAGTTGCAGGTGTAAAAGTTTCTGACAGTCTCATTAGGTTTGGCCTGATTATTCACATAGGTGCAGCCACCACAGTGCTAGTTAGTCATACAGGGACATCCTTGAACTATCTTTGCAAATCCAGAGCCATACAGTTTTGAGCAATTACTAAGACAACACAATTAACTTCTGTGTGGAGGTTTTCATAAGGATTCAGATTGGACTTTTAAACACTCTTTAATATTTACTATACTAAGGTTAGGAAATACATCTGAGAAACTCTCTCACCAGATTTCACCTGCAGTACATATAAATTTGGGTGAATTAATCTCATCTTCAAGTCCCCAGTATTTTCTAAGGCTTGCCAGGAAGTGACTTTCCTTACCACCTCAGGAATCAGGCCAGTGTTCCTGGGAGTACGTTTTTTTAGGCATTGGCTCCCTATATAAAGTCAACTATTGTTTCTTAAAGTAGTTTGTCAATGAGAATCATTCTCAAATGTGATGTTCTCATTTATGAGATTCCAGTATATACAGTTACAGAATCCAATTATATCTTGATAAAAAGGAGATGAGATTGGTATTGATCCTATGCAGATAACAATATTGCCATAAGAAGGTAAGGAAAACTCAGTACGTTTCTGAATGCTCAGTATTCCATGAAAATCAGATACTACTTAATGTTTTGTTCAGATCACAGAGGCAGAATCAATCTACTAAAATGTGAGTTAGAAGTAGTTTAAGGAGAAAGTGAAAGGGCTTCCTCATATAGCCACAAAAAATAGAACAATAAGATAACATGGGATGGGCACAGTGTTTCATGCCTATAATCCCAGCACTTTGGGAGACTGAGATGGGAGGATCAGTTGAAGCCCGGAAGATTGAGGCACTGCACTCCAGTCTAGATGACACAGAGAGACCCTGTTTCAAAAAACAAAAACAAAAAAAAGATTCAGTCTTGGGGAAGGCAAGATCGAAAGAGTTAACAAAGGAGATTTGGGCCCCTGATTAAGATAGGATCATGGATAAGAAACAATACTTGATTATTTAATCAAAATGAGAATAAAAGATAAGGTACTACAATTTGTAAAGAACCTAAGCTCTTTCACAAGTAAAGAACCTTTGTTCTTTGTGGTTTGATTTGTTTTGTATTTAATCATCTAGAACATAATCCAGCGTAAAGCCAGAGAATTAATTGTGCTCTCTAAGAAAATTACGCACAAATAAGAATCATTTTTCATATTATAGATGAAGGCATTAATCAGTAAGCCAAAGACGCAAACCCATCAACGCTGATTAAATTTTGCCAAAATTTTAACATGTTTCATGGCTTCTTTTCACATCCCAGCAGTATATTTTCCAAGGCAAATCAAATTCACTTTTTAAGATTTGTCTTTCTAGCCTGGGAAACATGCTAAAACCCCATCTCTACAAAAAATACAAAAATTAGCTGGGCATGGTGGTATGCACCTGCAGTCTCAGTTACTTGAGAGGCTGAGGTAGGAGGATTACTTGAGACTGGAAGATGGACATTGCACTCAGCCGAGATGGCACCTCTGCACTCCAGCCTGGGCAACAGATTGAGACCCCCATCTTAAAAAATAAATAAATAAATGATTTGTCTTTCACATTCTGCAACAAACTGTCACTTTACTTTGTAACAAAAAGATTTTCCTTTTCCTTTAAAAACAAAAAGACTTACACCTTGTATTTCTCTATTACTATTGTTCCTAGTAGAGTTATAACCACCTGTATCAATTATGACTTCTGTTTCAGAGAGAAAAACTGGGTAGAGAGAATGGATAATAAGAACTACATCATACACAAGCTCATTAGTAAAGCTCACAAATACACATAGCAGACTTTCTATAGCCACACACATCTCTTTTACACCTTCTTAACATGGCAAAAATGAAGCCATTTATTAACATTACTCAAAGATATAACCACTCTAATAGCATATACAAAACAAGCAAAAGTATGTAAGCTTAAAACTGTGTTTAAACAATGTTTTAGTATTCTAATTAGAAATTCATCTGGGCATCCAAACATACTTATTAATTAGCTCCATTTAACATTAGTCTGTGATTTTTAAATTACCATAAGATCCTGGAGATATTTAAGCTGACTCCTAATTGCTATTGATATAAAAAGCTTGTCAGCATTGTGATTCAATTTAGATTAACACAAACTTTCATTTTTAAAATACTAAACATTACAAAAGAAGAATAATATTAATTTTATCACTAAACCTGTATAAGTAAGTTTACAAAGTTCAGATTAAATTTTTTCTACATGAGAAAACAAACCCCAAGTAAAATAAAGTGTATATAGTATTATAGTTAACTCTGACACTAGCCTCGATTTGCCAAATATTTACCTTAAGTATGTGAATTTGGATTCTTAAAACGTTTCCAAACTGGTAGAATCTGTAACGAGAATCTTTTGTTCTTTGTCTAGCATGTTTAAAGTGTCAGATGTTCACTTTCTTCTTTTCTTAGATTTGTAGGGATGTTTGACATATGTGCTTATTTAGCTCTGTAAAACCCATGAGATCCGAGGTCCTTAATTTAGGAGACATTATAATCTAATTTATTAATACTCTCTAAAGGTAGGAAAATGTTTTATACTTATATAACAAGAGGCCATGGTCTTTCTGTTTTGTTTTTTAAAGATAGAGTCTTGGCCGGGCGCGGTGGCTCAAGCCTGTAATCCTAGCACTTTGGGAGGCCGAGACGGGCGGATCACGAGGTCAGGAGATCGAGACCATCCTGGCTAACATGGTGAAACTCCGTCTCTACTAAAAAATACAAAAAAAAACTAGCCAGGCGAGGTGGTGGGCACCTGTAGTCCCAGCCACTCCGGAGGCTGAGGCAGGAGAATGGCATAAACCCGGGAGGCGGAGCTTAGAGTGAGCTGAGATCACACCACTACGCTCTAGCCTAGGCGACAGAGCGAGACTCCGTCTCAAAAAATAAATAAATAAATAAATAAAGATAGAGTCTCATTCAAACCCAGGCTGAAATGCAGTGACATGATCATAGCTCACTGCAACTCAAACTCCTAGGCTCAAGTGATCCCTTTACCTCAGCCTTCTAAGTAGCTGGGACTACAGGCACATACTACCATGCCCAGCTAATTTTATTTATCATTTTTGTAGGGACAGGGTCTTGTTATGTTGCCCAGGCTGGTCTCAAACTCCTGGCCTTAAGTGATCCTGCCACCTCAGCCTCCCAGAATGATTACAGGGCACATAAAGAGCTATGGCTTTAGTTCTACAACTTTTTAGCCGTGGGTCAAAAGTAAACACAGAATCACAAAACCTCACTGGTCCAGAGCTCAAAGAGCTGTTCCCCTTCATTGCTCAGGTTGGTCTCAATCTCCTGGCTTCAAGTGATCTGCCCACCTCAGCACTCCTGAAGTGCTGGGATTATAAGTATGAGCCACCACGCAGAGCCAGAATTCTTAATTGAATTACACTCGACATAGACAAATGGAGAAAAAAGACTGACGAGCTGGATTATTTTTTGATTTCTCATTCAACAGAGAATAGATATCTACCACTCTTCTATAGAGACCTCAAATGGTCAAACCATAAAACCAAATTCTCAATTAGTGCTGCCATCAGTGAGGAGTAACTTACTGACCATGCATAAACCAGAAACAAAAAGTCAGCAAGAGAAGAAACAAATGAGAACAAGGAAGTCAGCAAAACTAAAGTCCTACTGCCACTTAGGGTTTCCTTTGGAAGCCAAGAAGAGATGTACCCAGGCTAAAATAGTCAGTGAGGAGGTACATTTATCTAGTAACTCAGTTTACTTTGTTCTGTCAGATAAATTCATTGCCATCTTGGTGGAACCTCTAAAAACGTGAAAAGGTAATTTTTTTCAAAAAGACAAAATCGTTACTTTTATATAAATATACAATGAACATTTCTCACAAAGTCTGCTTTAGGCCCAGACAACTCACCAGGGCAGCTGTCCTCCATTTAGTGGTTTATCCAATCAAAGCAGATTTGATCCATGGCACCATGTCTCAACACATGCTTCAGTGATCTCAGTAGCAAGGTAAGAGAGGATAAAAGAGCTTCACATTAGCAATTAAATGTTTTGACTTAGGTTACACACTCACTTCCTTTTTTTCACAACCCATTGGTCAGAACTAGTCACATGGCCTTGCAAAGGGAATTAGGTTGCACACTCAGGTTACAGGCTCGCTTCCTTTTTTCACAACCCATTGGTCGAAACGAGTCACATGGCCTTGCAAAGGGAACTGGGAAATGTAGTCTTCCATGTGTGTTCAGAAAGGGAAGAAGCACTGGAAATATCTGTGTGTGCCAACAATTGTACTTAAAATTATAGAATTGTAACAAACATTAATCTTACCAAAGATTAAATACTGTACCTACCCAGGTAAGAATATACAATCCCCAACATTCAGCTGTATAATTGTGAAGAAAATAATAACTTACTAGATTTTATGTTAGACTGCACACAATCTAATAGCTCGGTATATTTAAAAACCCACATCAGATATGTTACTATGGGAGTACAGTTACAGTAAGTGATTTTTGAGAGAAGGAAGGGAAAAAATACGGATTCTCTTATAGAGTCCTTCAAATTGAAATCACAACTGATTTGAAATAACAAAATACTTGTGCATATATATTTTTTAAACTGAAGGGATGGAGATCACAGTGGTAATAGTGGTTTGTTTGGTCTTCTAAGTGGTGAGGTTACAGATAGTTTTTGCTTTCTTTTCTGCTCATTTGCACTTTCAAAGTTTTCTACAATAAGCATGATTATCTTAAAATAAGATATTGAAAATGCTAGTAAACAGAGTTAAGCAAACAACAGCTAGTGTTGATGCTAGTGATACAGGATTGGGGTTTTCGTAGAAACGTATTTACTCAGTTGAAACCTTACCACCTAATTTTTAAGTGAAAACAAAACTTCTATTAAATCAAATTATTTATTGTTGTGGAAAGTCAGGGTCAGAGTTCTGTGTCTCTAGAGATGGGTAAAGGAATTTCTGGAGCCATGGTTTCAACCCAACATTTTCTTTATATTCATTCAAGGTGCCATGGTTTAAGTGAAAGAATGTTAAACACAGCTGGTGAATACTGATAGAAAGACCTTCTTTGACCTGTCAGTACTGTGCTGGCCTGAGCTTCCAGACCCATACTTAACTAAAAGTAAAGAAATTATCACACTTCCAGGCTCATAGAAGGGCTCATATCACACCCCCAGGCTCATAAGCTTTACTGTATTAAATTGTTTTCATGTCTGATTCCTTTCTGCATGTTAACCTCAGAGAAATATTAGTAGATATACTTTATACATGCCACACTATATTTGTAATCATTTAAATTCTTCCTATGTGTGTTCCCCACAACTGCTTTTACAAATGAAGAAATAAGGTTCAGATCTGATAACTTGCCTAAATCCCAAAGTGACTTTTTCAAGTCAGAATCAGTCTTAATAAGATATTCAATACTGTCATGTAGTGTCCTGGGTGTTCAGTAAATAGTATGTGTGATGATACAGGGGCTGAGCCTGGGCTTATGACTGTGATGTTTTAATCTCTTGCTTAGATTTCATAGTATTTTTTTCTCTGTCCATAGTGAATACAATTTTAGAGTTTCGTGCTCAGTTTTCTTTTTCTAGTTATTTTCTCACTCATGTTCTATTTTCATTTTAAATGATTTTGCCAACATAAAATGAAAAATAAGAGAAGAAACATTAGAAAAACATGGAAATCTGTTCTGGCAATCTTCTGGACCTTTATTGAAACATAGGTAGATTGCTTTTTCTTTGTATTTACTGAACCAAGCTACTTAAACAAGTGTTATTTTATTTAGAATGTTTTTAATCTTCTTTAAGCGATTCTTTCAACCTTATCTGATTTAAATGAGTAGACAAATGTGAATGTTGAATTAATACCCTGTAGCTTTAAATCCAACCAGTGTGGTGCTTTTGTCTTTTATAAAAGATGCTCACAGCTGGAGAAGAGAGGCAGATACTGTCTGTGATCTCCATTCTCAGAGTCAAACTATTCATTTGCATTAGCTGCTCTAGCAAACTGCGTGCGCGCGCACACACACGGATGCTTGTTTGGCAGAAGCTTTCTGTTTATTCAGCACAGAGTTCTCCTAGGCTCCCAGATATAGAAAGCTCTAAGAGTTGCTACAGGAGATAGAATTGAAACTGTATATAGGCTGAGGTGGGCACTGCGGAGGATTGGCTATGCGAGGGTATTGATGTGGTGCGGCTGTACCTGCCTGTTTTGTGAAAGTCACTTCTCTGAGACTGTGAAGGTGAGAAGCCCAGGGATCCACTAGAACCTTCATTGCGGCTGGCTCTTTGGTGGGGGAAAGCATTCCCAGTGGTAGCTGTCCTCATTTGCAGCGTTGTTCTCGGAAACCAAGTATGTGCAGCAGTGACAGACTATGCCACAGCTCCTCTGCAGTTTGGAAGCTGGAACAAATGGAAAGAGCTTATAGCCAAGAGAGGTTGTGATTTGTTTTTACGATCCAAGCTTGCTCTGGCAGTGCACAAATGAAGGATGAGCTTTGTGGCAAGCAAAATCAGCAGACTGCCTGACAGGGGGTTTTGGTAAGATAAATGTGTTGTGATTTTTTTTCTTATTTTTTGACTTTTCTATATCAGCTGTATAGAACTGCTTCTTAGCAATAACCAAAACATTTTGCAAAATCACATTTGATGGAAAAGGATGACCAAGGGAACCAGAAGGAGAAACATAACTTGTGGTCATTCAGTTGTGACCTTCAGAGATAATCCAAGTTTTCTCATGTGTCTCTCAACAGACAGAAGCCAGGAATTTCCGGAGCAAAGAATGTAGACTAACAAACCTCTTTTCTTTTCTTTGAATAGTCATAATTATGCTTTTTTTTTCCCTGCTTTTTCTATAGTCTGAAGCGGGAGAAGGAAAAATAAAGCCTTCCTCCTGTTATAGAGTTGTTGCCACTGGAACAGTAATAGGCTGAGAACATAAGTATGGAGGTGGAGGAAGGCAGGATAAGGAGTCTGCTATTTTCATAGCTGTGCGTTGGTGGATATTTGTCTTGGGTTCATTGTCATTGCTGTTTGATATCAAGTGGTTGTGAATGCTGTATCTCTTTGCTTTTACTATAACTGAATCTCTTTTATGTTCTCTTTTGTACATTTTCTTTGCCAGACCCAATTCTATTGATATGAAGCCTTTTTCTGTTACTGTTTATACATATTAGCCGTTATTAGAGAAAAGATAGTTGTAGAGAGTAGCCCTCCAGTATTTATGGACCTCAGAAAAGATAAATGTAAGTTTTACTTTTAGCAGATTTTGGAGTCTTGCTTCTGGATTCTTTAATAGGTGTTTTATTACAAATTAGAGAAATGAGTTGCATTAGATTTGCAAAAACCTATCAGAATCACCTTGCTTTAAGTTGGATCTTATTTCTTATGTTTTTTCTAAACATTGGAGTTTACTTTTCCTCATCCTAACTTAGGCAGGTGTTACTGGAAGGTATATTCCTATCTCAGAGAGCCAAGTTTCCTAGCTGCTTAGAGTGGCCACAGAAGAGATCCATTGACACCTGACTTTTTGCTGACTCATTGGTTATGTAAGCCTTGTAAATACAACTCTCCATATACTCCATTAGGTTACTGGCAGGTGCCCTCCTCCCTGTTTACTGACCTTTTCCTCTCAGCATCCTTCTGTTCCTTCTGTAAGCCTTTTTGGTAAGATGATCATAACCTTTCAACCAAGTCAATTCTAAGAAGCAGTGAATAGATAAATCCTTTTCATTTTTCTCCTTTTGAATTGCTACTTTGTTTAACTCTGTTTTCATCTCAATTATGATAAAATTCCGAATTCTCTATTTTCCTGGCATGTGAAACCTACTATAATAGTGCTTTTCCTCATTTATGGCCTAATTAAAGTAGCAACCTCCTTTTCTATCTTTGAGGACTCAGTTCAAATGTGTTCTTGTTAAAAGAAGCTTTCTGTGACCTCCCAGACTAAAACAGATTTTTCTCCCCTACACCATCCTTTTCTCACAACATTCTGTTCTTTTTCTTTTTAGCACTTTACACAGTTTATATTGTTTGGTTACTGGTTTTTCTGTCTCTACCACTTTTCTCCACTCAGCCATAAACCTCATGAAAGCAGAGACTGTTTTGTTCATCATTTCATACCCAGCATTTAGCAAAAGGGCAGGCTGAGAGTTGAAGAAAGGCAAATAAGTAGGCAATATTGCAAATGCACTATGGTGAGAAAAAAATAGGATAAGCACTGGGCACTGAAACAAGGCCAGTGTGACTAGAGTGGGGTAGGATAAGTGGGAGAGGAAGCATACTGTAAAACAAAGATCTAGGCCAGGCATGGTGGCTCACGCCTGTAATCCCAGCACTTTGGGAGGCTGAGGCGGGAGGATCACCTGAGATTGGGAGTTCGAGACCAACCTGACCAAAATGGAGAAACCACGTCTCTACTAAAAAATACAAATATTTTGTATTTGTATCTAGAGAGGTAGATCCAGGGCCTAACCATGTAGGACTTTATAGACTGTTCAGATTCTTGTTCATTCTAAAATCATAGGAAGCTACTAAAAGAATTTAAGTATTCAGTGATTTAGGCCTTTTAAAAAAATACTTTCTTCAGCTTAAATGAGAACCTAAGTGAATGCAGGTAGATCAATCAGGATGAGTGGTCCAGGAGAGAGATGATAAGAGTTCATCATAAGGTGATGGCAGTAGAGGTAGATGGAGAGTATTGTGTATTATAATGGAAATTTGGAAAGTAAAATTGACCTTATTGTTGGATCAGATATAGGTAGAAGGCAGAAGATGTCAAGAATGGCTCCTAGGCTTTGATTTGGTTTGGTTTTTGCTTGTGTAGTTTGATGGATAGATGCTTTTCCTGAGATATGGAACAGTGTAAGAAGATCTGGTTTAGAAGAAGATTATGATGTTTGGTTTTGGACATACAGATTTTGATATAGTCAAGTAGCCTTTTGGATCTGTAAGTCTAAATTCCAAAGGAGATTGTACTATTCTTATCATTGGGAAACCTTCAGTGATATCCTTGACATAAAATTTAGAACAGTAGTTTAGATAAACTACCTTAGCAGCCCATTTCTCACTACGGCCCTCTCCTGTGCCATTATTTTACAGCCTCGCCAGCCATTCAGTTATCATGAAGGTGCTATTACATTTTCTTCTTCTAGACTGTTCTGCATACTAGGCTGTTAACCCGAAATGCTTTTCCTTACCCTTTCTGTATCAGGTACTAATTTCTTCAAGGCTCATTTTTATTGTTACCTCCTCCAATGAGCCTTATCTGTCCCCTTCCCATCTTTTTATTTATTTATTTAATTTTTAAGTTTATTTTAGAGATAGGGTCTCACTCTGTTGCGCAGGCTAGAGTGCCGTAGCATGATCATAGTTCAGTGCAGCCTTAGACTCCTGGGCTCAAGTGATTCTCTCACCTTAGCCTCCTGAGTAGCTGGGACTACAGACTCACCCCACCAACCTGGCTAATTTTTTTCTTTTTTGTAAAGACACAATCTTGCTATGTTAAGCAGGCTGGTCTTAAACTCCTGTCCTCAAGCTAATCCTTCTGTGTCTGCCTTCCAAAGTGCTGGGATTACAGGTGTGAGCCACTGCGCCCAGCCAACCCCTATCTCTTCTTTTAATACATGCTTCCCTCCTGTGTTCAAAGAGTACTTTGCTGTCATATCTATGTCATTTATTTAATTGGACCTGCATTTCAGTTGATCATTTCCATGTTTCACCAACTAGATTGTGTGTTCCTTGAGA
This sequence comes from Mandrillus leucophaeus, assembly GCF_000951045.1. Lineage (NCBI taxonomy): Eukaryota > Metazoa > Chordata > Mammalia > Primates > Cercopithecidae > Mandrillus > Mandrillus leucophaeus. The sequence continues at coordinate 270,645 of NW_012101397.1, read as the reverse complement.
GCAGGGATTCCACCTTTATTCAGTGTTTTACATAAAGAAAAGATAATTGCAAAATGAATTAAATTGTAAAGCCTCAGTCTTTTTCACAACGTGTATCCATAATCTCATAGCACCGTAATGTGCTTTCCCCATCTATCTGCTCCTAATTTTCTCTAAGCTATCCTGTCCCCGCAGATACCTAGATACAAAGCAGAAAATGTTTTTCCTTTCATATGCAGAATTCCTGAATCTGTCCCTTTTATCATATACGTTCCTACTTTTACTTTATTTGTAATTTATCAGTAAAACTGAAATCTTTCCATTGCTCATCACATGTGAAAGAATTGGCTAAGGCAGGAAAGGACATCCACAACTCATCTTGTTCTCTGTGTCTCCTCTTTTCCTATTCTTCTGGAGTAAGTCCAGAATCCATGTAGTATTTTTCAGTGAGGTCGTTGTTGGCATTTAAAATCAGGTAATTGTTGCTGGGCGTAGTGGCTCAAGCCTGTAATAGCAGCACTTTGGGAGGCTGAGACGGGCGGATCACGAGGTCAGGAGATCGAGACCATCCTGGTTAACACGGTGAAACCCCGTCTCTACTAAAAAAAATACCAAAAAAAACTAGCCGGGCGAGGTGGTGGGCGCCTGTAGTCCCAGCTACTCGGGAGACTGAGGCAGGAGAATGGCGTAAACCCTGGAGGCGGAGCTTGCAGTGAGCTGAGATCTGGCCACTGCACTCCAGCCTGGGCGATAGAGCAAGACTCCGTCTCAAAATAATAAAATAAAATAAAATAAAATCAGGTAATTGTTGAGACTATATTGCAGGAGAAATGCCCCCAGGCATTTCCTAGTGCAACCTGGAGGGATGGTACTGCCCGTAGTCTCTCCCATTCTCCCCGACTCCTGCATCAACAGAGTATAGAAATGCATAAACAAAGTATGAAGATTGGATCCTTGCCATTTAAGTAATTCCCTCACAGAGGCTTAAGCATTCCACTTGCCTTTTCGGAAGTCTTTGAATAGCTGAATGTTCTTATTATCTCACTTAAGACTGGTATGCATTGATTCTCAGTCTTTTAGAGTCCAAGTTTTATTGATTTATTAGCCCTTTTAGGAGTTACAGATACCTCTATTTAAAAACCTGGAACAACTAGACAAGCCTCTGAAGTCCATACCATTTACATATTTAAGCAACTTTTTACAATTTGTCATAGATATCCTTAATTTATTTCCAGGATCTTTAAAAATTAATGACATTCTTAAGATATTAGAGACAATATATACATCAGGCATTTACACCAAGTTTATCAGTGTATCTGCTTTATTCTGTTGTACAAAAAGCAACTGTGTTCTCAAAATTAAGTACAGATTTTAGGAAAGATAACACCCTGGAGTATCCCTTGCCGAAGATTTTATATTTTTTAATGGACAGAAACTTGATCTGTTGAGATTTTATCAAGAGTGTAAGAATAACCTGTCATGTCTGTTTAAATAAATTTCTCTTAAAATAATTTTTATTCAGGGGAGTAATAGACACTGGGGACTCCAAAAGGAAGGAGGGCAGATGGTGGGGGGACAGTGGGGGGTTGAAAATTACCTGTTGGGCACAGTGTTCACTACTCAGGTGATAGGTATACTAAAAGCCCAGAGCTCACCTCTGTACAATATATCCATGTAACAACACTGCATTTGTATCCCCTAAATCTATGAAAAACAGAATAAAGAATTAAAAACCTATTAACATGTAGAAAAATAATTTGTATTCAGTTACAGGTAACCAAGTAATGCTAGAACTACAATCTCTCAAAGATGAGACATGGGTGTACTATACAATAGAGAGCTCACAATTTGAAATTAAAGGCTTGAGTTAGCCTCTGAGCCAGATTTTTCATGTCGAAAATTAGAATAGTGCCTGCCTCACTGGATTAATGAGATAATATGGTTAGGTGCCAAACATGCCCAGCTAATTTTGCGATTTCCCAAAAATGGCATATAAGGGATTTCTCAGATATCAGATCATGTAAATAACAATCTGATGTATTTATTTCCCTTTCCAAAAACGAAATGTCATTCTTGAAAAATCTTAAGTGGGGTTACTGGATTTTTGTGAATTTGGCCTATCTTCTAGATTTGGAAGTGGCTATGCTGTTTCTTTATCAAGTTAAATTCATTTGTGCTTGTTCCAGGAACAGATCATAAGCAATTTAGGGGAGAAATGGCATCTCTAGTATTGGGAAGATATTTAAATGAAATCCTCAAGGACAAGGATAGTACTATTATTTTCCATATCAGAGTTGCTAATTACAGTGTTCTAGTCATTGGTCATTTTTCCAGTAGTTAGAAACCTCTATCGTGTGTATGTGTGTGTATTCACAAACACATACATATACACATATATGTGGGGTTTTGTTAGGTAAAGATTTGCTGTTTACTTTAGGTCTCAGAATAACATCTCAGTATATTTAAGGCAGTGTCATTTTGGTCTTATCTCAAAGCTTTGGACTAATACAAACATAGAATTCTTCAAAGAAATATTTACAGAAAAACCTAAACAGTACTCTATAACTTAATATTAGTAGCTACTTTGGGGGACTTTTAGGTTTCAGTCATTTACTAAGGAATTTATGTGTGTTTTCTCAGTTCAATCCTGCAAGAGGGGTATTGCTATCCTCCGTTTAAAAAATGAGAAAATGAACTCACTAGTTAAATTGCCAGGATAAGTAGGTTTTAGAACTAGGCTTCAAGTTCCAGCTGTGCTTAACTCTAATACTTACACTCTTTCCACTCTGCTGTCTTGCCTCTCTAAAGTCACTACTGCTAATTTCATCATTTACCTCCTTTGCCATTTCCTTAAAATAATCTTAGTTTGCCTTTTAAGGAAAATAATGGAATGTTAATATGAAAGGCACTAGAAAGGTATTGATAGTCTCATCAAAGCAGAGGTAGATCTAGAAAAATACAGTTTACAGCAGTATTTGAGGAAATGTAATGTGAATCTAACTATTCATTTAACAGATGTTTAGTTAAAATCTGTGTACTAGACACTAGGGAAAGCAAGTTAGAAAAAGACAAATCTAGTCTTGGAATACTCATAGACCAGTGGTGTACAAGGTAGAATGGAAAAAAAGGAGACCGTTTAGATAATACTCTAATCACCTATGGTTGGCATGAAGAGGATTGGCATGCAGTGTTATAAAAGCAAAAACAGTAGAACTTAGAAGCTGCTTAAAAACTTTAGCAAGGGCCGGGCATGGTGGCTCATGCCTGTAATCCCAGCACTTTGGGAGGCCAAGGCGGGCAGATCACCCGAGGTCCAGAGTTCGAGACCAGCCTGACCAACGTGGAGAAACCCGTCTCTACTAAAAATACAAAATTAGCCGTGTGTGGTGGCACATGCCTGTAATCCCAGCTACTCAGGAGTCTGAGGCAGGACAATCGGTTGAACCCGGGAGGTGGAGGTTGCAGTGAGCCGAGATCGCGCCATTGCACTCCAGTCTGGGCAACAAGAGCGAAACTCTGTCTCAAAAAAAAAAAAAAGAAAGAAAGAAAAAGAAAAACTTTGTCAAGAAGGGGAAAAGATCAGAAAGATGCTTCTACTCTTAATTACTGGAAAAAGGATGAAAACAGGTTTATAAAGATACAGGTATTTTTGAAAGAGAGGTGAGGACATTGAATGCTTAGTTTGAGACAGATTTTGATTTGTCAGGGGAAACACAGAAGGATATTCATGTAGAAATAGCCATTAGGCGATTGAGAATTTAAACCTAGAGACAGAGAGAGTCATCTATGTAGCACAGAGTCTGAAGCTTAGAGAAGGTATCACAGTTAAATCCACAGAACTGCTATATCCAGCAGGCACTGTAGGCTCAGGGAGGCAGGGGGCTGCGCTCTTTAAGGGCCTAGAGAAACCCTATTATCTAAAATATAAACAGGAGAAGTTTAAAATCTTAATAAATATTTAATGACAGTTGCAAAATGCAACTGTCAGTTTTAATTGTTATATTTAACATTATTCAAGTATTTCATTTGAAAACAATTTGTAGTTTATATTTTCTTACTTCTTCATGATAAATATCAAGAATAAAGTTATATGTAGCCAGACATGGTGGCATGGGTCTGTAGTCCCAGCTACTCCGGAGGCTGATGTGGGAGACTTGCTTGAGGCCAAGAGTTTGAAGCTGCAGTGCACAATGATCACGCCCATGAATAGCCACTGCACTTGAGCCTTGGCATCCATAGCAAGACCCTATCTCTAAAAATAAGGTAGTTGTTTCCAGATAATTTGTCAGATAATTTGACAGCAGGCCCATGTTCCTGGCAGAGCAGAGGATCAGGATGGCAGCCAGTGCAAAATAACAGAAAAACTTAAGTTTTCAGTTAAAAATTATATTTAATATGAGGACATTTTATATGTTTTATATGTGCACGGAACCTCCAAAAGTAGCAACACCTAGGGCTTTTCTGGCCTCTCCCTTTCTCATTTCTTTATTTTTACTTTATTTATTCATTTTTTTAAATTTTTTTTTTTTTTTTTTTTTTTTTGAGACAAAGTCTCATTCTGTTGCCCAGGCTGGAGTGCGGTGGTACGATCTCAGCTCACTACACCCTCCATCTCCCAGGTTCAAGCGATCCTCCTGCCTCAGCCTCCCAAGTAGCTGGGTTTACAGGTGTGCACCACCATGCCCTGCTAATTTTTGTAATTTTAGTAAAGATGGGGTTTTACCATGTTGGCCAGGCTGGTCTCGAACTCCTGACGTCAAGTGATCCACTCATCTCGGCCTCCCAAAGTTCTGAGATTACAGACGTGAGCCACCGCACCTGGTCCCCTCTTCCTCATTTCTATTGGCAATGTGTTCTAGTCGCTTATGGTTATTATAGCTTCCTACCTGGCCTCATACCCAGCAACCTGTGTACTCCATTTCATTTACTCATGGATACCAGAGTAAGCTTCTAAGTACATAGCTCTGGTAATGTTAGTTCCCTAATGAAAAAAAAAAAAAAAAATTGACTATTTATCAGTCTTTATAAACTCCTAGCAAGTTAGATAGTAAAGGAAGGTTATTTAAATTAAAATAAATTCAAACCGTGAGTATTACTATACTTTCCCTAAATATTGACCAAACTATATTATTTACTGCTTTATAAAATATGTAGAATTTTTCTGCCCTCTTGGAAATGACCCTTTTTATAAGTCTGTCAGAATTCCATTTTGAGGTGCAGCAAAAATACCATCTGCTTTATAAAACTTCTTAGTCACCCCATCTCAAACCAGGTATTTCTTTTTTCTGAATCCCCATAGATGTTTGGAAAATGCCATAAATATTATAATATACACATTTTACATATTAAAACAAATTATTTGACCTTCTCCCTCCACCTCCCATCGTATATGCTGCTTTTGAACAGTGCTGTATCACTACCATCATCATATCTCCTATAGCACCTTGCTTCATACTTTGCATGTACATAGTTAACACATTTTAGGAAGAAGGATGCAATCACATATGTGGGATTCCCATTCAGAGTCTAACTTTTTTTTTTTTTTTAGACAGAGTCTTGCTCTATCACCTAGGCTGGAGTGCAGTGGCGCCATCAGCTCACTGCAACCTCCACCCCCCGGTTCAAGCAATTCTCGTGCCTCAGTCTCCCAAGTAGCTCAGGTTATAGACGAGCACCACTATGCCTAGCTAATTTTTGTATTTTTAGTAGAGACAGGGTTTCACCATGTTGGCCAGGCTAGTCTCGAACTCCTGACCTCAAATAATTCACCCGCCTCAGCCTCCAAAATGCTGGGATTACAGGCATGAGCCACCACACCTGGCCCAGAGTCTAACTTTGTAAAAATCATCAATGCCTCCCTATTCTGCTGCTCAAGTGGTAGTGGTTATGACTTATGACAAGCGATGTAATGAATAGCAAGGACTCTGAAGCCTAGTCCTCTGAGTTCAAATCCTGACTCTGCTGCTTATTGGCTATGTGACCTTGGACAAGTCACCTAACTTCTCCTGATTCAATTTCTTCAGCTATAAAATGCAGATTAAAATAGTATGTATCTCCGAGGTTTGTTTTGAGGATTAACCAAGTTAATGTAAGCAAAGCATTTAGATTTGTACCAGGTTCATAGTAAGCACTCAGTTACTACTATTACCTTTGCTACTATCATCATCATGTTTACACTTAAACCAGATTGAGACTTCCACTTTCATAATCTCAGAAAATGTCTGTCTATCTAAGGAGTAGAAATATTCATGTAGTTCACAGAAAAATAATTTTGGGCATTTAACACATGTTTTGAATAAAACGAGGAGAATACTAAAGTATATTAGGGCAATTCATGCAAGACTATAAATGAACTCTAAGCTTTTTAAAAAATTATAAAATGTCTGATTTTAATGTGTGAAGATAAGGTACTTTGGGAAGCTTTTAAAAGTCAATCTCTCATGCAGTAAGATCCTGTTATAACACAGATGAAGAAGTTATAAATAAGCTTGTTAAGATTTCTTGGTGATACAATAAATGGAAACACTTCAGATTCTAATGAAAGAGTGGAACATAGCACACCCAAAAAATACTCTGAATCAATAAGAGAATAGGAAATTGTATTCATTCAACAAATATTTGAATAGCTGCTAAGTGCCATGCACAGTTTTAGTTGTTAGAGAAACAAAAGTGGACAAAACACAAAAATATCTACTTTCATGAGCCTTATATTCTAGTTTTTTACGAAATGTAAAAATGTATGTCAAAAGGTAAAAAGTTCTATGTAGAAAAATGAAGTCAAGAAAGAAAACAGAAAGTTCATAGTGGAACCAAAATTTGCAATTTTAAATAAGGCAGGCCGGGCGTGGTGGCTCATGCCTGTAATCCCAGCACTTTGGGAGGCCGAGGCGGGCAGATCACAAGGTCAGGAGTTCAAGACCAGCCTGGCCAATATGGTGAAACCCATCTCTACTAAAAATACAAAAATTAGCCAGGCGTGGTGGTGCGCACCTGTAGTCCCAGCTACTCGGAAGGCTAAGGCAGAAGAATCACTTAAACCCTGGAGGCGGAGGTTGCAGCGAGCCGAGGTCACGCCACTGCACTCCAGCCTGGATGACAGAGCAAGACTCCGTCAATAAATAAATAAATAAGGCAGTCAGAGAAGTCCTCCCTGCTAAGGTGACATAGAAACAAAGACTTAAAGGAGGTTACGGCGCAAGCCGTGCAGTTGTCTGAGGGAAGAGCACTCCAGAAAGAAGGAACACTCACTGAGTGAAAAGCCCTGACGTGGGTACCTGTCTCTCATGTTCCAGGAACAACAGGGGAGGCCATTGTAGCTGGTGGCAGTGGAGTAAAGGGATGACTAGTAAGAGATGAAGTCAGGGAGGTTATGGGATGTGGTGGTGCAGGTGTAGATCACGGCCATTGTAAGAACTTTGGCTTTTACCCTGACTGAGATAGAGAGCCACTGGAAAGTCACAGGTATAAAAAGAGTGTTGTGATCTGACTTAACTTTTTAAAACAACTACTCTGGCTGCTCTGCAGATAATTATAAAAATATTATTGCAGTTATAGGAGACTGTTGCATTGCTGGGACAACATGGTATATACATAGTGGGTAATAACACAGACTCTGTAGCTAGACTATCTGGGTTCAAACATTGAGTCTGGCACTTCTTTAATTTGTGATCTCGAACAACTTAAATTCCCTATGATTTGGTTTTCTTAGCCATGAAATTAGGATAAATAATAATACCCATCCCATAGTGTTACTGTGCAGAATTAAACAATGAGGCCAAGCGCAGTGGCTCACGCCTGTAATCCTAGCACTTTGGGAGGCTGAGGCAAGTGGATCGTGAGGTCAGGAGTTCAAGACCAGCCTGGCCAAGATGGTGAAACCTCGTCTCTACTAAAAATACAAAAAATAAGCCAGGCGTGGTGGCCCTCACCTGTAATCCCAGCTACTCAGGAGGCTGAGGCAGAAGAATTGCTTGAACTCGGAGGGCGGAGGTTGCAGTGAGCCGAGATTATGCCACTGCACTCCAGCCTGGGTGACAGAGTGAGAGTCCATCTCAAAAAAAAAAAAACGAAAAAAAAAAAACAGAACTAAACAATGTACATGCCAAGGATTTAGAACAGTACTTAGCACATAGCAAGTATACTATATGTATTAGCAACTATGATTATTAATGTTGTTAACTGGATATACAGTATATGAGAAAAAAAAAGAATTGGCCAGACATGGTGGCTCATGCCTGTAATCCCAGCACTTTGGGAGTCCAAGGCGGGTGGATCACTTGAGGCCAGGAGTTCGAGACCAGCCTGGCCAACATGGCAAAACCCCTCCTCCACTAAAAATTAGACAGGTGTGGTGGCACACGCCTATAATCCCAGCTATTTGGGAGGCTGAGGCACGAGAATCGCTTAAACCCAGGAGGCAGAGGTTGCAGTGAGCCAAGATCATGCTACTGCACCCCAGCCTGGGTGACAGCGAGACTCTGTCTCAAAAACAAATAAAAAATGAACTGACTGTTGAACATGCAAGTAGAGATACTAAGTAGGTAGTTGGATATATGAGTCTAGTATTAAAGGAAGTGCGGGCTAGTGGTGTACCTTTAGAATTCATCAACCAATAAATTATTTTTAAGAGTAAGAAAAGTAATTAGGCCTAACATGGGATTAGGGGTATATCGTTCCAACAGCTCTTCCTTGGAGCCTCTACTCTTCACAAGCTTCCTAACAAGTCATGACAACCAGCTCGGGGAGAGCCAGATTATCATAGACCCTATTGAGCATTTTGGATTCCTTCATTACTTTAGAATTTCATCTTATCACAATTGCTTGAAATAAATAGAATTAAGCTAAGGCTAAGAAATACTTTGTTTTAATGACACTGTATCATTGAAGTATTTGTAGCAGGAATTAACTTCTAAAGGAGAACTTATTGATGGCAGTTCTATAGTCACATTGGCTTTTCTGCACATGAATATTAATATGTATTTTTTTAATTCTCAGTAATAAAAGCACCTTTTTTGTTACCTTCTCCTTTTCCTGGTTAGCACATGCTCAGAAAATAGAAAATTTTTGACATTTTCCCACATTAACAGACTTCAGACTAATCATATATAATATACTTCATTCTAAAGTCTTGTGAGAATGATTCTTGAATATTATAGCCTGAGTCACTATTCTTTTTTTGGAGACCCTGTCACCCAGGCTGGAGTGCAGTGGCACAATCTCAGCTCACTGAAGCCTTGACCTCCCGGGCTCAAGGAATCTTCCCCCGACCTCAGCCTCCTGAGTAGCTGGAACTACACACATGTATCACCACACCCGGCTAATTTTTTTTTTTTTTTTTTTTTTTTTTTTTAAGAGACGGGGTTTCGCCGTGTTGCCCAGGCTAGTCTCGAACTCCTGAACACAAGTGATCTGCCCATCTCGGCCTTCCAAAGTGCTGGGATTACAGGCATGAGCCACCACACCCAGCCAATTTATTAATTTTTTTCTAGTTACAAATAGGTATTTGGATTTTGAGTAATGAATGTACAGGCCAGGTTAAGTGATGGAAGAAGGTAATTAATTAGTTTACCATGTTTGGCATGCATCATCTGACTTAATACATCTTTAACATTTTTTCAAAAACATCTCTCTAGAAAGTGATAACCCTGTTGTATAGATGAGACAACTAAGATTGAAAGAGAACAAGTAGGTGACCCAAAACCACACAGCTTGTAAGGTGATAAAGCCAGGTTTGAACCTAGGTCTTTTTATTCTTGTCAGTGCCCTTTCCACCACATTGCCTTTACACGTGATTATTCTCAAAGCTGGGTGCTGTTGTGTTCTGACACTTTCATCTACTTAGAGAAAGTAGACAGAGCTAAGTAGCAAAGCTGAGTTAAATACTGTGCTCTAAATGGCACCACTCTGCCCTGATTAATCTGTATTTTGAGGTGTTGCTGTTTAGATTTTCTCTTGGGTTGTTTTCTGTCGACTAATTCAGATCAGTTAATAGATAAATTTAAGTCTGACAAACTCTCTCTTAATAGTAAAAGATACAATGCAGACAAAGCAGTATAGTCTGTTACAGCAACAGATCAGAATTCTGGCTTCTGACCATATCCTTAGCTTTTTAGCACATTGCCTTGCATATAATAAATAGTCAAAATATATTTAACTGACTGATTTTTACCTTTTTCTATACAAATTAATTACAAATTCTAATATGAGTTATGAATGTGCAGTATTTGCTACACTGATACTCTGGACTCTGACAGGAGAGTACAAAAGCCCCTCAGGATATGGTCAGAAAAAGACACCCTGTTAAGTAGCTGGGACTGCTGCTGCTTTCTTCATACTGCCTTGTAATAACTGGTGGTGGGAGGCAATCAAGTCATTTGTAAATCAGGGATAACAACATCTGTAATGTTTTTAAAATTGGAAGGTTAGCTAGCCAAGTGTATAGCCACAAGGCCAACTATATCTAGCATAGGTGACTATATTACTTTTATTGTAGTGTTGAATTACATTATTCCTTTGGTTCAGACTCTTTACATATCTCTTGTTCATGCCTGAAATGTAGAAAGATCTTGGAAGGGAATATATTCTAGGATCTCTTAATATTTAAATTTTTTAAAAGAACCACCTTCATGATACAAAAACAGTGCTAGCAACTTACTCAGTGCCAGGTACTGTTCTAAGCCCTTTTATATTTGTTGACCCATTTCATCCTCATAATTGTCTTCTAAAGTGAGCATTAGCATTTTACAGTTTTAGAGTTGACAAATAGATGCAGAGGTTAACTTGTGTACATAACTTGCTAGTAGCAAAGCCAGATTTGAACCCAAGCCATTTATGCCAGAATCTATGCTTCACTACTATACTATATGGAGCCAGACTCAATAATCTTATTTTTTGGATTTGTGCCTTTCCTTGAATGTTTAAGAAAAGCCTTCCTTATTTTCCAATGCTGCCTTTGAAAGGTTTTTAAATTTTGCCTTTTACATTTGGGATTTAATTGTCTATCTGGAGTGAGTTAGAAATCTAATTTTATGGCGGGCACAGTGGCTCACGCCTGTAATCCCAGCACTTTGGGAGGCGGGCGGATCACCTAGGGTCAGAAGTTCGAGACCAGCCTGGCCAACATGGTAATAGAAACCCCGTTTCTACTAAAAATATGAAAAAATTAGCCGGGTGTGGTGGCGCGCACCTGTAATCCCATCTACTCAGGAGACTGAGACAGGAGAATCACTTGAAGCCGGGAGGCAGAGGTTGCAGTGAGCTGAGGTCACGCCTCTGCACGCCAGCCTAGGCAACAAAAGCAAAACTCTGTCTCAAAAAAAAAAAAAAAAAAAGAGGAGAAATCTAATTTTATGTATGGACAGCCTAATAATATGCCAGCAAAGGCTGTTGAAAAAGGGAACCACTTTTCAGTTGGTGCCTTCATAACTCATAGCTAAGTGCTAAGTATTAATGCCTAGCGCATGGACTTCCCCTTTAAGGACTTTGTTCCTAACTCAGAGTATATCGCAGCTGTTCTCCTCCCCGTCCTGTGATTCTGTAATCCAATGTAACTTTCTCTTTCTTTCCTCCTTTGCTCTCCCTCTGCACCCCACTCTTCTTTGTCCTCTTCTCTGGTTTTTTCCTCTCTTCTTCCCTCTCTTTCTCTCCATCATTCTCCTCTCTTCCCCTCCCCTTATTTCCCATTTTCTCCCTCCTGTAAAAAAAACTGTTTCTGCCAGAATTGGGAGGAGTTCCAGTAGTCCAGTGATTCATGGTTTCAGTGTTAGACTACCTTACTGCTGAAGCTATGGGTTAGTTTTTTTTAGAGGCTGAAGACCTTGGGTTCTATCAGCTATACTCTTGCAGGCATGTTGATGATTCTGAATAGGAGCCAGGACATACTATGGCTCCAAACAGCCCAAGTAGGACAGAAGTCAGATTATAGACAGCCTAGTTTATCTCTTCAGTTACTACATAAGGAAATAAAATCACATCTGAAATGTGTTCACTTGTAAACATGGGGATACATTCTGAGGAATGCAGTTAGGGAGTTTTCTCAAAGTGCGAACATCAATGAGTGTGCTTACATAAACCTAGATGGTATAACGCCTAGGCTATGTGGTATAGCCTATTGCTTCTAGGTTACAAACCTGTACAGCAGGTTACTGTACTGAATACTGTAAGCAGTGTACCACAGTGGTGCTTGTGTATCTAAACATAGCTAAACAGAAAAGGTACAGCAAAAATCTGGTATTACAGTCTTATGGAACCACTGTCGTATATGCAGTCCATCATTGACTGAAATGTCATAATGCAGCATGTGACTATATGTTGAAAGTTTAGTGTAGAGATTTTTTTTTTTTTCCATTTTAGAGATATAATCAAATACAATCATGGCTCATTGCAAACTCTGCCTCCCAGGTTCAAGCTATCCTCCCACCTCAGCCTCCTGAGCAGCTCGGACTCCAGGCACGTGCCACCATGCCCAGCTAATTTTTAAATTTTTTGTATATATGGGATTTCGCCATGTTACCCAGGCTGTTCTCAAACTCCTGGGCTCAAGCGATCCTCCCACCTTGGCCTCACAAAGTGCGGAGATTACAGGTGTGAGCCACTGTGCCTGGCCATAGTTACACTTCTTTAGTCTACAGATTGCATGTAAATATTCATATTAATATCAGAGAACCTAAGAGAGGGATAACTAGAGCATGCAGAAGCTTAGAGTCTTGGATCTAGTGACATTCTTATGTTTGCTTTCCTTTATATTGTGGTATATTTTGAGCTTAATTATTAAACATAAATACTCATCAAGGTCAAGGATCTGAAATCTCATTCAGAAAGAAAATGTAACAATTAGAACCTTGTACAACCTAGAAGACATTGGGCACTGAATAAAGTGGATTTCCAGGAGCCCTTGTTGCAACTCTTGGCACCTTGGTTATCTGGCACTCTGGCTGCTCCTCCCTTCTGCTGTGTCTGGCCATTCCACTGCTTGTTAGCATGCACCAAAAGATGAATTGGGCAGAAGGAAGAAGTGACACAAAACAGTTATTGTGCTAGTAACTATTCCGGATATTCTCTTTTATTAACTAGTGGAGCATAACGTTATTTTGTCATTAATTTCAGTATTAAGTTCTCTTTTGATTTTATTTAAATGCACAGTATTTCTCATTTGTTCATCTAGAAAGAAAGTAATGTTTTTATTCACATCAGTGGTAATATATTGAATTCGGTAATGAACTAAATGTGTTTTATGGCTCAGAGATCAGCATAGCTACTGCTCAGATGGCAAACTGAGGTAATACATCCCAGATGAAAAAAAGAAGATGTTATCCCTAGGTTAATTATTGGCATTTCATAAATATTTCAAACTTCCTGCATTATTGTCATGAAAATATGAGGAAGAAGGTAACCTTGTATATAGTTCTTTCTAGCAAATTGTTACCTGGTACAGATTAATATGGGAACCAAGAAAAGGATTGTAATTTGGCACTTGTACTGGGGATTTTTATTACCCTAAGAAGGTTATTTTATTACTCATTACTCATTACTCTGTTACTGCTTAACAGAGAGCAGTTTTGTTTTGTTATGTTTAGAGACAGGGTCTCGCTCTGTCACTCAGACTGGAGTGCAGTGGTGCGATCATAGCTCACTGCAGCCTGGAACTACTGGGCTCAAGTGATCCTCCCACCTCAGCTTCCCTACTAGCTGGGACTACAGGTGTGTGCCACCATACCTGTCTAATTAAAAAAAAAAAAAAAAAAACTGGGTAGAGAGGGGGTCTCACTGTGTTGCCCAGGATGGTCTTAAACGCTTGGCCTCAAGTGATCCTTCTCCTTTGGCCTCCCAAAGCGCTGGCAATATAGACATGAGCCACTGTGCCTGGCCAAGAACAGTTTCTAGAGCCTTCTTCTTTGGGCACTACTCAAATTTACCACCACAAGCCACACCCAGGGATGACCTACTAAAGGATTTTTTTCTCCTGAATTTGAGAAACTTGACCTCCCCAGATTTAACTAACTATGTTGAAGACTGAACATTTATGCTTTTAAATCTGAGTATCTTGTCTTTTTCTTCAACTCCTTTGAATGATTCTCACCCACATGAAAGGGTTAAAGTATATGTGCTTTGGAGTCCCTTGCCTAACAAAAACCTTTTACTGAATAAAAGTCACAAAATTTGGGCTCCAAAAGACCTGACCTTTGTCCCTGACTTGTTAACTTAACTCTTACTGTTCCTGTCCCTGAGTTTTCAAGTTTTCTTGCTCAGGGTTATCACCTTTGATTTGGTAACATTCATCTTTGCCACCTTCAGCAGTACCTTCCCATCTTGCCTCCAACCATCTCCAGCTGCCACTTAAGTGCCCTTAGAATATATAGAATGATCCATCACCCTTGACATAATTTGGATAAAAATCATTGTGATAAAAATTGCATTTTTATATCTAGCCAGTAACATACCTATTCTTGCCAACATTTTTAGGTGACCATAATCTATAAGTGTGGATCAGAATTACAGAGATGTCTGAACACCAAAAGGGTTTTCATATGATTATATTGGAATGGAGATACAACTTGTTTTACATAGATGTTCTTCTGAATAAAAATTATGTGTAAAGAAAGTGAATTACTTCATACTTTAAACCCACTAAGGGAGTGTTATTGTGTGAAGAAACACTGAAAAATCCTCTAGCAAAGGAAGAATCTGCCAGCTTATATCTTGTGCAGATCTTTTTTCATATATCTGTTTTGCTTAAAGTATACTTGTATGAGGACATTATATAAGAGGGAGACAGGGCTTGCATAGGACAAGGGGGAATTATAGGTCCGTTTATCTACTGAGATTTGAGAGTAGATACATTTACAATACATTTTGGCCCATTGATTTTGGAGACGTAGTCCTCTTGGGCTTCTAACATCTACCTCTTGTTTTTACACTAGATCGAACGGTTGGAAGTAAGTAGCCTTGCCCAAACGTCCAGTGCAGTGGCCTCCAGTACCGATGGCAGCATCCACACAGACTCTGTGGATGGAACACCAGACCCTCAGCGCACAAAGGCTGCCATTGCTCACCTGCAGCAGAAGATCCTGAAGCTCACAGAACAAATCAAGATTGCACAAACAGCCCGGGACGACAACGTTGCTGAATACTTGAAGCTTGCCAACAGCGCAGACAAACAGCAGGCTGCCCGCATCAAGCAGGTCTTTGAGAAGAAGAACCAGAAATCGGCCCAAACTATCCTCCAGCTGCAAAAGAAACTTGAGCACTACCACAGGAAGCTCAGAGAGGTGGAGCAGAATGGGATCCCCCGGCAGCCAAAGGATGTCTTCAGGGACATGCACCAGGGTCTGAAGGATGTGGGAGCAAAGGTGACTGGCTTCAGTGAAGGTGTGGTGGATAGTGTCAAAGGTGGGTTTTCCAGCTTCTCCCAAGCCACCCATTCAGCAGCAGGCGCTGTAGTCTCAAAGCCCAGAGAGATTGCCTCACTCATTCGGAACAAATTTGGCAGTGCAGACAACATCCCCAACCTGAAGGACTCTTTAGAGGAAGGGCAAGTGGATGATGCGGGGAAGGCTTTGGGAGTGATTTCGAACTTTCAGTCTAGCCCAAAATATGGTAGTGAAGAAGATTGTTCTAGTGCCACTTCAGGCTCAGTGGGAGCCAACAGCACCACAGGGGGCATCGCTGTAGGAGCATCCAGCTCCAAAACAAACACCCTGGACATGCAGAGCTCAGGATTTGATGCACTACTACATGAGATCCAGGAGATCCGGGAAACCCAGGCCAGACTAGAGGAATCCTTTGAGACTCTTAAGGAACATTATCAGAGGGACTATTCCTTAATAATGCAGACCTTACAGGAGGAGCGATATAGGTAAGTCACGTGGAATTAATATCTGAAATTATTTGTGTAGGGTTCCCCTCCCTTTAGATATGGGGAAATGACTTTTTAAAGTCTTTGTCTTTCTCTAGAGTGTCCAGAGCACTTTTGATATGTCATAAGACATCCACATGAGTTCCTGATGAAGCATTGCTGTAACTCTCCAGTCTTTCACGCCAGTTTAGAACTTTAAAATGAAGTCCAAGCTTTCTAAAGTATTTCACCTATTTATTTATAATTAACAAAACTACACAATCATTGCAGCCTGTAACTGTACTACATTGAATTCAAAAGATCTATAATTCTTAGAACTGTGAAGATATCAGCCAAGTAAAATGTAATGACTTCTATAGGTATTTGGCCTTAAACACACTTATCTGAGTAACTTGGTATAGAAAGATTAGACTGGAAACAAATCCAAATAAGAATGTTATCTTTATTATAAATTGACAAGTGTTTGAATGAGAGTGGACTTAAACATGAAATGGTTCTACAGGAGTTAGAAAATTCTCAAAGGGTTAAGTGCTTTGAATCATAGTCTCTGTTAAAGGTAGAAGCTGGTCTCGTTTTTGTGTTTCATATTACACGACATATTCTATTAGACCACTCTTGGCTATACTCTGAATATGTGTCCTTTCTCCTTGTTACCTTCACATGCAGAGAGAAATAATATTCTCGCCTGACCAACATGGAGAAACCCCATCTCTACTAAGAATACAAAATTATCCGATCATGGTGGTGCATGCCTGTAATCCCAGCTACTCGGGACACTGAGGCAGGAGAATCGCTTGAACCCCGGGAGGTGAAGGTTGCAGTGAGCCGAGATCTCACCATTGCACTCCAGCCTGGGCAACAAGAGCAAAACTCCGTCTCAAAAAAAATAAATAAAATAATCTATGGATAGATCCAAACTTTGTTAGCCAGAGACAGGCCACCTAGTGCTGCAAATTGAGGACTAGTCTTACAGGAGCTACAGGTCAAGTTAGGCCTTGAAGGACCTGGGTTCTGGCCCTGTCCCAATTATTAACTAGAGGAAATCCTCAGTATTTCTACTGTAATATCAGGAGTTGAACAGATAATCTTTTAATATCCCTTTCACCTTTTAAAAATAAGTGTTTTGGCCGGGCGCGGTGGCTCAAGCCTGTAATCCCAGCACTTTGGGAGGCCGAGACGGGCGGATCACAAGGTCAGGAGATCCAGACCATCCTGGCTAA
>NW_012101397.1:223925-253228 GCF_000951045.1 Mandrillus leucophaeus | reverse complement strand
GCGGGAAGCCGGGAGGCGGAGCTTGCAGTGAGCTGAGATCCGGCCACTGCACTCCAGCCTGGGCGACAGCGAGACTCCGTCTCAAAAAAATAAATAAATAAATAAGTGTTTTTAAAAGTTTGCTTTTATAAGGTAATCTTAGGGTCTGAAACAAATTGTTCACATGTATAAATTATCTCTAAGAAGAGTTACAGCAGCACGTTCTTTTCAGATGGCGAAAACGCTAATCAGTAATTCAGCCTGCCTCTTTTCTTACTCTTTTGTTCTTCAATTCTAACTTAAGACTTCAAGGGAGAAGACCAGAGAAGTGAGTGTGGGAGGGAGTAATAAAGTTCTAAAAGCAAATACTGTACATTACTATTTTTATTTAAGTGTTTTATAAATTCTTTAGTATGGCAGGGCGCAACAGCTCATGCCTGTAATCCCAGCAGTTTGGGAGGCTGAGGAGGGTGGATCACCCAAGGTCAGAAACTCGATACCAGCCTGACCAACATGGAGAAACCTTGTCTCTACTAAAAATACAAAATTAGCTGGGCATGGTCGCGCGTGCCTGTAATCCCAGCTACTCAGGAGGCTGAGACAGGAGAATCACTCGAACCCAGGAGGCGGAGGTTGCAGTGAGCCAAGATCGTGCCATCATACTCCAGTCTGGGCAACAAGCATAAAACTCCGTGTCAAATAAAAATAAATTCTTTAGTATACTGAGAAGACAGTGTCTTATTCAATTAGTGATATAACAGATATTCAAATGGACTCAAAAAGTAAAACACTGGTTCTTTGTACCGTATTAAACCTAACTCCCAAGTTCAAATTCCAGTTCTTCCACTTACTAACCTTGGAAACCTGGGCAAGGTTTCTTCAGTTCTCTAAGTCTTGGTATACCCATCCATAACATAGAAATAGTAATCGTTCTTTATAAGATTATTGTGACATTAAAATGAAATTATTTGGTTAAAGCACATAGCTCAGTGCCTGGCCCCATAGTGCTCTACTGATGTTAGGGGGACAGCTGCTGTTAACCCCACTTAGAACACGAAGACATTCCACAGTCAGTTAAAAAAAATTTTTTAAAACCACACAAAACTGCCTGCTTTGACTCCTCTGTTTTGTTTTTGTTTTAGATTGGTTTTGAGACAGGGTCTCAATTTATTGCCCACACTGGAGTGCAGTGGCGCGATCTTGGCTCACTGCAGCCTCCACCTCCTGGGTTCAAGTGATCCTCCCATCTCAACCTCGTGAGTAGCTGGGACTACAGGTGTGAACCACCATGCTTGGCTCGTTTTTTAATTTTTTTGTAGAGACAAGGTCTCACTATATTGCCCAGGCTGGTCTTGAACTCCTGGGCTCCAGGATTCCAGTGATCTGCCCTCCTTGGCCTCCCAAAGTGCTGGGATTACAGGTATGAGTCACCATACCCCGCCAACTCCTCAATTTTGAGTAGATACCTTGCAGTTTTTAAATTGCCCCAGAGCTTAAAATTCATATAGAGCTTGTTATCACTTCATGTCAAGATGTAGAAAGTCAAGATACGAGAAAATCAGAAACAGGTCTCTCATAGTGCCACCTTTGAATCCATTTAGTGTAAATCAGAGACATAATAGAACAGAACGTTAGCTGCTCATTAACACCTCATTAGAAGAATTAAGTTCAAGCCACTTAGGAGGTAATGAGCTGTACATTTCTTTCATTGCACTTTGGATTCTTCCTAGTAGGTGAATGGCTAGTTTTATGGAATGAAGACAGAATAAAGAAAACTTGAATTTTCAAAAAGAGAGTTAAAACCAGGGGGCAAGGAGAAGACATAATATGTAATCTGACTTGTTTTGTTTTTCCATTTCAGCTTTAGAATGATTTTTCCTTAAAACATAATCTTGAAGAAAGAAATCCCTTTTTTTCCCCAAGAAAGGGAGTGGAAAATTCATAACTATTTTACTTTGTTTTTGTTGTTCCAATAATTCCCTGTATAAAGCAGATAGAGATTTCCCCTCCATTATATATGGCTTTATACAGTAAACATGTTCATCTAAATTTTGTTGATCTTTGAATGCTTTCACATAAATAAAATTTTTCTACAAATTGAAGTCTTTTTTTTTTTTTTTTTTTTTTTCAAGAGTCAGGGTCTTGCTGGCCAGGCGCGGTGGCTCATGCCTGTAATCCCAGCACTTTGGGAGGCTGAGGTGGGTGGATCACGAGGTCAGAAGATCAAGACCATCCTGGCTAACACCGTGAAACCCCATCTCTACTAAAAATACAAAAAAAATTAGCCAGGCATGGTGGCATGCACCTGTAGTCCCAGCTACTGGGGAGGCTGAGACAGGAGAATTGCTTGAATCCAGGAGGTGGAGGTTGCAGTGAGCTGAGATAACACCACTGCACTCCATCCTGGGTGACAGAGTAAGACTCTGTCTCAAAAAAAAAAAAAAAAAAGGGTCAGGGTCTTGTTATGTTGCCCTGCTGGTCTTGAACTCCTGGGCTCAAGCAATACTTCCACCTCAGCCTCCTTAGTAGCTGGGACTGCAGGTGCATGCCACCATGCCTGGCTTTGAAATATATTTTCTTTCTTTCTTTCTTTCTTTTTGTTTTTGGAGACAGTTTCACTCTTGTTTCCCAGGCTGGAGTGCAGTGGTACGATGTTGCCTCGCTGCAACCTCCGCCTCCTGGGTTCAAGCGATTCTCCTGCCTTAGCCTCCCCAGTAGCTGGGATTACAGGACAGGTGTCTGCCACCACACTCAACTAATTTTTTGTATTTTTAATAGAGGCGGGGGTTTCACCATGTTGGCCAGGCTGGTCTCAAACTCCTGACCTTGGGCGATCCACCCACTTCAGCCTACCAAAATGCTGGGATTACAGACATGAGCCACCACGCCCAGCCAGAAACCTATTTTAAGCACTGAAACTTTTCACATTTTAAGCATTTTGGGGAAATTTCTCTGCCTTCTTTTACAAAGTACACTGAATCTAACTTAATGGAAAGAGCTTAGATACAGTAGTATTCAGCTTAGAGTGATACTCTCAGGTTACTGAAGATGTCCATTTATGTGCCTCTACAGTAAATGGCCCTAGGCTTTTCTTAGTTCGTCTGCTTTTTTTTATAGTTTTTTCTCCTTTCCATTTCTTCTCCACACTGTTAGTGAGCTGCCGGCAGCAGCCTTTCTTTACTAATTCTACTTCTACTCTGTTGCAGGCTTTGCTTTTTGTGTAGGAAGAAAGTAGGCTGTGGATGGACTTCACAGATCCTTCTGTGACCAAGAACCAGTTAATGCATGCATGGATGCTCAAGATACATTTTTTTCTACCCTTTAGTTTATTTTACTAGTATCTGAGTTGATGAGAGGGAGGCCATGCACAGTGTTGCTGTTTGTTATTTGATGATGATGGTGACAAGTCCACTACCACTAACAGTATTAAACTCCTGTGATGTGCCTAGTGCTAGATGCTTTACGTACATTTGCCAATCCTCACAGTAGGCCCTACGGGTAAATTGTATTATTCCCATTTTAAAGATGAGGAAATTGAAGCTCAGTGGGGTTTTACAAGTTGCCAGAGGTCACTCCGTAAGTGGTAAAGCCAGGATTCAAAACCCAATTTTGTCTGACTTCAAATTCAGTGTTATTTTCATACCAGGATGATTTTTTTTTTCAAAGCTCCATCCTGAAATCTATGTGGTTGAAAGTCTAGCTCTCTGAAGCATTAGATGCATTGGGCATTAGGCCTATCCCAAGTTGAAGTAAATGTTTACTAAAAGTTGAGTCATTGTTTTTAACATATTTTATAAAAATTCTATGAATATGGAAGCTCTGGAAAGTTTCCTAGGCCACTACAGCAGTGTAAATAAATAGGTGAAACCTTCTTAAGGAAATCCGTACTCCTACTCCAGTCATTATTTCCCCTTCTCAGAGTCCCTTCTCAATAATGTCCTTCGCTTAATGTGTTTCCATTGCTGTCTACCCAAGTGAGTAGCTCCAGGTGAAGATAGTTGCCCAAGACCATCCGCTTAACTCTGGAATAATCAGAAGAATTCCAAAGCCTATAGAGCGTGCACAGTCTCTCTCTCTTCACCCACATAATTGTAACCATGACTGATAACAGTATTTTTTCATTGCCCCCTTGCACTTAGCCCAGGAAGCCATTGTAGCAGAGCTTGGATCTGAACTCCACCTCAACCTTTGACTAGTGACTAGGTATTGAGTTTTACCATTGTGCATTCAGTTATGAATGAGATCATGTATTTGGGGAAGGCAGGAGACAAAGTTTAGAAATTTTTTTAAGTGATGAGACCTGTGCTGACTTCAGATTCTTGTCCAGTTAGTTTCTTCATCCCATGTTTGTTAGTGGCAGCTGGGTTCACAGTACTTCAGAAGTAGAAGGGACCCTTAGATATCTAGATTAATCTCATTTACAGATGAGAACACTGAAGCTCAGAAAGATAAAGTGACTTTTGCCAGGCCACACAGTAAAATGGTTTTACATGTATTTAATTTGCTGCTAGAAACTGAGGATTAGTTCTGTTCCTGTAGTGAGTGTAAATATATTAATGGGCTACCGAAAGAAAAAGTTCAGCTGCGGCAGAATGTACTGAAAATAAGAGACAGCTAGGAAAACATTAATTGAGAATTTTGCTGGTTTCTTTGGTAGTTTTTTTCTTAGGGGATCTGGCCTGGAATCCTACTGAGCTACTGTAGCCTGTATAAAGCAGTGTCATGTAGGGCAGGCTAAAAACCCCCCAGGTGTTGATGAGCATTAATGCCATTTTGAAAGCTTGTATTTGAAGGGGATTACTGTCCTTTGGAAATCGGCTTCTGAGAATGTTTGTATTAAACCCAGGGATATTTTAAATTGCACTGAGTCATAAGAGCAAAAATACAGAAGGAGACAGTCACCCTGAGCAGTCTTCACATGCAGTAGAACAGTTAGTAACTAGGCTGACCCAATTAGGCACAGGCTATTAGAGTTCTAACTAAACAAATGGTGGTTTAAATATAATTTTAGTTGATTTGACCATCATTGGACATAAGACAGATGTATGCTCAGAGGTAGCTGTTTTAGCCCCTTTATTCTACATGTGAGACCTGTCAGCTGAAAAGTGATCTGAGAACCTCCAGAGGATATGTAGGCTAGATTTGGACAATAAGTTTGAAATAGAAAATGAGGATACTGAATCAAATTAGCCCTTCATTTATAAGAGAAGCAAAATCCCAATTAGGAAATATTCTTATGACATATACAATCTTCCATAAAAGAGATTTATAGGTGAGCTCATCCCAGTTTAGCCACTAAAGAGAAATGGAGGGGATTAATTAATTAATTCCTTGGAGTGGGCAAACTTGAATTTGCTTGCCAGATCTGAGTAGATTACATAACTCATCTGAGCCTCAGTTTCTCCCTTTGTAAAAACATAATGAGATTTATTGTACATGCTTGTTGAAATTATTAAAGGAGATAACATATATGGAAGTACCTAGTGTGATGTTTGGTTTAGAGTAGGAGCTCAACAAATGCTTCCTCCTCCTCCATTTTTTCTAGGGGAATACAAAGATCTAGGTTGTGCCAGAGTGTTAGAAAGCTGTCATTACCAAGTCTGCAAGTTGCCCAGAAAGCCCCTCTAGTTTTTATTTATTCCCTGTATTATTTAGATATTTACTGTGTTCTTGTCTTTAAGATAATTCATTGCCTACCCTTGAAATATTGTGGGGGACTGATATCTTTTCCCCTTTTCAGCTGAAGGCTAGTTCAGTGTTTTTTAGCCTCTTCTCAGGCTTCAACACAAAAAAAGGTAACAAAAGGTAAGGAGAAAAAGATCCACTCTCCCCAATTCAGCTAGGAATCTATTCAAACCCCCTCCACAAGGCATACTCCCTACCCCAGCTGTGTCTGTCTACTCTGATTAAACACTGGCAGAAGCTCTTTTGGGTCTCTGGTATGCATTTGGGAAATAGTCCATTCTTCTCCCATAGTTGCCTGTGGATATTTTTCCTGGGACTGGTTCTTCCTGTTTCTCTCAATACCTGCTCTACAAGTTTCTTCAGCCATCCTGCGCTAGTGACCTATTGCTGAACTAGGGAAGCACATTGGTTCTCAGAGGCTCCAAACTTTTGAGCCAAACCCAAAGAGGAATGCTTTAGGTCAAAGCATTCCCAGGCTGTGCACTCACCCAGACTCCCATTCATCAGTAATTTGACACAAAGGGCCACTGGCTTATCTCTGATCTAGGAAGGTGACTACTGTGTTGATCTAGTGCCCAAAACACTTTCAAGTTTAGTATTTATTTATGAATTATTTAACTACAACAAAATCTTGATGTGTTTAATACTTTGTAGATAGAACAGGTTTTGCTTCCAGTGGGGGATGAATTTCATCTACCAAAATACGATACTTGCTTTTAGAAAAAATAATCTTACAGTGCAAAGGCTTTCTGTTTGCTGATAGTTAAGCTCACGCCATATTTAAGTGTCCAGGTTTTCTTTGGGTTATAACAATTTAGGAAGGACCTTGAGTTAAAATCCTTAAAATAAGATTATTAATCTCATGCTACTTGTAATCCAAGCGGAGGTGCATGAACATCATTTACCAGCGAAAATCACGTGTGCTGAATAATGACATTTTGATCAACAGCATATGAGACAGTTGTTTCATAAGTTTATAATGCTGTTTTTGTTTTGTTTGTTTTTTTGAGACGGAGTCTCACTCTTGCCCAGGCTGGAGTGCAGTGGTGCAATCTCGGCTCACTGAAACCTCTGCCTCACGGTTTCAAGCAATTCTCGTGCCTCAGCCCCCGAGCAGCTGGGATTACAGGCACGCACTACCAAGCCTGTAATGCCATATTTTTACTGTGCCTTTTCTATGTTTAGATATGTCTAGATACACAAACACTATTGTATTACAGTTGTCTACAGTTGCCTATGGTACAGTAACCTGCTGTACAACTTTGTAGCCTAGGAACAATTGACTGTACCATACAGCCTAACTGTATCATAGGCTGTACTATCTAGATTTGTGTAAGTACACTGTATGGTGTTCACACAGTGATGAAATAACCTAATAACTCATTTCTCAAGATGTGTCCCCATCATTAAGTGAGGCATAACTGTACTTGTATGATTAAGAACTTCCCACCCACCCACCATCTCCCCTGCCCGGCTTTGTGTCTGGAGAGTTGTAGTTAGCATCCTGTAAAGGGGTTAAAATTCCTTAAAGCAGAGTACTTGGTTTAAAAAAAACCCAAGACTTTCACATACGAAAGTCTATAAAACATATATCTTCCCTTCCCCCCCCCCACTCTTTGATTTGGTGTTAATATTTAATGAGAAGATAGAGGTGTTTATACCTGCTTTCTCCATTTTAGAATTTAGAAAGGAAGTAAAGACTAGAAAATAAAGTATTACAAGAAGATTATTATATTAGTAATGGGGATAGTGGGAAGTCAGTGGGAACTAGAATACAGGTGTTTTTTTCCTTTGGTTATTTGCATTTGATTAACAATACAGAATTTTTTGTCTTCTCTTTGAGACAGGGTCTTACTCTGTGACCCAGGCTGGAGTGCAATGGCACAATCTCAGCTCACTGCAACCTCTGCCTTCCATGCTGAAGCAGTCCTCTCACCTCAGCCTCCCGAGTAGCTGGGACTACAGGCGCGTGCCACTACACCAACCTGATTTTTTTTGTATTTTTATTAGAGACAGGGTTTCACCGTGTTGCCCAAGCTGGTCTCAAACTCCTGGGGTCAAGCAATTTGCCCAGTAGAAAAATTTTTTTAAAGACAGTGATCTAATAACACGCATGAGCCAATTGGTTCAGATGCTTACTAAACCTCACTACTAGCTAGGGAGTCGCTGCATCCTTCTGGGCCTCCTGTTTTTGTTTGTGGGTTTTGCTGTTCGTTTGAGACAGGGTCTTGCTCAGTCACCCAGACTGGAGGGCAGTGACACAGTCTCGGCTCACGCAGCCTTGACCTCTCGGGATCAAGTGAGCCTCCCACCTCAGCCTCCTGAGTAGCTGGGACTGCAAGTGCATGCCACCATGCCCAGCTAATTTTTGTATTTTTTGTAAAGGCAAGGTTTTGCTATGTTGCCCAGATTGATCTCCATGTTTGTCTGTTTCATCTGCTGAGATCATTCTACTTACCCAAATGCTGCTTTGCTATTTAGCTACTTGCTAACAAAACGTTATCTCTGGAAACAATAGTTATATTATATTTTCTTATTTGGGAAGACTCAGCTTGAGGAGAACTTGCTGGTAATTTCCCATGTAACTGTGAATAAATTGTTCAACCTCTAAAGGACTTTATTTTCTGTAACAGCATGATGAGGATTAGCAGTTTCTATATAACTTTCTGGAGATTTGAAAAAATTAGATAAAATTTACTTGAGCTGGGCACAGTGGCACAGGTCTGTAGTCCCAGCTACTTAGGAGGCTGAGATGGGAGGATCACTTGAGCCCAGGAGTTTGAGGCTGCAGTGCACCATGATTATGCCTCTGAATAACCACTGCACTCCAGCATGGACAACATAGTGAGACTCTATCTCTAACATAAAAAAATAAAAATTACTTGAGACACCTTTCCTCACACACATACATAGGTAGGATAGTTTTACCAATACAAAGGAAAGTTTGGAACAGGCCAGTGCATGGAACTATTTGAATTATCTGGCAAACTTGAGCCAGGGAAATGGCAGGAGCCTAGATGTATGAAATAAGAAGTAAGAGAGGCTTGTATCTAGGATTGAGGAGGATGGAGTGTGTGCCCAGTAAACCCATTTCTGTGATGTCATAGGAAAAACATCATATACTGGAAACAGTGAAAATGTCAAAATATATAAAATTGAGAAAGTGGACATAAAGAAATGGAGGCTTAAGGCCATGGACAATGGCTCATGCCTGTAATCCCAACACTTTGGGAGCCCAAGGCAGGATGATCACTTGAGTCCAGGAATTCAAGACCAGCCCGGGCAACATGGCAAAACCCTGTCTCTACAAAAAATACAAAAACAAAATTAACCGGGCGTGGAAGCACATACCTGTAGTCCCAGCTGCTTGGGAGGCTGAGGTGGAAAGGTCACTAGAGCCTGGGAGATTGAGACCACAATGAGCCATGATCACGCCACTGCACTCCAGCCTGGGTGATAGAGAAAACCCTGTCTCAAACAACAAGAAAAAAGGCTTAGAGAAAAAAAGTCAGAAGTGGGAATCAGTGAACAGTGGAGTAAGACTATGTGGCAGTCAGCAAGCAATCTTTCTGAACTACCTCACTAGGGATTGTTGGGGAGAACTAGGAGAATCATAAAAGAGAAAAATGAAACCAGATGTATATTTGTGATATATCTATCTCACAGAGCACCTCTTCTGTGCCAGGTATTTGATGTCTGTCTTCTCCTTTAATCTTTGCAATTGCCCTTTGGAGTAGGTAGATTTCCTCTTTACAGAGGATGAAAAGGGTCACCCAGGCTAGTGAGTTGCAGAGCTGGGATTTTAATCCAAAACCTGTACTGAGCAGATGCATTAGCTGGTACAAACTACATTATGAAAACATTTCTAGGTGCAAAATGGCAGGAGTGAAGATGGAGCACCTCTAGGCATAATATGGGATGAACCAAAATCCAATTTGAAAATGATTTCCAGAATCTTTGACATGTTTGCTACCTTCTTATGATAAACATTGGTTTATAGTAAGGTTCAAAAGTGTTGGGAATAGCCGGGCGCAGTGACTCACGCCTGTAATCCCAGCAATTTGGGAGGCCGAGGTGGGTGGACCACAAGGTCAGTAGTTCAAGACCAGCCTTGGCAAGATGGTGAAACCCCATCTCTACTAAAAATACAAAAAATTAGCCGGGCATGATGGCGGGCACCTGTAATCCCTGCTACTCAGGAGGCTGAGGCAGAGAATTGCTTGACCCTGCAAGGCAAAGATTGCAGTGAGCCAAGATTGCACCACTGCACTCCAGCCTGGGCCACAGAGCGAGACTCTGTCTCAGAAAACAAAATGTTGGGAATAAGTGCTGAGGACTTTTGCAAGTACTCTCTGATTCATATATATTCCTCACCAGCTCACATACCAAATTAATCCCAATATTTCACACCTGATTTTACATAGCTCTTAAATTACCACTTTGTATACCTCCTTACGTCCCTTTATTGTTGTTAAAATCAATATGTTGTGAAGGCAAATATACCACAAGCATTTAAAGTATCTATAGTTTGAAAGATGAAAATAGCCAGATGTGGTGCCCCACACCTGTAGTCTTAGCACTTAGGGAAGCTGAGGCAGGAGGATTGCTTGAGCTCAGGAGTTCAAGACCAGCCTGGGCAACATAGTGAGACCCTGTCTCTGAAAAAAATATATATATATATGTATATATATATAGAGAGAGAGAGCGAGGCTTGGTGGTACATGTCAATAGTCCCAGCTACTCAGAAGGATGAGGTGGGAGGATCCCTTGAGCTCAGGAATTTGAGGCTGCAGTGAGCCATGATTGCACCACTGCACTCCACCCTGGGTGATAGAGCAAGACCCCATTTCTTTAAAAAAAAAAAAAAAGAGGAAAACAAGTTCCCTGACTACAAAGAATCAAGCTCTAGGCATTAGAAAAGATCTCAGAGGTCTAGTTAAATCTCTTTTAGTAGAGGATTTATTTCTGCAACATCCCTGACAAGCAGCCTCTCTCTTTGAATATCTCTGGTAGCAGGGTCTCATTTTCTAAGATAGTTTTTTTCATTGTTAGACACCGCTATTAGAAAGTTCTTTCTAAAACTGAACTAAAGACCAAACTATTTGTAAGACTTACTCCGTAGTTCTGTGGAGTTACAAAGAACAAGCTACCCCCTCATTACATGACCTCTGATACCTGAATTCAGCAGTAGTAAGTAGTTCCCTATTTCTATAGAATTAATTCCTGGTAAAGTCTTGGCTGCACTTGAATCTCTCAAGATCATTTTGAATTCAGTCTGCTGTGTTTCACCTCTTTCTTGCCTCATGCTATTTGTAAAGATAAGTATGCCGTGTATTCTGCTGTCTTCATACTGGGTCTGGACAAAAAAGGCCAGGCAGATAAGGCCAAGGCCAAGTCAGAGCCCACAGGCTGCTGCTAGAGAATATCTCAGGCCCCATCCTGGGAATTATTCTTGCTAGGGTGACATACATGTTGTTGTACAGACAGTCCCTGGCTAACAATGGTTTGATTTAAGCCCATCATAAATGGGAAATACTGTTTTCATAAAGTAACCCCATCATAAAGAGTGTCTGTATATTATAAAACGTCGGGTAAAAAGAGGAGGAAAGGATCACAACAGCCTTCCTGCTCCTGTGAACTGTTTCTGCAGTAGGAAGGAAGTCCATGTTGGGGAAGTGAAGGCATAAGTCAGCCTATTTTGTAGTTTTGCCTAGGGATCAGGAGTCTCATGTGCATATATATAGTGAAAAGCAAAACTGCATTCACATTTGTGTTTTATGTCCTAATGTTTCTGCGAGCATCCATCAATTGAAGGAGAAAGGAAGAAAGTAAACAGAAACTTGCCAGGTGGCAAGTGATAAGCAGATTAGGGTACATAATATCGATACTTGACTTGTGAACAGCCAAGATGATATATTGTTGTACACTCATATACATTTGGGTTGTTTATACTTTTTGGCAATGATGATTAATGCTGGTATGAACATTCGTGTACAAGCTTTTGTATAGAAATAAGTTTTCATTTCTTTTCAGTTATATCTGGGGTAGAATTCTGAGTCATAAGGTAACTATTAACTTTTTGAGGAGGTGCCAAACTGTTTTGCTGAGCAGTTGTACGATTTTCCATTCCCAACAGCAGTACATGAGAGTTTAGATTTCTCCATGCCCTCACCAACTCTTACCTTTTTAATTATAGGTTCATAATTTTTTATTACACTCCTCTTTCTCCCATCAACTCCACTTTGACATCAGACTCCAAACCATCACATCAGTGTAGTTTTTTCCAGCTCCCTTTGGCTAAGTGATTTGATCGCTAGCACTCTGACTCCGATTTCTTACTTACGAGGAGAGTTAGTTGATCTGGGTTTCTAGAGTTTCAAAATGGCATCACATTGTAAAGTTTAAGAACTTGGATTTTAAAGTCAAAACTGGATTCAAATCCTTGTTGCCCTACTTAATATTTATGTGCCCTTGGGCAATTCACTTTAGAACTTCTCTGAGCTTCTGTTTCCTCATATATAAAATGCAGATAATACCTTCTACCCTCTTGGGATTGTTGAAGTGAATTTGCATAGTAGGCACTGATTAAACTGTTGCTGCTGCTGCTATTTTTTAATCTGTTCTACTGATATGTATAAACCATGTTTAATATCAAATAAGATTCCTAAGAAGCCTGAAATTTGTAGGCTAAGAGGTTGTGTGGTAGCCTATGGGACACGTGCAGAGATCCCACGTGTCTGCTTTTATCAGGATGTAGGCTGGTGACCACCACCCTGCTCCCCTCCCTGCCACCCAACAGTCCTTAGTTTAGGAGAGTAATTTCCTGCCAGATATAACCTTTCCCTTAAATCTCAAGAGACCAGCACTTTGGAATGTGGCTTTAAAAAAGTCTCCTGCCCCTTTCTGGTAAAGAGAGAGAATGATGAAATTATCAAACACCAAAAACACCACAGAAGAGTGGGCTAACATAGGACAGTCACGAAAAGACAATATGTTAACAAAATCTTATGGCATTTTGTGAACTTAAATTTTGGTGGAAAATCAATTCTAGAGATGGGACCTGTTTCTGAGTACATACCCTGGGCAGCAGATGAAAGGAAAAGGCAGAGTCACAGAGAACTTTGGCCCTAGTTATCCATCAAAGGTAGGACTGCTTTCTCATTAACCTGTTCAGTCACTTCAGTAACAAGAAGAGTTTCAGCATAAAAGAAGGCAGTATAGAGATTCCTATAAAGGATAAAGAAGAACTAAATAGAGTTTAGTAACATCGTAAGAAGGGTGAGACGATGCCTTTTAAAAAAAAATCCTTGTTTCTTAGAAAAGCAATGGAGTTTAGGATATTATTATTTATTGCATAATTATTGGAAGGGAGAATGTTTATGATGCTGCAACATAAAAATTACCTTAAACAGAGAAATTTATTATATTCCTTAAAAGTTTGTTTACATATTATAGATGTGATTAAAAAGAAGAGAGAAAGGAGATAGTTTTAGATGTGTGAGTTTGTCCTGGCATTTTTATTCTTTTAGTGCGAAAAGCTTGAGACTCACATGCTGGTGTTAAATGCTACCTGAGTGGTAATACATTCCCTGTTGGGATGAGAGCTACCCAGCTGCCCTCTGCTTGACAGAGGTTTCCATTCTACGCACCAGAAGCTAAGACATATGTTTATTCTTCCCTTTCTTTTACTCTCTGTTTCTATTGTTTTTAAAAGTGTCTCCTACTTACTTAGCTCTTTAGTTCCTGGGACTCCACATACAACCTACCCCAGTCGGTCTTCTTTACCACTATGAGAAGACTCGTTTTCCTAAAAACACATGTTCATCTTGTGACTCCTCTACTCAGTAGTCTGCCTTGGGCTCATTTACTATCTATTCTAGAATCCCAGCTCTTCGGATCTTCCAGATTTCCCTTTTTTTCCTCCAACATGGATGCACTATTCTAGTTATTCTGTACATTTATCATCCATTTCTCTCCAGACTTTTACTCACATTCATTTTTCCACCTAGAATCTCTGATCTCATCCCTTAAACCTTTTCTAGGCTGGGCATGGTGGCTCACGCCTGTAATCCCAGCACTTTGGGAAGCCAAGGCGAGCGGATCATCTGAGGTCAGGAGTTTGAGACCAGCTTGGCCAACATGGCAAAACCCCATCTCTACTAAAAGTACAAAAATTAACTGGGTGTGGTGGTGGGCACCTGTAATCCCAGCTGCTGAGGAAGCTGAGGCAAGAGAATCACTTGAACCTGGGAGGCAGAGGTTGCAGTGAGCCAAGACTGCGCCACTGCACTTCAGCCTGGGCAACAAGAGCGAGACTCCATCTCAAAAAAAAAACAAAAAAACTTTTCTAATCCTGCCTGTCCTTAGATGCCCTGTCCAGGTTCCATCTTTATGTAGATTACTAAACCTTCCCTTAAGTCATCCTAAGTGCTAGAGATACAATATGAATAAAATAATTCCTACTCCCAAGGAACCCTACCTCCCTTTTATTCTCCCAGCCACACTGACCTACTTTCTAACCCTCAGACATGCCAAGCTAATTCCCATCTTAAGAACCTCATACCTGCTATTTCCTCTGCTTAAGACATTCTTCCCTCCACATTTCAACAAGGCTCTGTTCATATCACTCAAGTTTCAGCCTTCATAGTTCAATAGAATTGAATAGGGGAGAGACCTTCCCTGACCATTCCAGCTTCATCAGCCTTCAGGCACTCTGTCTTATACCCCTATTGATCTTCTTTGTTTTACTTCTCCATATGGGAAATCATCTTGCCTCCCTGACTCCTTAGAGTACAAACTCCTGAGGGCAGGCACTCTGTCTTGCTTACCACAGTATTCTTAGTACTTTGAATATGCCTGGTACATAGCAGGCTCTCAGTAAATATTTATTGACAGAAATGTCCCAGACACTTGTGCTTAACCATGGGGATGATGGACTCCTCTGGCTCTGGCATTCTAGGGCTCTGAATCACAAACATCCAGGTGAGTGAGCTGGCCAGTTCTGGAATAAGCTACTGGTGACTGCCAGAAGGTTGGTTTCCATTGGTGTGTTATCTTTTCATGAGGCTTGCTTAATTGTACCCTAGCTTTTGCCTCTCCCATATGTTGTTCAGAGTAGCCTAACGACTGCCTCAATATTATGATTATGCTCAAAGCTAATCAGGGCTGCTGGCATCACTGCAAATACTGTGCATTGAAAAGATTATGGAACAGCCGTGTTGCTGTGTGATTTGGCCATGAGACAAGCTATCTTTTCCAGAGACTAAGAGCTGTACCCACTAGCACACCCTGTTAACCCAGGCCACTCAGTTTCTTTGTGCTTTTATTCCTTTGTAGAATGGGTTTTGGGGATTGGATATAAATAATGCCAGGAAAGATATTCACAGAATGCATAAAATTCTAACCTTTTTTTTCCCCTTAGATGTGAACGATTAGAAGAACAGCTAAATGACCTAACAGAACTCCACCAGAATGAAATCTTGAACTTGAAGCAGGAACTGGCAAGCATGGAAGAAAAAATCGCATATCAGTCCTATGAACGGGCCCGGGACATCCAGGTTAGTATGAAGGAAAAGGTGTAAATGCAAAATACAGTAGGGTTAGAAAGAAAAAAGGAAAACAGCAGAAGGAAAAAAGATGAGAAGGTAGAGAACAAAGAAAAGCTTCTATCAACTATATAAGAGTACACTTACTCTTAAAATGATTGAGGTACATTTCTCAAAAGTTTATACCATTTTGGGTTGGTATGTCTGCTTGGTACTTGGGAAATGTTTCTTAGGATCACAGTAGTCTCAGTGTATGGAAAACCACATGAATCCTATTTGTCCATTACTGCTTTAAAAGCAGCTCTGACAAGTATTAGGGCCATTTTGCCCTTGTCTTCTTCCGTGGGAAAGGGGGCCTTTATTCCAGCTGCCAAATCCAGATCTCATTTAGGCACATTGCCTGACAGTTTGCAAGAATAACCCATGAGGCAGTCAAGTTTAATTAAGGCTAATCGCCCATCTGTTTTATTCTATGAGGAAGTAGAATATTTAAT
The DNA here is from genome assembly GCF_000951045.1 of Mandrillus leucophaeus. NCBI lineage: Eukaryota > Metazoa > Chordata > Mammalia > Primates > Cercopithecidae > Mandrillus > Mandrillus leucophaeus. The sequence goes on along the minus strand of NW_012101397.1, from coordinate 237,525 downwards.
TTTTTCTTGTTTCTATATGGAGGTATTTCTAAGGGAACAGTTCTTAGTGGTTTCATATGAAAGCATTTTGAAAGACGCTAGTCTCAGAGAAGGGAAGTGAGCTAGAAAACTTGTATTACAACAGCCTAAAAGAATCAAGGGAATGTCTAGATCATTTACCCGGATGCCGTCTTCTTCACGCCCTGCTTATGTTTTAATTATTTTTTCCGTAAGATCCTTCTGGACTGGACAGCATCCATTGTCTGTCTGTAGTTGGCTTCAGTCTGAAGTTACCCAAGCCTTACCTCAAATCCCAGGAAACCAGGATCCATTGAAACCAAGACCAGAAAAACTCATGGCTCCAACCAACTTTGGAGGATATCTGACCATAGCTAGGGAAATAAGTTCTATCCCTTGAATACTTTGGAATTAATTTAAACTCATGGGTGAAGGCCATGGCCTTGAGGAGAACAGACACTTTTTTTTTTTTTAATTGGGAATTAGGCATATGTTAAATGGAAGCTTTATTCTAATTGCATATGTTATAAGACAAGTTGTTATTAGTGACTGGTGATTCTAAACATTAGAATCATTAATGTATTAACACTTTATGTCACTATTGCATTACTAATAACGTTTCATTAATGTATTAGTATTTTACACTATTTTCAAGTACTTTTTAGTAGTTGAGAGAGATACAGAATATACAATCAGGTCTTGGTAATACAGGTTTTTAAATTAAACAATATAAAGTTAAAAAATAGCAAGAACAGACCAGGAGCGGCGGCTCACGCCTGTAATCCCAGCACTTTGGGAGGCCGAGGCGGGCAGATCACAAGGTCAGGAGATCGAGACCATCCTGGCTAACACGGTGAAACCTCGTCTCTACTAAAAATACAAAAATTAGCCAGGCGTGTTGGCGGTCACCTGTAGTCCCAGCTACTCGCGAGGCTGAGGCAGGAGAATGGTGTGAACCCGGGAGGTGGAGCTGGCAGTGAGCTGACATCGTGCCACTGTACTCTAGCCTGGGCGACAGAGCGAGACTCCATCTCAAAAAAAATAGCAAAAACAGACACTTTTAATGTTTGGTCTAGTGTGTGGGCATAGTGTCCTCTTTACAGAGGATCAACCTAAAGGAGAGTGTGCCCTTAAGAAGGCAGATCGGAGATCCCTTTCCACTGATGTCAGGGATTGACTTGACTTAGAAAACACCAGGTAGTGTGTATAAGGAAGCATGTTCAAAGAATGTTCACTGCATCATTGTTATAGTGGAAAAGTTGAAAACAACCTAAAAATCCCCAAGAGGGAACTAGCTGCATCTATTATAACATAGCCTAGCCATACTATAAAATGCTCTGCAGCAGTTAAAAAAAATGAGGTAGATTCTGTGTATTGACATGGAGAGATCACCAGGACCCACTGTTGAATGAAAAAAAACAAGTTGTGAATCGATTCCTATAGTATGATACTATTCCATGTTTGGAAAAGCCAAACCCTGTAAAATATTTTAAAGAGGTTTATTCTGAGCCGATACGAGTAACCATGACCTAGGGAACACAGTCTCAAGAGGTCCTGAGAAAATATGCCCGAAGCAGTTGGGTTAGTTTAGCTTTGTACATTTCAGAGAGACAGGAATTGTAAGTAAAATCCTAAATCAATACATGGAAACTATACATTGGTTTGGCCCAAAAAGGTGAGCCATCTCTAAGTAGGGGCTAATAAGTCATAGTGGGTTTTAGGAATTTTTTAGTTGGCAGTTGGTTGAAAGAGTTAAGCTTTGTGTAAAGACTTGAAGTCAGTACAAAGGAATGCCTAAGTTAACGGGGTGTGCTGTCTGTCATGTGATGCTATACCCGAGTCAGGTTGGAAAGAAAGCCACATTAATACCAGTTAATTTTTTTAAAAACTGATGAGATGGCCTGGCGCAGTGGCTCAGGCCTGTAATCCCAGCACTTTGGGAGGCCAAGGCAGGAGGATCACAAGGTCAGGAGATCCAGACCATCCTGGCAAACACGGTGAAACCCCGTCTCTACTAAAAATACAAAAAAGAATTAGCCGGGCGTGGTGGTGGGCGTCTGTAGTCCCAGCTTCTCGGGAGGCTGAGGCAGGAGAATGGCATGAACTCAGGAGGCAGCGGAGCTTGCAGTGAGCAGAGATCGCACCACTGCACTCCAGCCTGGGCGACAGAGCAAGACTCCGTCTCAAAAAAAAAACAAAAAACTGATGAGATTTTATGGTTTGTAGGGTGAGATTTAACCCTTGTCTGGCATGGCCTTAGGTCTTGTTTATAATTTGATGTCTTACTGCCACAAAGAGTCCATTCTATCAGTCTTATGATCTCTATTTTAACATTAATGTTGGTCATTTGTGCTGCAACTCAAAAAGGGAGGGGATGTAATGAGGCATGTCCAGCCTCGTTCCCATCATTGCCAAGAACTCACTTTTTCAAGTTTCTTTGGGGTCCACTTTGGCCAAGAGGGAGTCCGTTCATTCGGCTGGGGGGCTCAGGATTTTATTTTTAGTTTACAGATAGGAAATAAAATTAAAAATTCCATATATTTTCCTTGACACATATGTGTATACACTTAAACACAGATAAAAGGGTGAACACAAACAGTATTGCCTCAGGGACAGGGATTGGAATTGAAGGAAATGTCAGGAGAGATTATCCTATTTGAACTTTTTTATGTTGAACAAATATATTCTGTGCAACTTAGATTAATTTTCAATGAAAAAAGAGCATATATTTGTGGTCTTGTCATTAAAATGTTCTAGACTAAATAAATGTTAAGTGTGGCCACTGCTTCCTGTGACTCATCCCACTGAAATGCAATGGAGGGCAATTTGGGGGAATAATAGTCACTTGAATAGTGAGTTATACATCTAGACTTTTATATTCATTCAAGGCTTCAGCATATTTATAAAATCATTGGCATTGCTCAAGATGCATCTGGCTTGCCCAGGAGGCATGTCAGCATCTCAGAGTACTTGTGAGCAGAAGGCTTAACTCTTCCCTGTTCTGGCCCACAGGAGGCCCTGGAGGCATGCCAGACGCGCATCTCCAAGATGGAGCTGCAGCAGCAGCAGCAGCAGGTGGTGCAGCTAGAAGGGCTGGAGAATGCCACTGCCCGGAACCTTCTGGGCAAACTCATCAACATCCTCCTGGCTGTCATGGCAGTCCTTTTGGTCTTTGTCTCCACTGTAGCCAACTGTGTGGTTCCCCTCATGAAGACTCGCAACAGGACGTTCAGCACTTTATTCCTTGTGGTTTTCATTGCCTTTCTCTGGAAGCACTGGGACGCCCTCTTCAGCTATGTGGAACGGTTCTTTTCATCCCCTAGATGATGCTGGCACAGAAGGTATTGTTCCCTACACTCTGGCAAGTGCATGCAGCAGAGAGTTAGACAGCAACTTACCTACTCTGAAGTTTTCTACAACAACAAAAGAGTTGAGTGAATCTGTTTACATTTAGAATAATGTTTTTTTCTTCAAGAGACGCAATTGCAATAGTATTTTTTAGATTTTATCCAAGAAGTTTTTTGGGCGAAAATCTTGGATCATTTTTATGTAGCATGGTTTTCCTTGGGATGCAAATCTTAAACAGTCCTTTAATATGAACCAACAATCTGGAGCACACCGAAGGGCAATCTAAATTGTGGCGTGAAGGACTGCACTAAAACCCACTAAAAATATGCGAAAACCTAATTAGGGCAAACCAGTTAAACCTAACACCCTGCCTTGGGCTCATCACCTCTCCCCATCCCAGACTAACTTTACTGTGAAATCCTACCACATTCCATGTCTGAATTTTTGGATTCGGGGTGGATTTTCGTTGTCCGTGGAAGAACACATGGATCTCCCTGGCTTTCTCACCCAAGTTGGCCACTTACGCTAACCCTGGAAATATGATCACTTTTGAACCTGCCCCTTAACCTTTACTAGGATACAAAAGTGAAAGCATCATCCCCCAAAGGATCACTGCACAGTCCTACTACAGTATTTTTAAGTAGCCCTCTAAATACTTAATTTTAAGCAAAATCTGTTGGCCGCACTTTTAAGGTTTTTTTAATATGTGTATAGGTACCAACCTAAAAATAAAAAATCCGAACAGCATACTTGAAGAATGTAATACTCAAACTCTCAGTGCTTCCTTATGGTTTCTAATAGGATTTTTTATTATTGTTATTATTATTATTGGGTTTTTTTGGACAGGGTTGGGAGGGTCTTTTATTTTTCCTTTGAAATAAAGAAGTGATGTTTTTAAATGAAGAAATGTGTGGATATTTAAGTGTGCTGCTCCCTCTTGTCTTGAAACAGTTTGAGTAAGAAAGTCTTGCTGTAAATGCTGCCCTCTGCCGCCCTTGTTTTGAGATGCAGTTTAAACTCCCTCTGGCTGCTGCTGCTGCTTTTGGTGTCCCGATGTCCCTATGCCCCCGTTTTATGGGTTTAGCTTAGTTGGAGAGGAAAGGGTTGTGCAAGGAGAGGAGGAGGCTGTTTCCACAAACCAGTGTAGTAGGATAGGGATTTTTTTTTTTTTTTTGCCCCAAGAAAATGTTCACCCAGTGATCTTGGGCTGGGATTGTTTTTAGGAAAAGTTGAGACTATAAGAGTCATAAATAAGTCCTTGTGTTTCCTTAATTTATTTTGTTAACACCCCTAATTACTGAAACCAAAGTGATGATGTGGAGTCTTCTGTCTTCATTTTGGCCCCAGCATTCTTAATTTCAAAGCTTTATTCTGTCTGCCTAAGAGAATCAACCAAAGGTGATTCTCCTAAAGAGCAGTGAAGGAAATGTCGGGTTAGAAGGACCCAAGTTTTGGGTGTGAAATGTTGCCAGCTTCCTATAATGTAAACTGACTTGTTAACCTAACCTAATTATGCTCAGTGGACTTATCTAGATGGTTTAAAAAAAATGAACTGAGCTGCTTTCCCCCATCCCATAACGAGTTCCATCATCCTGGTGGAACTTGAGCATTTAGAGTTTATCTAGAGAGCTTGGTTAATTTTCCATATTATTTGTAGTATGTTCACAAATGCTGTTCCCTCTTGGTCTCATTCTGTGCAACCAAGTGCATATAAGATGCCCTGAAAAGAGTAACAAAGTATGCTTTGCCTGTTTCCCCTTACCAGGAAATTCCTTCAGAACTAGATTAGCATTGACCTGCCTGTCTCAAAGGACAGTTTACCTAACGGTGCCAGCCTCCTTTTGCTTTGACAAGCTGGATTTCTCAGAGCCAGCATGTTGTTTCCATAACTACTTTGACATTTTAACTCAGGTACCCCAGTCTTCACCCCAACCTCAGCTGATTGTAGTACACCTGCTAGCTCTGTTGCCCCCTCAAAACTAGCACCCAGAGTAGGGCCACAGGGGTGATTTTTTCTTTAAAAAAAAAAATTAGAACCAATTCATGTTCATGCCAAAAACAAATTGTCCCCAAGCCTATATATATTAAAATGTTAACTTTGCCTAAAAATATCGCAGTGACTTTTTAGGCAGGAGTGCCAAAGGATACTATGAACTTTTTGAACTAACAGTTTCTCCTAACTTTCTGCTTTAGTATAATTGCTCAGAGTAGAGAGCCCCCACAAAGTTATTTAAAAGATGCCCTAGCCGCAATCCACCAGTTTTTCTAAGCTAGAACCTTTGAGTCCCCCAAACTGCCTGAAGACTTAAGTTTTGTGGGCACTGAAAGTCACTTTGATAGATGGATTGAAACTGTTCCCATTTGCCCTGGAACGGTTTCTATCAAAGGAAGGTTTTCACCTGTAGAAAGCTCCCTGCACTCCAGCCAAACAGTCCCATGCTAACTTTCTGTCTTCCTTTCTCAGAGTGTCTTAGGAAGGACCTTCAGTGCAGATCAGGTGCAGTAATGGCTTTCTAGCCTTCTTGTCCCTTAATTATTCACCAGACCCAGAAGTTGTGTGCATTTAATGCTGTTTGTAACCATGCATCTGTTTTCATTCTTTCCTGTACCTTTTGCTGCCCATCCTGTTACTTTTGAGTTTCTTTCATTGCGGTTGTTCTTGGGTTCTTTCGTCTTTTCATAGCTCTTCTATAACCTTGCTTTAATGGCTTAACAGTTGTTCTGGGTGGAAACTTCGCCTCATTTGAATGCTCCTCTAAAAAAAGAAAAGAAAAGAAAACTATATTCATTCCCTTTAAAATGAAACATTCCTGGATTATTTTTCCATGCCCCTAGCCTGGGTGAGTGAAGCTGGCTGTGTTGGCCTGGGTGACTGTTCAGGTTGTAGAATGCGCATTTTACATTGTTTATGATAATTGAAGGGTACTTCTCTCTGCTCCAATTTCCATTCCTTGGTATACTCAGTATGTCCTAGTAAGGAAGGCTTTCCACTCTACTGGCTCCTTAAGAAGCAAAAGTAGGTTAAATTTTAAACTTCACTGACTAGGGTCTTCTTTCTCCCCTGTTCTAAATGGAGTAAAAGTCTGATGCCAAGACAAATACTGGGAGCGAGCCTTCCTCACTAGCCATGTCCAAATAATGAGCATATTTTCACGTGGTCTTCACTGCATTTGGTTTTGTTTCTGATTTCATGTTCCTTTAAGGTACAGTCAGAAGAAAATGCTGAGTTCTGAGAGAGTTCCAATGAGGAGCTGTCTTTCAGCTTTGGAAAATATGCATCTAAAACAAAACCAAACATTATTGTAATCTGACACAGGCAAAATTATGGTTCCCACACCCCAACCCCAAATGAAACCTGGGATTTTGAATGTGGCTCTAAGCGTTAACATTACTGTCTGTATGTCGTGTATGCTAGGTGATATCCTCAGTAGGGATTGACTACTAGACTGTAAGTGTGTTTTATCAAAGTGTGTAAGAATAAAAACTCACTTGCACGAATTGAAACGTAAAGAAATGACACTTGTGAACGTGTGAACGTTAACACTGTAGTTGATAGATCTTAAGCTGCTAATTGTTGAGAGAGATTTAAATTTATGTTCTGTCCGGTCGCTGCAGATTCTCAGCAGCACTTTTACTGTATATAGAAATTGAAATAAAGACCTCAGCTATTAACCTGGTGGTCAGACTCATGTTTGTTTTGCTCTTTATTTTTGAAACATTTAACATACATAGTTTTACATGCATGTAATGCATTATTAGCCAGCCTATTGCCACCTGTAATTTTGTTATAGAAGTAGTAATTTCTATTAGGACTTTTTCCTGGTGATCTCTGGGAGGCCTCTGGAAATCCTGAAGTCCTAAACTTGCCTTTGACCTGGTACCAAGCAGAGACATGATGACTCGGTCCTTCACAGCTCCAGTCTGAACGTCGAGAGCTTTAGCCCCACTTCTGGCTTACTAGCTGTGTGCCTTTTACCCCAACTATAAACTAGTGATACCACACCACCCAACTTGATCCTACAGGTGGATGTTGTGAGAGCAAAGGATACATCTTGTGAAATCTTTGAAAATTCCCCTTAAATATGGGCCAGGCTGCTGTGTACAGATATGCAGGTTGTATATTGCCCAACCCTGGGGGGGCTTCATAAGTGTGATAAACTGTGAACAACATGCAGGAGTTGTGTAGTATATACAGGACACATAGAGCTGCCATGATAATGGGCGATACATAATTTCAAAACCTGCTTTATTTTTATCCATTAAAAACTTTGGAGACTTACTGAATGCCAGTAAAAACTGGGTGTGGTGGCTCTCATACCTGTAATCCCAAAACTTTGGGAGGACAAGGTTGGAGGATTACTTGAGGCCAGGAGTTTGATACCAACCTGGGCAACATAGTGAGACCCCATCTCTGCAGAAAATAAATTTATCTGGGTGTGGTGGCACACATCTGTAGTCTCAGCTACTCGGGAGGCTGAGGTGGTAGCATCACTCGAGCCCAGGAGTTTGAGATTACAGTTAGCTATGATTACACCACTGCACTCTAGCCTAGGTGGCAGAGCGAGACCCTGTCTCAAAAAAAGAAAACTTTGGAGAGTGGAAGGCAGATGACATAAATTTGAGAAGCTGTGGTGTAGAAAACAGACTGGGGAGGCAGAGGAAGGTATGGCCAACTAGAAATGCATGCTTCACCTGAAGGGTTCAAATATACTTAAATCCTATGGGCCAAACTAAACATTTAGCTGACTTGTAGCCCCAAGTCTATAGTGAAGAATAGCTAACGTTTATTGAGTATTTACCGAGTGCCAAGCATCATTCAGTTTTATCAGTCAATTCTCCCCACAGTCTTATGCAGGAGATACCCTCATTGTTTAGGTAAGGACACTGAAGCTTGGGTTAAATGGCCTGCCCAAAATTAATGTTAGGAAATGGTCGATTAATGCAATGGAAAATAGGTCTATGCGACGTATATAACAAAAGATGAGCATCCACAATATGTAAGAGTAGAAATCAATAATCATCTTTCCTATTGGTAACAGCCCAATAGAAAAGACAGGCAATGGTTATGAACAGAGCTCATAGAAAAAAAATGGCCAATAAGCATACCAGAAAATTGTTCAGCATCCTGTATAATCAGTGCATTAAGAGTTAAAAAGCCGGCCGGGCGCAGTGGCTCAAGCCTGTAATCCCAGCACTTTGGGAGGCCAAGGCGGGCGGATCACGAGGTCAGGAGATCGAGACCATCCTGGCTAACACAGTGAAACCCCGTCTCTACTAAAAAAGAAAAAAAAATTAGCCGGGCGTGGTGGTGGGCGCCTGTAGTCCCAGCTACTTGGGAGGCTGAGGCAGGAGAATGGCGTGAACCCTGGAGGCAGAGCTTGCAGTGAGCCGAGATCGCACCACTGCACTCCAGCCTGGGCAAAAAAAAAAAAAAAAAAAAGATTTAAAAAGCCAATTGTGGAACAATACATTGTCTCCCATTTACATTGAGAATGTGTATATTTGTTTAAATATATGCATGTGGATGTATAAAAACTTTGCATTAAACTGTCCCATTATTTTGGGAAGGGAGAGGGAGGAACAGTGGTTAAGCAGCACCTTCATGCTTGGCTTCTATAAAGTATGAATCTCTTTGAAGAAAATGTATTTGTGTATTTTTTAAATTAAATATATCAAAAACTTAAAAATAGGTCCAGTGAGAAGTGAAAAAGGAATTGATAGTGTTCCTAATGACAGATCATACTAGACCATCTTTTGCGTCCAGATTGCCTTAGAGGGGGCTTTGGACCAAGTTTGGGCCACCCCTTGAGCTTTCTTCCAGCCCTGGATTTCTAGGCTTGGTGGTCAAATAGATGTCCTGCTGCCAGAGGCCCTGCAGACTGAGAAGGAGGAGCACGTGTGGAGGTGACAGCAACAGCTGGTGCCTCCTATTTAGCCAGCAGTGTTCAAGAGCCACGCTATACAAGACTGGGCTGTGGAGGTGTGTTAAGCCAAGGAAAAAGGAACTTGGTAGAATGAAATACGTGTGGTAAAGAGGCAGAAGATATGTGTGGGAGCAAAGAGGAGGAAGCAGTTCTAACAGAGGAATCGGGAAAGGCTCAACCGAGGAGGCCATGGTAACTGGACTGAGAGATGGTGGCTTTATGATGAGCAGAAATAGGTGAGGGGGCATTTCTATTGAAGGTATTAGTAAAACCACAGAGGTGAAAACGGCCCAGGTGAGCAGTTCAAGCAATGGATAAGGAGCCTTGAGAGACTGGTAGGGGGCATGAAAGAATGTGTGAGAATTGTATGTGGGGGCCAAGTTGCAAGAATCTTGAATACCACACTAAAGGTTTACCTTGTGACTACAAGAGAAGCCATTACAGGCCTTGTGTTTAATTACAGCCCTTTGAGAAGAAACCAGAAATGTGTTTTTCATGTCATCCCAATCAGCTGGGTGTTTGAGGAATGGTGTCCAAGGTATTTGGTCTTTTGCCTATTGATCCTGTAAGTAGAGGCTCTTCACAATTTTTTGATAAGTGGAAAAAGGGTGTGAGCAACTCAGTTCAGTTCAGTTCTTTAAAAAAAAATTCCTGGGCCGGGCACAGTGGCTTACGCCTGTAATCCCAGCACTTTGGGAGGCCGAGGCGGGCGGATCACAAGGTCAAGAGATTGAGACCATTCTGGCCAACATGGTGAAACCACATCTCTACTAAAAGTACAAAAATTAGCTGGGCGTGGTGGCACTCACCTGTAGTCCCACCTACTCGGGAGGCTGAGGCAGGAGAATTGCTTGAACCCGGGAGGCGGAGATTGCAGTGAGCCGATACCGCACCACTGCACTCCAGCCTGGCGACAGAGCAAGACTCCATCTCAAAAAAAAAAAAAATCCCTGTCACTTTTGGTATCACAATCTTTAAATCCCAGAGCAAGAGTACTTGACAAAATTTATTCACGCTTCTGTCTTACTGAATGTTTGAGCTATTCAAGAGAATATTCTTTATCTGTTGGAAGAATTCAGTTCAATAGTTTTCAAGACTGTATTAAAAGGTGCAGCAAATCATGATGAAAATGAATTATGTTAAATTTTGCCTAAAGCTGCTTCTGTACATATCTTAAGTTTGACCTAAAGGTTTCTCCATACATAGGGAACTGTAACCAAGCCAGGCGTAAGCAGATTGGAACCTACTCTTGTAACAAGTAGCCAAGTCTCAGCCAGTAACAGCAGCCGAACTTCAGTCAACCACAGGCAGCCAACTGTTGAAATAAGGTACGTGCCCAGAATAAGTTTAACAAGAATAAGTGAGGTCTGTGTACCTCACTTCAATTTTTTATATACCACTTGCCTTTTTCTTTCCATAAATGTTAGCCATATGGCAGCCCCAGAGTCTCACTGAACCTGTCCTGATCTTAGGGGCTGCCTGATTCATGAATCATTCTTTGTTAAATTTAACTTGTCTAAAGTTTTTATTTTAACTATTTTATTTTATTTCATTTCATTTTATTTTAACAGAGTCTTGCTCTGTCGCCCAGGCTGGAGTGCAGTGGCACGATCTTGGCTCACTGCAACTTACATCTCCCAGGTTCAAGTGATTCTCCTGCCTCAGCCTCCCAAGTAGCTGGGATTATAGGCCTGTGCCACCACACCCAGCTAATTTTTTGTATTTTTTAGTAGAGACAGGGTTTTGTCATGTTGGCCAAGATGGTCACTGGTCTCAAACTCCTGACCTCAGGTGGTCCACCCACCTCAGCCTCCCAAAGTGCTGGGATTATAGGCATGAACCACTGCACCTGGCCTCTTTTAACAATTTTAATAACCACTCAACCTTAAGAGAAGGTTGTGAGGATTAAATGAAAATTGTACAGAGCCTAGCCCAGCATCTGGCAAGAGCAAGTGCTATACCATGAGCTTGATTATTAGTAGACTGAGAATTCCTGGAGGACAGGCACCTGTGTCACTCATCTAAATCTCTTCAGAATATAGCACATCTCCCATTCTTACCAACGAAGAGCCCAGTAGCCAGAATTTGGGCTATCCCCGGCCAGTCCTGGCCCTTAAATTTGGTTTGGGGAACCAAAAAATCAGTATGTGTCAGAGAATAGGCTGGCTATGGGGACAACAAAAGAACATCATGTCCATAAGAACAAAAACTTGCAAATGGGGCCAGGCACAGTGGCTCACACCTGTAATCTCAACACTTTGAGAGGCCGAGACAGGTGGATTGGTTGAGGCCCAGAGTTTAAGACTAGCCTGGGTAACATAGACTCTATCTCAAAAACAAAACAAAACAAAACAAAAAAGCCTTTGCAAGTGGATACACATATAATTGGCTGATAATCTATTTAACTTATAATTTCTTAACCAGCACAGTGACAGGGACGTTGTCAGTTTGTGGCTATGCCCTAAGTGCCTGAAACAATGCCTGGCCCAGAATTGGTGCTCATTAAAAAGTGGAACTTAAAAAATTGCTATTAATTGAGTCCCTATTCTGTGCCAGGCACAGTGCCACTTGTTATGCTTTTGATTCTTTCAACTGCTCTAAAGAGGAGGTGGTATAACTTCCATTTTTCAGATGAAACCAAAAGCTAGGGTAGGTTGTTTGGATTTTATCTTGTAGACAAGCTGTTTCACTAGTAAATGGCAAAGTCAGGATTTGAACTTGGTTGAGTTTGATTCTAAAGCCCATGCAATTTCTGCTATTCCATTTTGTTGGACAAGGAATCAAGATTTGTGGATTTCAGACTTTGTGTAATCTTAAGAAGGCAAGGATCTGACTTTTTCTGGATCTCTGTGTCCCTGCTATAAAGTCACCTTAGTTCTTCTCCAGCAATCAAACAATAAAACAACATTTGGTGCCGAGCTCATGATCTCCCTACGAGCATTGGCCATGACCACCAAAAGGGTTAAACATCAGGACAGCACAAGGTGGGAGTTTATAGCTGAAATCTAGGCATGACCATAACAGGATTGTGTGTGTGGCAGAGGGGAGGGGGAGCAGGGGATGGATCTGAGGCAAATGTACAAAATGTCTGCATGATGGTGGGTACCAATATTCTTACTGTATGAGGTATTTCAGAATCTAAAAGAGAAAATAAAATATAAGGAATCTGGAGGGTGGAAGGAGGGAGAGAAGCAGGAAAATAATAACTAATGGATGAAATAATCTGGGTGATGAAATAATCTGTACAACCAATCCCCATGACATGTTTACCTGTGTAATAAACCTGCACATCCTGCACATGTATCCCTGAACCTAAAAGTAAAAAAAATAAAGAATCATGTTATTGACATATAGCACATTAATGGAAGCATTAAATGATGATAATTGGGCATATTGATGTTCTTTGTGAAATCTGTGAGTTGTGCTCAACTGGTCAGAATTCTTTTTGTTTGGTTTGGTTTGATTTGGTTTGATTTGGTTTGGTTTTTGAGACAGAGTCTCTGACGTCCAGGCTGGAGTGCACTGGTGCGATCTCGGCTCACTGAAACCTCCTCCTCCTGCGTTCAAGCAATTCTCCTGCCTCGGCCTCCCGAGTAGCTGGAATTACAGGCACATGCCACCACACCCGACTAATTTTTGTAATTTTAGTAGAGAAGGAGTTTCACCATGTTGGCCAGGCTGGACTCAAACTCCTGACCTCAGGTGATCTGCCCGCCTCAGCCTCCCAAAGTGCTGGGATTATAGGCGTGAGCCACTGCACCCAGCCAACTGGTCAGAATTCTTACAGAGCACATCAAGATGTCTCTGGTATTTCAAAAACCAGTGTTCAAAAGAAAAATACAGTATCAGTTCTATTCCACTTAGTTTTTCATTTACTGTAGTGATTAAAGGCTCATACATACCATGGGGCATCTGAAAGAAGTAATTGCAAACAGCTTAAAACTTTCTCATTGGCCAGGCACAGTGGCTCACACCTGTAATTCCAGCACTTTGGGAGGCCAAGGCAGGCAGATCATGAAGTCAGGAGATCAAGACCATCCTGGCTAACACAGTGAAACACTGTCTCTACTAAAAATACAAAAAATTAGCTGGGTGTGGTGGCACACACCTGTAGTCCCAGCTACTCAGGAGGCTGAGGCAGAAGAATCACTTGAACCTGGGAGGTGGAAGTTGCAGTGAGCCGAGATCACGCCACTGCACTCCAGCCTAAGCAAGACTGTCTGAAAAAACAAACAAACAAACAAACAAAAAAACTTTTTCATCATGTCCTTTACAAGCAAAACATAAGGATTGTTTTAATAGTTGATTTTTCCTTTTTTTTTTTTTTTTTT
>NW_012101397.1:191437-222785 GCF_000951045.1 Mandrillus leucophaeus | reverse complement strand
GAGTACAGTGGCTCAAGCTCACTGCAACTTCTGCCTCCTGGGTTCTAAAGCGATTATCCTGTCTTAGCCTCCTGAGTAACTGGGATTACAGGCATGCATCACCATGCCTGGCTAATTTTCATGTTTTTAGTAGAGAAGGGGTTTCATCATGTTGGTCAGGCTGATCTCGAACTCCTGACTTCAAGTGGTCCACCCATCTCCACCTCCCAAAGTGCTGGGATTACAGGCATAAGCCATCGTGCCTGGTCCTGACTTTTTTATTCTAGCCATCCTAATGGGTGTAAAGTAGTACGTCACTGTGGTTTTGATTTGCGTGTAATGCAATCATCCTTTATGACTAAGTATTTTTATTCTAATATCTCTTTTCATTAACTTTCCTATTTCCTCCCAGTCCAAGCTGTGACTATCACATTTCATTATTGCCAGTGTGCCTGCCCTAAAAGCCCTTCATTTCCCCCCAACAACTGCCTTTCATTTCCTGTGAGCTGGGGATCCATATAACCCAACGTCAGATTAAATGGATTCTGAACAAGCCCCACAAATAAGATATGTGCTTGGATTTTGTGACTGCTTATCTGGCAGTTTTGAGACTATTTCTGCTTAAAACCGGATTTTATTGAAAAAAAAAAAAAAAAAGACGGAAGGAAGGAAGGAAGGGAGGAAGGGCAGGAGGGAAGGTGGGAAGGAGAGAGTGAACCAATGCAGTGTAACCTAGTAGAAGTTACTCTGGCCTGGGCTCTGATTCCAGCTCAGCTTCCCACTAGTTGTGTAACCTTGGACAAGGTCCCCTAACTTCTCTGAACCTCCATTTCCATGGATGGTGAGGGTTTGAGCTAGATGATTTTTTAGTATTTCTAGCTCTGCTGGTCAGCCTACATCCTTATGCAGGCATCCCATCTCTGCCCACATCATGCCTCGTGCTGCTTCACTCCTCTGCACGTTTGTACACTCCACTCCCTCTTCTTGTAATGAGCACCCTCCCATACCATTTGTCTACCTGGCAAACTCCTATTTATTCTTCTTTTTTCCTCCAGCTTCATTACGATTGACAAATAAAAATTGTGTATGTGTATATATATGTATAATATATATGTTTTTTTAAAGACAGGGTCTTGCTCTGTTGTGCAGGCTGGAGTACCATGAGGCTCACAGCAGCCTCGGCCTCCCAGGCTCAAGTGATCCTCCCACCTGAGCTTCCAAAGTAGCTAGGATTACAAGTGCACACCACCACACCTGCCTAATTTTAAAAATGTTTTTAGAGACAGGGTTTCACCATGCTGCCCAGGCCAGGCTGGTGTCCAACTCCTGGGGCTGAAGTGATCATCCCACCTCAGCCTCCCAAAGTGCTGGGAGTACTGGTGTGAGCCACTGTGGAGAATGGATAATTGTATTTTGCAATATGAGAAAGACATGAGATTCAGGGGGCCAGGGATGGAATGATATGGTTTGAGAGTTTGTACCCTCCAAATCTCATGTTGAAATGTAATCTCCAATGTTGAAGGTAGATCCTGGTGGGAAGTGATTGGATCATGGGGGTAGATCCCTTATGAATGACTTAGCGCCATCCCCTTGGTGATGAGTGAGTTCTTACTCGCTTCATGTGAGATTTGGTTGTTTAAAAAAGTGTGGTACCAGGAAGAGGTGTCTCTCTCTCTCTCTTGCTGCCTCTCTGCCATGTGATGCCCTGGCTTCCGCTTCACCTTCCACCATGATTGTGAGTGTCCTGGGACCCTCACCAGAAGCCAATGCTGGACTATGCTTCATGTACAACCTGCAGAACAGTGAGCCAAAATTGAACTTATTTTCATTATAAATTACCCAGCCTCAGTTATGTTTTTACAACAATGCAAGAATGAGCTAATATAGCACCCAAATAGCCAAAGCAATCTTGAGAAAGAAGAACAAAGCTGGAAGCATCATATGTCCTGATTTCAAACTATATTACAAAGTCATAATAATAAAAACATTATGGTGCTGGCATAAAAACAGATACATAGACCAATGGAAAAGAATAGAGAACCAAGAGATAAACCCAAACATACTCAGTCTACTAAAATTTGACAAGGGCACCAAGAATATGAGGAAAAAATATTCTCTCCAATACATGGTGTTGAGAAAACTGGATATCTATATGTAAAAGAATGAAATTGGACCCTTATGCCATACAAAAAAATTAACTTGGAATTAAGGCTTAAATATAAGACCCAAATAAAACTGGTTTCTGGAAGAAAATGAAAGAAAAAGGCTCATTGCCATTGGTCTTGGCAGCGGTCTTTGGGATATGACTCTTACTCATTCTTTTATTTAACTTTTTACAATGAAATTTCCCAAAAATCCACAAAAAGAGAAGAGTATCATGAACTACAATCAACAATTACCAACTTCTTTTTTTTTTGAGATGGAGTCTCGCTCTGTCACCCAGGCTGGAGTACAATGTCGCTATCTTGGTTCATTGCAGCCTCCATCTCCCAAGTTCAAGGGATTCTCCCGCCTCAGCCTCCTGAGTAGCTGGGACTACAGGCACACGCCACCACGCCCAGCTAATTTTTGTTTTGTTTTGTTTTGTTGTTTTTGTTTTTGTTTTTTGAGACGGAGTCTTGCTCTGTCGCCCAGGCTGGAGTGCAGTGGCCGGATCTCGGCTCACTGCAAGCTCCGCCTCCTGGGTTCACGCCATTCTCCAGATGTGTATAAGAGACAGGGCCTCAGCCTCCCGAGTAGCTGGGACTACAGGCGCCCGCCACCACGCCCGGCTAGTTTTTTTTTGTATTTTTTAGTAGAGACGGGGTTTCACCAGGTTAGCCAGGATGGTCTCATCTCCTGACCTCGTGATCCGCCCGTCTCGGCCTCCCAAAGTGCTGGGATTACAGGCTTGAGCCACCACGCCCGGCCAATTTTTGTATTTTTTGGTAGAGATGGGTTTTCACCATGTTGGCCAGGCTGGTCTCAAACTCCTGACCTCAGGTGATCCAATTGCCTTAGCCTCCCAAAATGCTGGGATTACAGGCATGGGCCACCACGCCCAGCCAACAATTACTAACTTCTGGTCAACCCTGCTTCATCTATACCTGCCATCCTCTTCCCACGTCACTTCAATCTGAATCCTTTTGAAGCAAATACCAGATAGGATACATCATTTGTCTTTTTTGGGGGGAGAGGGGTGAAGTGGTGTTATTGTTTTGTTTTGTTTTTAGGTGAAACTCATATAACATTAAATTAACCATTTTAAAGCGAAAAACTCCATGGCATTTAGTGCATTCACTATATTGTGCAACCATTACCTCTATCTAATTTGAAAACATTTTCATCACCCCAAAAGGAAACCTCATACCCATGAAGCAGTTGCTCCCCATTCTCCCTTCTACCCACCCTGGGTAGTATGCTTTCTGTCTGCATGGATTGACCTATTCTGGATGTTTCACACAAGTGGAATCATACAATATGTGATCGTTTGTGCCTGGCTTCTTTCATTTAGCATGGTTTCAAGGTTCACCCATGTTGTAGAGTATGTCAAGACTTCATTCCTTTTTACAGCTGAATGATATTTCACTATATGGATAGACCACATTTTGTTTATCATTAGTTGATAGACACCTGGGTTGTTTTCATCTGTTGGCTATTGTGAATAATGCTGCTATGCACCTGGGTGTACATGCACTTGTTTGAGTCCCTGTTTTCAATTCCTTTTGATATATACCTAGGAGTGGCATTGCTGGGTCATGTCATGATTCTAGATGTAACTTTTTGAGGACTTAGGGAGCTTCTCCTTTGTGAAGCCTGTCCTGATGTCCTCACATACATGCAGTTGAGCTCTCCACCTCTGTCGCACTCTGTAGTAGCACCTATCCATAGGTGTAGCCGCTGCACTTCCGGATTCTCATCCTCCTCTACTCTCAGCCATCCACTGAGCAAAGGGCAGACAGGCAGGAACGGGGGCTCTTCTTAAAGACTTTCCTCTTCCATCTCCCTTCTCTTGCCCACTCACACGATCCAAAGATCCAGGCCTGAATTGCTGAATTGGTTCTGTTGGTTAATCTGAGGTTTTACTGTACTGAATCCTTCTTCTGGTAAACTTTCTCACCCATCCTCATTCTTGTGAACAAATGTGAACCTAAAAGAGCTAATCCTTCAGGACAGATCCTTAGTGGCTAACTGGGCCTAAATTTAAAATAGAGCCAAGAGGCCATTTGCTGATTAGAGGTCACACACATACTGAGTTCCCTGAAAATCCACACCTCTCTCTTCAACTTTGGGGTGTTTAGAGCTTACCTGCACCAGCCACTCACAGCTCAGCTCAGTTATGTCAACCAGTCTGAGCTCAGCTGTATCAATCAATCAGGGCTCAGCTGTGTTGACTAATCAAAACTAAGCAAATTTGAATCCTTCATTTGCATAAATAGACCTGATTGGGAACCTTGGCAGGGACTTTCCCTATAAAACCTGAACCCTCCCTTTGTTCTCTGGAATGCACCTTCATTCTATACCAAAGGCTGCATCTCCCTGGTTTGCAAACTTAATTGGAATAAAGTCTCTTTCCTGGCCAGGCATGTTGACTCATGCCTGTAATCCTAGCACTGTGGGAGGCCAAAGCTGGAGGATCTTTTGAGCTCAGGAGTTCAAGACCAGCCTCGGCAACATAGTCTCTATAAAAAGTTTAAAAATTAGCCAGGCATTGGCTGAGCATGGTGGCTCATGCCTGTAATCCCAGCACTTTAGGAGGCCGAGACAGGTGGATCACTTGAGGTCAGGAGTTCGGGACCAGCCTGGCCAACATGGTGAAACTTCGTCTCTACCAAAAATACAAAAATTTAGCTGGACGTGGTGGCGCATGCCTGTAATCCCAGCTACTCAGGAGGCTGAGGCAGGAGAATTGCTTGAACCTGGGAGCTGGATGTTGCAGTGAGCTGAGATCATGCCACTGCACTCCAGGCTGGATGACAGTGAGACTCCATCTCAAAAAAAGAAAGAAAGAAAGAGAGAGAGAGGAAGGAAGGAAGGAAGGAAGGAAGGAAGGAAGGAAGGCCGGCCGGCCAGGCATGGTGGTGTGCACCTATAGTCCCAGCTCCTCAAGTGGCTAAGGTGGGAGGATTGCTTGAGTCCAAGAGGTTGAGGCTTCAGTGAGGCACTGCACTCTAGCCTGGACAATAGAGCAAGGGCCTGTAAGAAAATAATAATAAAGTTTCTTTTCTCCAAATCCCTTTTCAGATAACTTTTGTTCATACTCCCCGTAGTTCACATGAAACTAATTCCCACCTGACTTCTGGCTCAAGGGATGGACAAGTGATCTAAGTCAGACCAACTGGAGTCGATCCTGGAACTCCTGATGGCTACATTCAGAAAGGAGCTCTACTCCCTAAACTTACTGCCTACAAGGACCCTGTGTAGCCAGAGCTGCCAGAGCACAGTCTGCACAGACCGAAGCATGAAGTCACAAGGGAGGAAGGCAAAGCCCAGACACAGAGAGTTGGGTTTCTTGTAAAACCAGTCTAGCGCTTGGATGCAGCCCCACCTGAAGCCACTTTCATCTCTTGAACCTCCCTTGTCATGAAAAATTCTCCTTATTGCTGAAGCTAGTTTGAGTGGGTTTTGCCACCTGCAGCCCAGTGACACATGTGGTGGTGGACCTGTAAGGCACTGTCTGCCAGCGCCTCCCCTCACGACCACACCTCCCTCCAGCCATGCAGTCTTCATGGGAGCCGCCACATTCTCAGCATGGGGCTTTGGAGCTTGGGACCAGAGGGAGGCAGTGCCAGTTCTTGGGCCCTAGGGGCAGGTCATTGTGAATTTGATACGGGAGAGCTGTTGGCAGGGAAAGGCTGCAGGCAGGCAGGGGAGGTGAGAGACAGCACCCACCACAGCCCCTGGGGAGAGGCCCAGCCTCTTGTAACCACATTACATTCACCCTCCACGTGGTTTGGCTGTTCGGCCTGTCTTTTGATCATGTAACAGATGCCAATCTACTTTGCACTGATCCCCTTTCTGGCCCCCTTGTGGCCAAGAGGCAGGCCAACCACTGCTTCCCACAGGGCCCAGCCCCTCCCCACCACAGCTGGGTCCCAGCGTCTTTGCCACCCCTGGAAGCCCAAACCGCAGGCCCAGAGCAGCAGAGCACTCTCGGGGCTGGGCTTGTCCTGCAGAGCTCTGGTGGTCAGGTGCCCCTGGGGCCTCTGGGGCAACACATCTGTGAGGCACACCCAAAGTGGGCAGAGCAGGTGTTCTGGAGCCTCCTGCCCAAGTCTGGTGACCTCAGGCAACCCACTTCACCTCTGGCTGCCTCTTTAACGCAGCTGAAAAATTGAGATAATACAGCACTGGTCCCATGAAGTTACTATGAGGATTTCATGAGTTAATCCACACGAAGTCTCTAGGACAGCATGTGACCAGCGCTTCTCCCTCCCCGACACAGGCCCTCTAGGACGTCCTCACTCTCCCCTGCATATCCACGCCAGTGTCGGCTATGCTGTGCTTCACACCCGCTCTGTGGTGAGCTGTGCTGAGTGTCCACACGTCTGTTCACCCAGGGAATGGTGAGCAGGCTCAGGGGCTGGGCTCCCCTCCTCAGGGACCTCCCAGTCCCTCAGTGGGTGGGCGTGTGACTGTGACCCTGAGACATAAATCCCCTGAGGGTGCTTCAGGATGCCCCCAGTTTTGGAAAGGTAGAGACTAAGTGTGAAGCAACCAATGACTGAGACAGAAATCTCGGTTGCAGGCCCGAGTCTGCAACCTGGAAGACAGTGGGGCAGCAGTTGAATGCAGAGCTCAGGAGCCATGGTTGGGGCCAACAGGCTGGCCCAGGCCCTCCCTCCCCTGGACAAAGCCCAAGTCCCTGCAGAGCCAGCCCCTCCCCAGACAGCCTGGACCTCCTGGAGGACCCTTGTTTCAGCCCAGGAATGAAGATGCCAGCTGAGGCTGCGGCCTCTCTTGGCAGGGCGGTGAGCAGTGTCTGTGCTTGAGGACCAGCTCCAGGCCCCTGCTGAACTGCCCCTGCAGCTGCAGCACTCCCCGCTCTTCAAACGCAGGCCGAAGCTCAAGGCACCTCCATCCCCAAGCCTAGGATCTGGCCTTGGAACTAAGCCTCTGCCCCCATAGCCCACAGAGCCCTCCAGCCCTGAGAAGAGCCCACCCTCCTCAGCCACAGACCAAAGAGGTGGTGGCCCCAATCCCTGATCTGTCCTCTCCTGACGCATGAGATTATTTTATTAAAAAACTCAAAGAAAAAAAAATAGGACAGGCACCTAGAGGAACTGGAGTCTGCTCAAGGGCAGCCTGTGGCAGGCTCCCACACCTTAGGGGCAGCTCCTAGGCACTGCCCAGCTGGGCACTGCAGGCTGTGTTACCAGGGGGTCCCCCAAAAGAATCTGGAAATACTTTGTACCCTCTCACACCTTTGCAAATTCACATTTACAACATTAAAGTGGAAGCAAAGGATGTGCTTTCCTGGATATGGTAAATATTGAGTTTTTATTCACTTATTTTAAATTTTTCTTTAACTTTTCTTATTTATTTATTCATTTTAGAGACAAGGTCTCACTCTGCCTCCCAGGCTGGAGTGCAACGGCGCCATCACAGCTCACTTGCAGCCTCGAACCTGCAGCCCACCCTTGAACTGGGCTCAAGCCATCCAAGTAGCTGGGACAACAGGGTGTTCCATCATGGCCAGCTAATTTCTTCTTTGTTGGTAGAGATGGGATTTTGCTATGTGGCCCAGGCTGGTCTTAAACTCAAATGATCCTCCTGCCTTGGCTTACTCCTCTCAAAGTGCTTACAGGTGTGAGCCACTGCACTAGGCCAACATTGACGTTGTTAAACGAGCTGTTTCATCACTTGTATAATGCATCCAGCGGCTTCTAAAGACCATAGTTGCTGGATGCCCACCACTACCCATATAAAAGTACATGAACAAGCTCTTCTTTTTTTTTTTTTTTTTTTTTTTGAGATGGAGTTTCGCTGTTGTTGCCCAGTGCAATGGAGCGATCTGGTTCACTGCAACCTCCACCTCCCAGGTTCAAGTGATTCTCCTGCCTCAGCCTCCCAGTAGCTGGGATTACAGGCACACACCACCACGCCCCAGCTAATTTTTTGTATTGTTAGTAGAGATGGGGTTTCACCATGTTAGCCAGGCTGGTCTCGAACTCCTGACCTCAGGTGATCCACCCTCCTTGGCCTCCCAAAGTGCTAGGATTACAGGCATGAGCCACCGCGCCTGGCCTTTTTTTAAATGAACTTTTTACATCAGTTAGAAACTCGTATTCAATTCCACTGCCCCCACAAACTTTGAGCCTACAGTAATGTATTCTCATGCCTGAAAGTCTCTTATTGGTCACACCATCCTACTTCTCCATAGTAGAAACTACGCGTGTAAACTGAAATGGAAAAACACACATTTTCTGTGACTACAATCACTAAATGTTTCAAAGAAATTGCCAAGCATGGCAGCTTGCCCCTGTAGTCCCGGTGACATGAGAGGATAGTTTGAGGCCGGGGGTTTGAGGCTGCAGCAAGCCATTACTGCACCACTGCACTCCAGCCTGGGTGACAGTGAGACCCCATCTCTTAAAAAAAAATTCTGGTAAGTTATCATTACAAATAATATTAGCATACAATTAATCAAAACATAAATTTTTTACAATTATTTTTGAGACAAGGTCTCGCTCTGTTGCCCCCGCTGGAGTGCAATGGCACTATCACAGCTCACTGCATCCTTGACCTCCCAGGCTCAAGTGATCCTCCTGCCTCAGCCTCTCCAGTAGCTGGGACTTCAGACACGTGCCACCATGCCTGGCTAATTTTCTGTAGAGATGGGGTTTCACCATGTTGCTGAGATTGGTCTGTACTCCTGAGTTCAATTGATCCTCCTGCCTTGGCCTTCTGAAGTGCTGGGATTACAGAAGTGACCCACTGCACCCGGCCTACAAATGTTGATAGATATTTATTAAACAAAGTAAAATGCTATTAGCAATGCATTTCTTATACATTGATTGTTGCGCTACCGCCCAAACCCCATTTAGTGCACCAGTGGATAAACATTCTTTATTTCTGTGATGAGTCAATGATCAGCATCGTCTCTTTCAATTTCTCATTTTTATAGGGGTAAGCACTGAGAAGTCTTGTCACATAAATAAGCAAAGAGAAAGGAGGGAGTACTGGAGCAATGCAACACAATTATTCTAACTTCCTTTGAATTTTCTGCCCAAAATCCACAGTAAGCCATCATCCAGAATTATTTTTGTTGCAGCTGGGTAATGGGTAAGTAAAGGTTCATTGTAGAGGTCTCTACTTTTGCCTGTGTTTACATTTTCCATAGTAAAAGTTAAAGAAATTATTTTAACCTCTATTAGTTGACAAGTTGGTTGGACTATCCCCCAATTTTACTGCAAATATAAAATGAAAACCACCTGACTGTCAGAAGGGTTTATCTCGTCTCCAGAGCCCTTCAAGCTCCTCTTCCTCTCCAGATCTAAAGCACTTCTTCTAACTGGCCTTTAGTCTGTCTCAGGATGGGAGGTGTGTTCCCCAAAGCTGCCTTCTCAAGGAGTTGGTGCCTTTTGGAGAGTCTTGGACGCCCCATTCGAAGACTGTGGTGGGTGAATCAGGAGGTACCCCTTTGCCAAGGGCCTGGGGAAATGGGCCAGGCCAGGGAGGATGGAAGAATGGCTCCAGCTCAGAATGCAAGTGCATCCTCCACGGCTCCAGCTCCTCCATGTGCCCTGCCCAGATCCTGGCACTTCTCACTGGAGAGGACCCCGTTACGAAGGATGGGGCTAGAGCCCTTTGCACCCATCTTTTTCAAATTACTTCAGCCAAAGTAAGCTTAGTGAATAAGTTGCAATTAAAATAAAGGTGAACAAGCCTGGTGTGATGGCATGCATAGTCCCAGCTACTCCAGAGACTGAGGGGAGAGGATCCCTTGAGCCTAAAATTTCAAGGCTGCAGTGAGCCACTGCACTCCAGCCTGGATGACAGAGCAAGCCCCTGTCTCAAAACAAACAAACAAACAAAATAAAATAAAATAATAAAATGAAAAAGGTGAACAACTAAATGTGATCCTGGCGTGGCTCCTGGATGAGGATAGGAAGGGGATGTGCTATAAAAGACTTCGTTACGACATTTGGTGATATTTGAGTACGGTTTTGCAGATTAAATTATTGTCTTATGGTTAAGTCACTGGATCTTGAAAACCGATGAGATTGTGCAACAGAATGTCCTTTGTTCTTGGGAAATACACATTGGAGGACTTAGGGTTCAAGGGCCGTGGCGCCTGCAACTTACTTGCGGGCGCGGGGGCGGGGGAGCTTGAATATGCAAGGACTGGGGAGGAGAATGTGAAAGCTTGGTGAATCTGCATTAATAAGGGGCGCAGTTCTCGGAACTATTCTCACGGCTTTTCTGTAACTTTAAAATTATTTCAAAACAAAACGTAAACCTGGTCTCTGTCACCGCTTTGTGGTTGCTTCGAGGAGCGCACCCTCTGTGTCCAAGACCTGTGTTAAACTCCCTGCCTGGTGTCGCGGCTCCCAATGTCGCCAGGCGTCCCTGCCTACGCCGGTTTGATTGCCCTTCAAGCTTAGGCCTCTCTGCCTCTGCGAACTGCTGCAGGCCCATTTCTTGCACAACCGAAATGAAGTCATACTAATCTTGGTTTGAGAGGAGCCAGAATTTCAGAGCCTCCAACCCTGATGCCTTCTACAACCCGGGAAACTGAGGCCTGGAGACGAAAGTGACCGAGTACAACTACATCCAAAGCCTTCCCGACTTCCATTTTTCTCAGTAGGCAGGTGGTCCAAGCCCCACCGTTTCATTCTTGGATTTGAGTCTCAACTCCAGCCATTCCCCACAAGTCTGGGTTCCCACTCCCACGCCCCTCCAGCCAGTGGCCTCAAAACCAACCACCGAGCACATCCACGCGGCCCTCACCGACCGCCCGAGCGACGCCCGCCCTCCTTCCCTCCCTCCTTTGCCTCCCCATCTGTGCAACTGAACATTCATTCATTGCCGCGGACTCCAGGCTGCAGAGCCCTCTTCCCCTCTCTGGACGGGGCCCTGACGACAGGACCTGGCTATCCGGCTTCCCGGTGTGTCCCCAGTGCCTGGCCCAGAGCGGCCAATTTGGCGAGGGTAGGAATCTCTGTCCCTGTTTTCTTTAGTCCCCAGCTTTGCTCCCAGGTGACCATCCGCGAGGGAGCGTCCCCTCCTTGGCATCTGCGGCTTCTGAGACGCTCAAGGGCCCAAGGGGGTGAATGGAACGTGGGCGACTAATTTTGGCCCTGCCCTCTGGGGGCATCGTGCTGCTCAAGTGACGTCCGGCCAGGGAACGGGGTGCTGGGTCCGCAGACACCGCAACTTCTGGGCGTGCTCGAGCAGCGAGGGCCCGGGGGGCTCGGGGAGCTGGGGGTGTACCCGCAGCCGGGGAATCGGAGGCACAGGACCTGGGCCCACGGGGGCGGGCCTCGGAGCCCGTGTTCCCTCCAAGCGAGTCGGGACGCGCACCGGTTGCTGGACCTCCGCCCCGTGCCCCCCGTCCCCGACCCCTAGGCCGGCTGGGAGCTGCCCAGGGGCTCAGAAGTCGCACCTCTGGCCGCTGGAGGACTGGGCGGAGCCGGAACGGAAGCGCGCACAATGGGCCCTCCGGGGCCGCTTCCGGCCTCTCTCTGCGGGGCGGGAGCACGGGAGAGCCTGGAGCCTGGGGCCTGGCCTGGGCGGGGCTCAGACGCCCTCCCTGGATCTCCCCCGCATCACCCCAGCCCGGGCCCCTCCCACTTCTGCCGGCCTGAAGGCCAGGGACCCGCTCCGCCCCAGCTCTGTCCCCAGTTTAAGAGCCTGGCACAGGCTGGCGAGTGTGGAACTGGGTTGTTTTTAAAAACTTTTATTCATTGAGTTTTAATTTACATCGGGAGAAGTGGCTAGATCTCAAATGTGAAGTCTGGTCAGCTTTGCACGTTTATACCCTGTAAATGCTCTGAACAAGACATGGAACATTCCCAGCTCCCCGAAAATTCCCTGGTAGCCCTGCCCAATCAGTCCCTGCCCCCAGCCCCAGCCCTGGCAACTACCCATCTGTGTCCCGTCCTGTGGCCTGGCCTTTTCCAACAGCATGTACACGGGATCCTGCATCGTGGAGCCTTTCCAGCCTGGCTTGAAGATGCATCCTTGTGTCGGGGTGTCAAGAGGCTGTTCCTTTTCATTCCATTATATGGAGGCCTCCATGTGTTTACCTCTTCACCAGCGGAGGGACACTTGGCTTGTTTCCAGTTTGCAGCAATTATCAATGGAGCTGTGACAAACATCCGCACAGGTTTTTATGGACCTGTGTTTTAATTTTATTCCAATATCTGGACGTGGGATTGCCAGGTTGCACGTGTCTACATTTGACTTTTTTTTTTTTTTTTTTGAGACGGAGTCCTGCTCTGTCGCCCAGGCTGGAGTGCAGTGGCGCGATCTCGGCTCACTGCAAGCTCCGCCTCCCGAGTTCACGCCATTCTCCTGCCCCAGCCTCCCGAGTAGCTGGAACTACAGGCGCCCGCCACCACGCCCGGCTAATTTTTTCGTATTTTTAGTAGAGACGGTGTTTCACCGTGTTAGCCAGGCTGGTCTCGATCTCCTGACCTCGTGATCCGCCCGCCTCCCAAAGTGCTGGGATTACAGGCGTGAGCCACCACGCCCAGCCACATCTGACTTTTTTTGAGGAAACTAGCAAATGGTTTTTCAGAGCGGCTGCACCATTTCACTTTTCACCCCTGCCCTCATCGCTCCACATCCTCATCCACACTTGGTGGTGTCAGTGTTTTCTATCTCAGCCTTTCAAGTGGGAGTGGGCCTGTCTCAGGAGAGGGTTGACTGAGCAAACAGCGAATGCCCAGGGAACTCCCACCCAGCGCCTCCCAGTGGTGTCCTGCCCTTCCCTCATCCTGCTCCCAGATGGAGGTGCAGGCAGCAGTCCCAGCCCCAGCTGCAGCCCACATGAGTCCCCAGGTGAGTGCCCCACCCCACGAGTCCCAGGACTGAGTAGGCATGCACCTTCCTATGCTCAAGTCCTCCTCAGACACTGGAGCAGGGAGGCACTGGCAGAGTCCCCAGGTCCAAAGTGACGGGCTGGGGGGTTTCTGCCTGGTCCTACCTGCTTAGCCATCTGGCCTCACTCCCAAACAAGGAGCCTCTGGAGGAATCACTGGAAGACAGATGGGGAAGAGGGAGGTGAACACAGGTACTGCGTGGTAAGCCAAGGGGATGGGTGGCTGCAGCCTGTGCCCCCGGCAGGTAGGCAGGCCTCATGGTTGGACCAACCACATCCACCAGCCCCCTGGAGGCCCTGGTCTGCCTCTGAGACCCTGTGACCCTGTGTTTTGAAAGATGGGGCAGCGGTACCAAGGTGAGCCTGCCTGCCTTCAACAAACCTTTACTGTGCACCTACTGTGTGCTGGGCCCTGCTGTGGCCCCGGAGACACATCCCCTGTCCTGGTGAAGGTCCATCCAGTGAGAGAGATGGATACTAGCCCTGATTGGCACTTTGGTCAGGGAGGGCCTCTTTGGAGGGGGATATTTGAGCAGAGACCTGAGGGATAAGAAGGCGGCAGCCCTGGGGAGATGTGGAAAGGGCACAGACAGGCAGAGGGCACAGCAAAAGCACCGTCCTGGACCAAGTTCAGTGAGGAGGCCAGTGCTGCTGGAGTGGAGAGCAAAGGGAAGCCTCGATGGTGGCGCTGCCAGGGGTCCCAGCTACTCAGGGGGCTGAGGCAGGAGGATGGCTTGAGCCTAGGGGGTCGAGGCTGCAGTGAGCTGAGATCACAACACTGCACTCCAGCCTGGGTGACAGAGTCAGACCCTGTCTCAAAAATAAAAAAAAAAGAAGTGGAGCAGAGGATTCAGACATGCAGGAAGTGAGGGAAGATCATGTGAGGACACAGGCAGAACGCACCATCTGCAAGCCAAGGAGAGAGGCTGCAGCAGAAACCAACCCTGCAGACTCCTTGGTCTTGGACTTGGCCTTGCAGCCTCCAGAACAGCAGGAGAGGTCACGGTCACAGGGCGGGGGGACAGTTTGCTTGCTAGGCTGCTGTAACAAGAGACCACAGACTAGATCGCTCAACAACAGAAACGTATTTCCTCTCAGTTCTGGAGGGTGCAAGTGGTACAGCCACAGCTCACTGCAGCCTCGACCTTCTGGGCTCAAGCTGTCTTCCCATCTCAGTCCTCTAAGTAGCTGAGACTACAGGCAGCAGTCTCCATGCCCAGCTAACTTTTTGTAGAGATGGGGTCTCACTGTGTTGCCTAGGCTGGTCTCGAACTCCTGGGCTCAAGCCATCCTCCTGCATCAGTCTCCCAAAGTGCTAGGATCACAGGCATGAGCCACTGCACCTGGCCCTAATTTCCTCATTTTAACTTGATGAACTCTTTAAAGGCTGTCTCCAGGTACAGTCTCATCCTGAGGTATTGCGAGTTTCAACATTTGAATTTGTCAGGGGCATACAGTTTGGACTCAGACAGAAGGAAGAGGAGGCCAGAACGATTGGGGTTGGGGCCTGAGCCCTGGCTGAGTGAAGGATGCTGGAGGAGAGTACCACATCTCCTTCCTCAGCCACTGAGTGCCTACTGTGTGCAGCCCAGCCTCTGGGGGTGAGGAAGGCAAGGCTGAAGGTGAGAACCTGGCTGGGAGAGCTGACTCGGGCCTCCTGCTCCTCCGGCCTTTCCTCCTTCCTCCTTCCACGCGGTGGGGGAGCCTGACCCCCTTGGACAAACATCTTGCGTCTGTTTCCGCCTCGCCAGCCCGGAGCCCCAGCCCAGCCTGAACAAACACTAGGGACTCGTGCTTCCGGCCTTGGCTCTGGGAAAAGCCCAACCAGGAGCTACTGAGGTCAACCCTGGAGGGAAGTGGAAGGGGGAGGCACCCAGTCCCTACATAGGGGTCAGCCGGGCCTGGCCTGGGGGCCCTTGCTGCTTTTGGAGCCACCAGCACAGTGCTGGGGCTCCAGTGTGCCCCATCTGTAAAATGGGCCTAATTACACCCTCCGGAAGACTGTGGGGCAGTGGAAAGCCCTACCTGAGCCTGGCACAAGGATGGGTGACGTGGCCCACGAGACTGTGAGGGGCTTTGTGGAGTAAGGTTATTTGAGGTCCAATAGGGACCCCAAGGCACCTTAGTGCTGGAAGGGGCCAGACTACTTCTTCTTTCCTGTGGCCGTCCTATTCTCCTTCCCCTTCTCCCTCCCGTTTCACAGTCCACATAGTGCCGTCGGCAGAGCCAGCAGGCTAGGTGGTGGCAGGCCCTCGCATCATACCGAGTCTCCTTCATGGATACTGATCTCAGATGGGGATGTGTCAGGTCCCAAGCCCAGGCCCAGGGGAGCCAGCACTGAGCAAGGACAGGAGGAAGGTGGGGCGTCAATGGGGGCCACCGTGGGCATGGCTGGCTCCAGGGCGTGTGTTTAGCACACAGATGCCTTCATCCCCGCCCAGCCTGAGCAGGAGCCGGACGCTTCTTTCTAGGAAAGACTGAGGTTGTGGGGCTCACACGTTCCATGATCTTCACCTCCAGTCCTGCCCCACCATTCTAGAGCCTCCTGGTCTCCCGGTCAGAGATTAGGAACCTGGCTGGGGTGGAGGTGGGAGTGGACATGTCCAGCAAGGGGACATATGTGTGAGGAGTGAACTCCCTGTCCCTGGAATTGTGAGCAGACGTAGCTGCATGTGTGTGGCGGGGGAAGGGGTGGCCCTGCCTGTGTTTCCTCTTCATTGACTGCCCCTAGAGCCCTGTGTACTGTGGCATGAGCCCAGCAAGCTAGTGGGCTCTGGGGCCAGAAAATCCCAGGTCCAGATCCCAGCTCTGCTGTGTGACTGAGGAGTTCTGAGTAGTCGAGCTGTTTGATGCCTGTGAAGGGGCGACACCTGCCTCCGGGGCTGGCAGGGAACTAACTGAAATTATTAGGGAAGAGCGCCCGCACACAGCGCGGTCAGCACTGCTGTCCCACCCCAGCCGCAGCAGCGACTGCTCAGCACCTGCTGAGCTAGGAGGTGGGAGCACGCAGGGATTTGGCGGGAACACGCAGGGATTGCCCACTCCACCACCCAGGGAAAGCAGGCCTGCTTTCTCCACCCCCCACGGGGGTCCGGGCCTGTGTCCACCATTCAGTCCCCCTCCTTGAAAGCCTTGCCAGATAAAACCTCCCCAGCTGGGGTTTGGTTTTTGTTTTTGTTTTTCAGGCAGGATCTGGGAGTGAAGACAATGAAATTAATGTTATTTTTTTTTTCCTTCCAAGCAGTTTCTCCTCATTGAGAGCTGTGGGGCTGGATTCCACCTCGCCTTCCGGTCTGCAGAGGAGCCCGCAGGAGAGGATGGGTGTGGGTGGGGGAGGTCAGGGAGGGCAGGGATGGGGAGGGGAGGGGTCAGGCAAGGCAGGGCCAGCAGTAGCAAAAGACTGATGTGCTGTGCTCCTTCCTGCCTCTGGCTCTTTGCACGTGCTGTTTCCTCCTCTCCCCGCCTGAACTCTTGCCTCTATTGGCAGCTCCGGTGCCTCTTTGAAATTAAGCATCACCTCCTCCAGGAAGCCCTCTCTGACCTCCCCACACCGAGGCTAAACTGCTGGCAGCCTCTTCTTGCTCTCATGAAGCTGCACTCCTTCTAACCCCTGCGCACGGGGCATTCTGGCTTATGGCCCCCTCCTCTGCTGAGCCAGCACCCAGCACCGGGCTGAAAGATGGCCCCTAGTGGACAGCTGAGCCGAGCATGGAAAGGGACACTAGTGTGAGGACCCCTCCACGGTCCTCACTGCCTGCTCAGGAGTCTCCGTCTGGGGGTGGGGAGGTGCAGATGGGGAGAAAGCAGAGGGGAGAGTCAAACTTACACAGGAGGGCCAGGGGGTGGGGGACAGTGGCACAGAGGGAATGTGGATGGGACAGCACACAGGGCTGGACTTGGATGATTCTGGCCGTGTGGCCTAGGGCAGTGAGTTTGCTTGTCAGCCTCAATTTCCTTCTCTGTTACATGGGGATAACAGCACCTCCTGGCAAAACCGATCCGGCCATTCTTGGCGTGAGCCCTGGAGGGCCTTTGCTTAGCAAAGGCAGAAACTGGAGTTGGTGCTGGGCTGGTGGGGTCTTGTGCCTGGGAGGGTCTAGGGCACAGGAGCACAAGCACACCCACAGATTGCATCGATCATCCCCCACCATTCAACTCCTGGTGCTAAAAATAGCACCACCCCCCCACTCTTGCCTTCTCCCAGCATCCTCCCCGTGGGGCCTGGGGTCACACAAATGGAAGTGAATTATGGGCAGTGGGGATTCAGGCCTGCTGTAAATCACACATGGCTGCAGCTTCTAAGAACCTTTTCTGGGGCTCCTCACTTAACCTCTCAGCCCCTCCCCAATCACACTGGGCCTAGCATTGGGTGGGCACGAGGAGGTCCCAAGGGTCAGGGCTCCGTCCTGGGCTTCCCATGCCCAAGCCCCATGTGTGGCCTTGAGGTCTGGTGAGGAGACTGGAGCTGGAGTGGGTGAGAGGAGGCAGGCGGAGGCAGGCGGAGGCAGCTCGTGCTTCTGTCTGGATGGGGATAAGCACCTTGCACTGTGGAGGGTAACTCGCAGATGGGGACACTAACCAGGGTATTCCCTCCCCTGCCTTCCCCACCCCATCCTGCAGCGTGTGCTGACACTAAGACCAGTGTCCATCAGATAGTGGCCAACGTTTCCCGGGGTCACAGCTGTACCTCCCTGTAAAAATCCAGGTCCCCCAACCCATCGCTTTCCCCCCTGCTTTTCGTTTTGGAGACAGGGTCCTGTTCTGTCACCTAGGCTGGAGTGCAGTGGTGTGATCATAGCTCATTGAACCATGGAACTTCTGGGCTCAAGCAATCCTCCCACCTCAGCCTCCTGAGTAGCTGGGACCACAGGCATGTGCCACCTCGTTCTGCCCCCATGTTTTTAACAGAAATAATACATATTCTTTGAGGAAAAGTTAGAAAATTCAGACACAAAAAAAGAAAAACTTCAAAACCTGCTGGGTGCCGTGGCTCACGCCTATAATCCCAGCACCTTGGGAGGCCAAGGATGGAGGATCACTTGAGGCCAGGAGTTTAAGACCAGCCTGGACAACATCGCAAGACCTCCATCTCTAAACAAAAATTTTATTTATTTATTTTTTTTTTTGAGACAGAGTCTTGCTTTGTCGCCCAGGCTGCAGTGCAGTGGCACCATCTCGGCTCACTGCAAGCTCCGCCTCCTGGGTTCACGCCATTCTCCTGCCTCAGCCTCCGAGTAGCTGGGACTACAGGCACGCACCACCACGCCCGGCTAATTTTTTGTATTTTTTTTTTAGTAGAGATGGGGTTTCACCGTGTTAGCCAGGATGGTCTCAATCTCCTGACCTCGTGATCTGCCCGCCTCGGCCTCCCAAAGTGCTGGGATTACAGGACAAAAATTTTAAAAATTTAAAAAACAAACTCCACCCCCAACCCCCGCCACCCTACCCTAGAGGTCATAACCCAACAATGCTCCTGCGGGTTTGTCCTGTGTGGTTCTGCCTCTCCTTGGCCCCATGTCCTGGGGCTACCCACCCTCGGTGGCCAGGCCTCAGGGTGCCCATCTAGTTGCACAGCCCATCCAAGCCCAGATCCTTTTGAGGCAGAGGTTTCTCAGCTCTGGCACCAAAAGGGAAGTGAGAATGGAGAGGCAGCAGTAGGGGTGACATGGGTCCGGCTGAGGATGTGAGAGTGCCCCTGAGCTGGGCTGCCTGTGGCTGGCCTGTGCTGCCTCTTTTCTGGGATGCAGGCTCCCAGGGTGCTGCTCCCCTGCTGCCCAGCCAATACTATCCTTGGGGTCCTCGGAGCCCCGGGTTGTGATGCAGGGAAGAAGAGGGAGAGACTCTTCTGGCCTGAGAAGAGTCTGACCAGAGACTCCCCTGAGCCCTCTGCCCAGGCAGCCCCTGGCTTTGACTCAGTCTGCCCAGCCAAGCCTCTTGAGTGAGGATGGGGAAATTGAGGCCCGGGAGGAAAGGGGAACCTGGCTGGCCCTGTTTTCAGGTAGAGACTGAGCCAGGACTAGAACCTTGGCCTGGCGGGTCTGTGCCGCCTCCCCTGAGCCTGCTCCAGACTTGATGGCTGCCTCTGGAGCAGTTTTGGAGTCCCCTGGGCCTCCTGTACCCCCTGAGGCTTAGAAGCCAGAGAGATCTCCATGACCACACAGAGCTGGGTTCAAGGCCTCTCTTTGGCCTTCTGGAAAACGGGGCCAGTGAGAGCCTCTGCTCATGTGCTCATGTGGAGAGTGAATGAGATCACAGCAGGCCCAGCCTGTGCAGTGGCCCAGGACAGGTATCCATTGGGTTGGAGGGTTTGGGCTGGAAGCTGTTCCTGGTGGGCCCCAGGTGTGACGGGACAATGGGCTTGGTGGCCGCATCTGTGCTGACGTCATCGGCTTCCGCAGGGGCCCACAGGGCTGCCTGTTTTGCTGGGGAGAGGGTCTTCCCTCCCATCCTCTTCCTCTACGCCTCCTTCCTGCTAGCCTGGGTGGTAGTCTGGCCTTCTGTGCAGGCCTCATCCGTCTCGCCCATGGTGCCGGCGGCCACCTGCCCCTGCTCTGACTCACTTCCTGCTTCTGGGAGCTGGAAATCGCCTCCCCTGGACGGTGGGACGGGCTGGGGGCTCTACCCCCACCCTGTGCTCACAGGTGGAGGCGTATCCGCCTGCAGTGTCCGGCCCCCGGGTCCCAGTGGTGGACAGGACAGAGGAGGACCCTGCCCTGTGCCATCTGCAGACATTAATCAAATGACACAGTTGCTGTGCAGAGCACACAAGGATAGCTGAGCCACCTGGGCAGGCGGGGTGCAGCCCTCAGCCAGAGGACCCTTGAGCTAAGCCGGATGCATGGGGTGTTCATGGGCGGGGGGGAAGGACAGGGGGTCGCAGGTGAGGGGAACAGTAATGAGGAAGGCCTGGTGGGAGGCAGTAGGAGTGCAGGTATGACTGGAGTGGGTGGGGCCGCCACAGAGATGGGGATCTGGGCAAAGGGACCTGGCTTTACCCTGAGGGCATTTGCAGGACTTGAAGTTGGAGAAAAACAACACAACCAGATTTGCAGTTTGAAAATGTCCCACAGGAAAAGTGATTTGAGGAGAGGAAGGGAGGAGGACAGCAGAGAGAGGAAGTGGGAGGGGAGGTTCAGGCGGGAGGTGATGGCTTAGACTGGTACAGTAGTCTTGGGGCTAAAAGGGACAAACTGACTAGGGGACTTAGGGACTTCTGGGCCTTTAGTACTCAGAGTTGAAGTAGGTGTGATTGGGAAGCGACCTCTGGACAAGTGGGAGGAAGGGACGGGGTGTCCAGGTGCCTCCCGGGTTCTGCCTTGGGCAGCCTGGTGGCGTGGTAGGCTGGGGACATGCAGGGCGGGACTGTGGGGGAATCTCAGCCTCGGTTTAGGACACTTACTTGCATTTGAGCTTCTGGCCCTGCCACTGCCACTGCCCCCCATTCACATTTTGGGGGACACACATTGGGGTGGGCGGCAGGTCACAGGTGACAGAACATCATCTACAACTTACAAGGGATCAAGGAAGACACTGACACCGGCTCAGAAGGCCCCAGGAGCCGCCACCCCCGAGGCCGCAGGACTTGTTGGTGAAAGGATGGCCTCCTCTGCCTGACCACCCTCATGGTTGTCTCACCCGCCCTCCCTGGGGTCTCCTGCCTCCACCTCTCCCTCCTACAGTGTCTTCCGCCATGTGCCAGGGCAACAGCTCCCAGCCCAGCACCCTCCTTGGCCCCCATCTCACTGAGGGTGACTGTCAGAGTCCTCACAGTGGCCTCAGGAAGCATTAGCTGCATTGACTCCAGAAGTATGTCTCCACCTCAGACCTCGAAGTCTTGACTCTGCCATGCACTGGGGGCTGTGCCAGGGATGACTGGGCTCCTGTGAGCCGCCAAGGTGCAGCCTTACCCCAGACTTGCAGATAGGAAAAAGGCTCTGTCCAAGGTCCCACCATGTGGAGGGGGCAAGGCTGGATTTGAACCCAGATCCTTTTGGCTCCACAGCCTCCTATGCTGCATGGGGACCCCAAAGTGCCTCCTCCTCCCCACCTGGGGCTGTGAGCTGGTACAATGGAGGTGAGGCTGGCATGACTGTCCTGTACATCTCATCCCAGCTAAGTCACATCCTCCCTGGAAAACCTGTATTTTAGAGACACAAACCCTTCTCGGGCCAGGGTGTGGGTGGTCACCTTCTCTGACAGGTGGGTGAGTGGCAGGTGGGGATACCACAGGAGGCCAGGGGAGAAGGTCAAAGCTGCCTCCCCGTTGGCTGCCCTGAAGGCTACACGGGAGTGGGCACCAGCCCAGAAGATGTTGGGAGGACGTTCATTCATCTCCTCTCTCATTTGTTCCTTCATGCATTCATTCACCCTCGTGAGCCTGCTTAGAGTTTAACCTTCTGCCTAGCGATGGGGGAACACAGGTATGTTCCCAAAGGACCTAGCTCTTCAGATGCCTCCTGGTTGGCAGAGGAGCCAGAGCAACAGAGACAGTGTCACCTGGTGTGGGTGCTTGGATGGTAGAAGTCTAGGGAACTGTGGGGGGAGAGGAGGAGGAAGCCTAACCCAGCCTTCGAGAGCTGAGAAGGCTGCCTGGAAGAGGAGTGGCCAGAGCCAAGTCTTGGAGACACCAGGAGACTCATCCAGGGGGATAAGGCAGGAGGGAAGTTCAGGGGCCTGGTGGGACTGAATTCCACACTGACTAGGGGACTCAGGGACTTCTGGGCCTTCAGGACTCAGAGTCTAAGTAGGAGTGGGGAAGTCACAGGGGAAGCCACAGGGGAAAGAGGGTGGCTCATGCCGAGATACCACTTACAGCTGTGGTTCTTGTAAGGCTGTTCTTGAGTAAGGAGGGATGATGTCACCCAAAAGTCCCAAAAGAACCGGTCCCAAGTTCCTCCACCGAGAGGACTCTGGCCAGGGAAATCCAGAGTGAGTATTACTCACAGATTGGGCTGCCCAAGCTTAAGGGCAGATCCCCTCAAGGCCAGAAGCCGGACCACTCAAGGTCGGAGGCTAGACCACGTCAGATCAGATACTGGATCATCCAGGGCCACCCAAGGTCAGGCTGAAGCCTCAAAGCGGAGATCAGGCTCTTGGAGGTTGACCATAAAAATGGGCGTTTCATGAAGAAGCCCTCATTCAGCCACAGGGCAGCAGGACCAGTCAGTGGCCTTGACAGAAAAGGTCCCGATAGCCTCCAAGGCCCGAACCCCCAGGGTGAACCACAGACCCTGGGCCCCGGCAGGCATTGGCTCCCAGTCACAGCCCTCATGCAAGTCCACTCCCATCAGCCTGTTGCCCATGCAGACCTTGGCTTGTACAGTCACCTCCACCACATACCAGGAATTCCCATCTGTGTGCATGTGACCCCAATGTGCACCCCATGCACAGGAACACACATTACACCTCTCTTCACATGCACGCCTCCCCCATCTTTGCACAGATCAACCCCTCATGCCCACATGCACACACACAATGGGGTACCCCTGAGACAGGGGCTCTCACAGGCTGTGTAAGAAGCTCACTACAGGGCGGGCCCCCTAATGCCTCTGTCTTGGTGGCTGGGAGCTGGGCCAGTGTGCTGCAGCCCCTGCCCTTCCTGGACAGCTCTGGGAAGGCTCTTACCCCTTCAGAGCCATCAGCCTGGAGTGGCAGCTCGTACTTCTGTGAGTGTGCACAGGTGGGCACAATCCCCGTGGTGAGCTGCAGAGGG
Organism: Mandrillus leucophaeus; assembly: GCF_000951045.1. Classification (NCBI taxonomy): domain Eukaryota; kingdom Metazoa; phylum Chordata; class Mammalia; order Primates; family Cercopithecidae; genus Mandrillus; species Mandrillus leucophaeus. Next base: position 200,067 of record NW_012101397.1, on the reverse strand, counting down.
GAACCCGCACCCAGTGACTGTGGAGCCCCTGTGTCCAGAGGCTGGGCTGGTGGTTGAGACCCCCTCAAAGTTAATACCCCCAAGAACAAGCCCTGGATCCTCCACCAGCCTGCTGCTGGCCTCCCAACCTCCTCTGCTCTGCCCACACGGGCCTCTGTCCCCCAGGACTCCCTGCTGAGGCGCACCTCCAGGGCTCTGCCCTTGCTGTGCCTGCCTGGAAGGCTCTCTTCACCCTCCTGACTCTGCTGCATCCTGCAGATCTCAGCCCCAGGGGCCTGAAGAAGATGGGCTGGAGTCCCCTTGGGAGAAACTTTTCCAGAACCATCTGGTATGGCTCCTTTGTAAGATGGGTGGCCCTTTGTGGTTATGTAACTATTTGAGTTATTTGGTTAAAGATTATTTGCCCCCTGGGGTAGGGCTGAAGACAAGGACCATGCTTGTGGGTTCACTATGATATCCCAGCGCCTGGCACATAGTAGGTGCTTAGTTAAGGGTTCTTTCTGAAGGAAGGAGGAAAGGAAGGAAGAAGGGAGGGAGGGAGGGAGGGAGGGAGGAATGACGCTTAGTGTTCTATTCTGCCCAGGGTTTTGCTTGTGTGTCATGAGATGAGGGGCAGGACCCTCAGAACTCCACCAGGAATCAGGTGTGAGAGGTCACCTTGAGGGCTAGTGGGTGTCCCAGGTGAGACAGGTGGTGCAGGAGGGCTGATGTGGCCTACTTTTATGAGGGGCTGTCAGTAGGGCCAAAGGACAGTGGGGACAGGGAGGTCGCTTTGGCAGTTTCTGCCTGGCACTGCCCAGGGAGGGGGTCTCCAGCAGCCAACATGACCATCCTGCCTGCTGGGGGGGCATGTCCTGGGGTGGTGCTGGCAGCCGTCTGCCCAGCCCAACATTTGTTAGTAGTGACCGTGTGTCCCACCCTGGAAGCACTCCCAGTGCGCTGGGAAAGACATGTGCGCTCACACTGGGTGATATGCAGTTTGATGGGAGGAGCTCTAAGTGGGTGGAGGAACTCCTAACACTGCTTTGCCGCTCAAGGAAGTCTTCTCAGAAGGGCCATTTAGACTAGGTCTTGAGGGATGCCTAGGAGTTCACTAGGAAAGACTTTCCAGAGGAGGTGAAATTGTGTTGGGTCTTGAGGGATGCAAAGTTCACTCAGAAAACAAGAGAGGAAACACCTTTTCTGGACACTGGGCTCTCTTTAGGGGCTCATGTAGGCCATCAGGCCAGTAAGACCACAGTATTCCGGGGCCCTGCTCTCCCATGCCAGCCTCTCGTGTACGTCCTGTGTGTGACCGTATGGGTGAGGCCCCTCCACTGCCCCATCCTAGAGTGGTTAGGATTATACCAGCGGGGAGTGTGCTTGGCACACAGCAAGTGCTTGGTCTGAGTGGGCTCTCAGAATCGTGCAGCTGGTCCAAGGTGGGGCCATGTCTAGGGCCTGCTGCTTGCATACTCGTGACAGGCACTCACCCCGCTGCAGGGAGCCCTTCCTTCTCCAGAACCAGCAGCAGTTTCAGAAGATGAGTGGGGCCTTGTCAGTCCCCACTGAATTGCCTGGAACCAAGTGGTGAGGTTGGGGCCGCCGGAACGGAGAGGCCTGGTCGGGAAGCAGGCTCACCTGGATTTTAGCCCACACCTGCCCGGCCTCCCTGAGACTTCCAGGGATGACTTCATTCCCATCCAGGTCTCCCAGGAAGCATCAAAGGTGAGAAAACAGTTCTCAGACGTTTACTGGGGCATAAAGGGGGCCAGGAAGCCTTACAGGGTGGAAACAGGTCTGAAGTGGGGTGTGTGTGGCAGCCCAAGACTTAAGAGAACCCCTTGGGGCCCACTGGCACTGGGGCCTGGGGCCATAGAGACTCAAGTTCATTAAGAACAAGGACTCAGGTTGAGTGCGGTGGCTCACACCGGTAATCCCAGCACTTTGGGAGGCTGAGGCGGGCAGATCACGAGGTCAGGAGTTCGAAACCAGCCTGACCAACATGGCGAAACTCTGTCTCTACTAAAAATACAAAAATTAGCCAGAGGTGGTGGTGTGCTCCTGTAATCCCAGCTACTTGGGAGGCTGAGGCAGGAGAATCGCTTGCACGCGGGAGGTAGAGGTTGCAGTGAGCTGAGATCGCACCACTGCACTCCAGCCTGGACAACAGAGCAAGACTCCATCTCAAAAAAAAAAAAAAAAAAATCTGGAATCCAGGTTCTACGACGTACTAGCTGGTGACCTCAGGCAAGTCACCTCACCTCCTGCCTCAGTTTCCCTACCTGTACATCGGTATGTTCACAGTAGCGTTATTGTAAGGTTTAAATACACTGATATGTGCAAGGGGTTTAGAACTGGGCCTAGCCCATAGAAGGGCAGTAGAAGTGTCCACTGTTTTGGTACCTGCTATGAAGTATAAGCTCATGCACTTGCTCTGCCGGGGTGGGGGTCAGGGGGCACTGAGGAGGCTGAGGTACCTGGGGGAGCACCCACTCAGTGACAGACTCCAGGAAGCCACTGAGGAAAGACCCAGCCCCCGCTGTCAGTAAAGACCAAACTTGATTAGCCAACTCCGTTAGATGCCAGAGGCCTTATCCCATTTTGCAGAAGAGGAAACTGAGGTCCAGAGGAGGGTGCAGGTCTGGAGGGGGCAGGAAGGGTCTTGATGTGAAGCCCTGACGGGGGGCGGGGGCAGAAGAGCTGCCCTGAGTGCATCTGATAAAACATGAGCCAGGCCTGCTCCCTCCATCCCGAGGGCAGGGCAGGGAGGCACTGGGAAGTCAGAGCTGGGGGACGGTGGGAGCGGCAACGCCTCCCCACATCAATAGTTGGAAGAAGAAAATGTCACTGACTATTTGCCATGAGTCAGGTGCTGGCTGAATGTCCCACAGGGGTGACCTCATTTCATCCCCACAGCCTGCAGAGGCAGTGGCTGTTATGCCCATTACATAGGTGGGGGAATGGAGGCCTGGAGCGGGGAAGAGATTCACCTGTCACACAGGCAGCACGAGGCTGGGATCTGAACCCAGATCCAGGGCCACAGGATGACGACTCCACAGCCTCGACTGGGGTCCCACCTGCCTCTCACTGGGCCCCACCCCTGGAGAACAGGGGTGAACACTGAGAACAGACCTCAGTGAAAATCCCAGTTCCAACTTTAGCGGCTCAGTGGCCCCAGGCAAGTCGCTTCCTCTGGGGCCTCAGTCCCCTCCTCTGTAAGTGGGCCTCACAGTGAAGACGGCCTCATGTTGGATTCTCAGTGACATTGTACACAGCCATAAGCCTGCCCTGCATGCTCCTGCTGGCCTGGCTGTCTGATTCGCCCCTGTGTATTCCCTCAGCCCTCCTGCCTCGGGGTGTGGTCACTGTTGTGTCCCTAAGGCAAACAGTAGGTGCTCACTCAGCATCCACTGGATTGGTCATGGTCAGACACCGGTTCAAATCCAGGACCAGGGCCTCATCTCCTGAGCCTCGATTTATGCACCTATCAAATGGGGTCAGCAATACAGCTGTTTAATGGCTTTTGTAAGGACTGGCTGGCAAATGTTTAGCACACAGAAGGTGCTTAACCCACACAACGCCCAGTCCTCATCAGCCCTGGGCTTTCCCTGCTCCCTGTGGCGCCTGTCACTGGGGATGTGGTCATGAAGCACCTACTGTCTGTGCGGGGAGTGCCCGCCTCCCAGCCCACTCAGGCGGCTGTCGCCTGGAGATGGCAGCCAGGGAATGTGGGTGGGGGCCCCCGCGGCGACCCTGCCCCTCTGTGGCTTCTGCTGGACAGAGGCCTCAGTGTGGAGCTGCCCGGGTCCTTTCACGGGCCCAGACCCATGACTGGACGTCTGAGAATGCCGCCCATTATCCAACTCACAGAGCACAAAGGGGCCACGTGGGGGCTCGGCAGGCCAGGCGCCCCCAGTGAGCACACGGGGCTCTGGGTCCCCACCCCAGCCCATGAGTCCCTTGAGCACAGAGGGCAAGGACCTGCCCAGAGTCGGGAGAGGGCGTCATTCACACACAGGAATGAGAACCATTTCCTCCAGCCCCACAGGGACGCGGAGATAAGGGGAACCACCCTGGGGGCTGGGCTTGAGGGCCAGGGCAGCCCACCGCTCCTGGGCCCAGAAACCAGACCTAGAAGGTCGCCTCCTCTAGAAGAGGCAGAGAGGGAACACTCCAGGGGTCAGAAGGGGTCCCTAGAACGTGAAGGGTGGCAAAGCCTTGAGGTTTCCCCAGTGGCATTCACAGTGGAGAAGCCACAGCACTGCTGTCTGGAAACACGGTCAAGATGGGTACTGTCTCCTGCCACTGCCACCACTGGAGGGTCAGCCCTCCCCTCCCATGTCACACCAGTGGTGCACGATGGCAAAGACAGGAGATGCAGTGTGGAGGGGCAGCGGGGCAGGGCTCACTTTGCCACCTGTTTGCTGTGTGACCTCGGGCAGGCCTCTAGGCCTCTCTGAGCCTTCGTGTCCATGCTCAGGAGAAGAGGGGAAGGAATGATCACACAGGCCCTCGAGACCCTTGGGCGGGTGATTAAAGGAGGTGATCTCCCTGATAATCATCATCTGGGTGGAGGGAGCCCTCCCGAGGGGTTCAGAGGACGGGCTGGAGAAGCCCACATGGGAGCCGAGGGGAGGAGCCCCAGGCTCTAGGGCGGGAAGTCAGCAGACTTCACACTTCATGATGACACGCGTGTGCCCCAGCCTCACAGCGGCCCACCAAGGCGGGTCATGCTCCTCTTTCCAGATATGGAAACTGAGGCCCAAGAAGCAGTGGCGCCACCGTGGTCATGCAGGTGGTTAGGGTCAGGCCTCTCAGCTCCAAGCAAGGGGCGCAGGGATGCAGCAGCTGAGAGCAGGGCCTGGACAGCTGGAGGCTGTGCAGCTGAAGGCCACCACTCTGACCTTCAGTGTCCCCATCTGCAAAAGGGGGTTGATAAGACCCCCCGCCAGGGTTGCTCCCACAGGGAAATGAGATGGGTCCAGCCACCGAGAAGCAGTAGTGATGGCTCCTGGCACCACCTAGGCCCATGGCTGGGGGTGCTGAGCCATCCCTAGGACTCTTGTTTCCAACACCTTCCTGTGGATGAGGCGGTGCTCTGGAGCATTTAACCTTGCCGGAGCATTTCCTGCAAGGAAACGTTCTCAGAGGCCAGGCCCCAGGGACGGGAGGGCGGGAGCCCCCTCCTCCCAGCGCAGCCCTGGCCCCACTGTTATTTTTTCCAATTGAAGAAGAAAAACATTTCCTCCGTCTCCTCACAGCTCTGCCCTGGGCAGTCAGAGGCGAGAATGGACAGGACAGGGTGGGAAACCCACCCAGTAGGGTAGAAGGCCCAGGCCCGCCTTCTCCGAGCCAGCCTAGCCGCTGACCACCGTGCCCCAGGCAAGACTGCCCTGACTCGGCCACCAGGTCCTCGTCCTCAAAGGCACTGCTGGACATTTCCCAAATTTCAGGCATTTTGGTGGCATATGGATTATCACCTATTTCACATTTGTCTTCAACTCACTTTTAAAGGACTTCAATCAATGCATTTATCAAGGAAGCTTTACATCATTATTGTACGTGGAAAACCAGTAACACTTGCCAAAACCAGAAAGTAACAGCAAATACAAAGAAAACGAAGTGCTATCAGTGCATCCTAGCACGCTGATGTCAACAGTCCTGAGTTTGAGAACTTCTCTCTATTAAAAAGGGACAGTGACAAATGTTACAGTCATTAAAGACACATTAGTCTCAAACCAAGACCTTTTCCTTGATATAATCAGACTTGAACAAAAGCTGAAAAAGGCCCAAATTGCAGTGTGAATAACCAACTAGGGTTGGCTATTCTGAGTCGGTTCATTCCAAGTTCGTTATTGCTGGGTCCTACCTAATCCCCACTCCTAAGTACCCTTCATCTCCCCTTGGTTCCCTCCAAAATCCTCTCTGGAAGAACACCTCACTGCATTTTAGTAAGGCCAGGGAAGGTGTGGTTTGTTCCTTCCTTTATTCATTCATTCAGCCAGTAGTTGTCAGCACCTCCTCTGCCCAGCCAGGGGTGTAGGGGCTGCTACCATGAGCCATCCTGGCCTGATGGTGCTCCCAGTTAATGGATAGAAGGGAGAAATAATAAGATGTGGAGGCAGATCTGGGTTTGAATCCTTACCCTGCTAATGCCCCTCAGTTTCCCCATCTGTGAAATGGGTTTGCTGACCCCAGCCTAGTCAGCTGGCTGCAAGGATGGTGTAAGATCTGGTAGGGCAGTGCTGGGCACAGTACTCACTCTCACTGTCTGGTGGCTCTGCTAGCCACACTGGGGCTCAGGACAGGAGGTGGAGCCCTGGTCTTCTGTTGCAATGCCCCCCACCCCCACTCCCAGCTCTAACATGGGCCTCAGGGGTCATGGTTCACTGCCACAAGGCGGGGAGAAACTGGTGTTTGCTAAGAGCCTGTGTTGTGCTTGACACCTGTTGTGTTATATTCTCCGTCTCATGCCCTCCCAGGGTCAGGTGTTGTGCTACGATTGTCCTCATTTTATAGTTGAGGAAACTGAGGCTCAGAGAGGGCGAGTGCCTTGCACAAGACCACACAGCACATCTCACCTCCAGTTGATGCGAGGTTCCTCAGATCCGAATACCCCTCACCTAGGCAGCTCCTAAACCCCACTGCTCAGCTTGGCAGGGAGCTTGTGTCCCAAGTGCCCAGGATCATCGCCACACGCTGGTCTAAGACCACACTGAGCATTATCCTCGGGGCTCAGTGGGGGGAGCTGCAGGATGCAGCAAGATGAGCCAGATGAGCGGGAGACAGGAAGGAAGAGAGGAGGGGCTGGAGAGGGAGCGGGGGTGAGGGATAAGGAAGGAGACAGAGAGAGAGGCAGAGATAGAGACACACAGAGAGACAGATGAGTGGAAAGGGAAGGGGGCAAGACACTGAGAGAAGGAGAGACAAAGAGAGTGAACGGGAGGAGCAAGACAGAGAGGAACAGAGATGGGTGGGGGCAGGAGAGAAAGAGATAAGACAGAGAGACCAGCGGATGGACCCGGGTGGGGGCACTGAGGATGCGAGGGGGGAAGAGGGGCGTGGAGGCAGGCCATGCACCCCCCTGGGCTCTGCAGTTGGCTCCCGTGGATGGCACGATGTGCGCCTTCTCCATCCAGAGAGGGAGACAGGGACACAGTCCCATGGGCAGTCCCCTGAGTGGCTCTTGGTGGGTAGATGGGCCTGGGAGGGGGCCTCCAATTTCCCGCAGCTCAACACTCCCGGCCATCAAAGCAGTGGCCAGACCGGGGCTGAGGAGTCTGGAACAAGGCGGGCAGGATGGCAGGAAGGCGAGGGTGTTGAGGGAAGTTGGGGGCGGCTGCAGGCCCAGCCTTTCCTGCCTGCCCCATGGTACACAGACACTCCTGCCCTTCCTTCCTGGTTGGGTGGGAAAGAGGAAAATGAGGCCCCGCTACTCTCAGAGTGAGGCCCACCGGACACCCTGTGGCAGCTGGGGGTCTGATAGGAGGCCCCGTTCTGAGAGGCCGGAGTTGAAGGGCTTTTGTTTTCAAACACTGTAGCTCTGCTCCTCATGAGCTGAGCATCTTGGGCCAGTCCCTTCCCCTCAGCCTTGGTTTCCATATCTGGAAGACGGGTTACCAATAGCGACAGCCTCAGGGGTATCTGTGAGGAAAAAGAGAGCCCGTACATGGCAAGTGCTTGGCACAGCGTCTGGCACGGGCTAGTCCTGTGTGAGCACCCCCGTGAAGCAGCCGCGGCGCAAGGTCCTGACAGGGCTGTGACCTCGGAACCAGGCTGCCTGCCCCTAACGCCAGTGCCCACCTGCTGCTTCTGAGATCAAGAACCCTGCCCAGTGCCGGCTTGTGTGGGACTAATCTTCCACTAAGCCTGGGAGGATGTTAGGGAAAGTGCCTGGCGGGGGTGCCAGGTGTGGGGGTGCGGCTGGGTCTCCACACGAGGCAACTGTGGGCTCCAGGACCAAGGCCTTGCTCTGGCTATCTGTTGTGGGCCGCTGGTCGGAACTATTTCCCCTCTCCATGTTTTCCTCATTTATATGTCTGACCCCTGAGCACTGGTCCCTCTGGCCCTGCCACTTGTAAATCCCTTTCATGCGGCTGGGGTTTGGGGGACAGATTATGGGGCCTGGGGGCCCGACTGGCTGGCCCTGGGGGTGCGAAGGCCTGGACAGTGCCTGAGAAAGGTGGTGGAGGGAGGCTGAGTGTGGAGGGGCGACACAGGGTTCGGGAAGGCAGAGGGAGAAGGAATGGGGAGCTCAGAGGGACCGGGAGAGGGACGGAGCGTCCGAGAGGGAGGCAGAGGGAGCCACGGAGAGAGGGAGCGAGCGTCAGGGACGGAAAAGCGGAGCAGGAGAGAGAAGGAAACTAGAGAGGGCCGGGGGCGGGGCTGCCAAGGACTGGAGAGCGAAGCGGAGTCGGAGGGAGAAGCAGCAGAGGCAGAACCCGGAGAAGCGCCACACGCGCGGAGTTTGGGGTGGGGACAGAGACGGAGAGACACAGAAAACGAGAAACGCAGAGAGAGGGAGAGACGGGGTGGGGGAGAGGGCGGAAAGAGAAAACAGGAGCGGGCGAGGAAGGCCAAGCGGCCAAGTGGGAGGAAATAGCGAGGAGAGCGAGCGACGGCGGCGGCGGCTACGGGGAGGGACCCTG
>NW_012101397.1:175390-189722 GCF_000951045.1 Mandrillus leucophaeus | reverse complement strand
GAGTCGTGAGCTGAGCGGGTCACAGGTGGGAGCGCGCAGAGACCCAGGTGTACGGGGAACCCAGGTGTGCACGCAAGAATACAGGTGTCCCCAGAGGAGTACTGCCGGCGCCTGTATGGGCGCCAGGTGGGCAAGTGCAGGGACTCAAGTGAGTGCTGGCTCACGGGCGCGCATACCTAGGCGTACTGGGAGGGGTCCAAGTTGCCACAGGTACCCAGGTGCGCATAAAGCTCAGGTGTGCACGTGGGGGTCACAGATGCATGCTGAGGGCGCAGTAATTGACTGCATACCTGACCAAACGTGTGTTCTGGGGCCACAGGGTGAGCCTGTCAGAGCTACCATTGCACGTTGGTGATGCCTGCGTGGGTGTGGCAGGTGTGCAAGGAGGCACACAGGGCCCTGCAGATGTCTGCATGGACTTGTGTGCCAGCAAGCTGGGGCCTGAAGACGCATAGGGCAGATAGGTGTACTGCAGAGACACTGGTACAACAGGACAGAGCTAGGTGTGCAGTGGGACGTGCGTGGCAGGGGACGCAGGTATTTGGGCTTGAGTCGGTACTCTGAGAAGGCCGCATGGTTGGCAAACAGGTGTGTGCCTGAGGCCAACTTTTATTCACCTATTCTGCAACTATTTCCTGAGCACCTAGTATGTACCAGGTGTGGGAGTCTGGGGTAAACAAAAGCACTTGTGGAGTGCCAGCCAGGGGCATCATATGTCACAATTCCCAGTTCTCAGAACAACCCTCTCAGGTAGCCTCTATTCTCATCACATTTTACAGATGAAGAAACAGGTGCAGAGAGATTAAGTAACTTGCTGAGGATCACACAGTTGGGCACTAGCAGAGGTGGATTTGAATCCAGCCTGTCTGGCCTCGGCATCTATGTTTTAAGCGTCCAGCCTTTGCTGCCTTCTGGACTTGGATCTTAGAGTGTGTGTGTTTTGGGGGAGTCCCAGGCAGCTGGGGTGGGCAGATGCCAGGGCCAGGAGAATGGAGGGATGTGAACAGGGGTGTTTTGGGGGCAGGAGAGGGCCGTGGGGCTCAGTGGGGAATGAGGAGGAGTCCAGGCGGATATGGGGCCCAGGTGTCTGAGGCTGGGTTGGACAGTAGCAAGGCGGGCCAGGTTGAGGGGATCAGCATGTGTGTTGACATGACAAGGGTATGGGAGGGGACTTGGTATGGTTCCCCTAAAGGAAGTTCATGGCAAGGGATTGCTCCTCACACTGGCTTTGGGAGCCGTGTCAGTTCATCCCCATGGTTCACCTTGAGGAATGAGGCTCCAGAATGACACTGGGGCCTTTCCCACACCCTCCACCCATCTGAGTCTGGGGAGCCCGCTTCAGCTCCACTGCCTGCCATTCCCTTAGGAAGCTGCATCTCCATCAGCAAAATTCAGAACTCAGCCTTCTCGTGGTGATCCCGAGCCTTTCTTGAGGCCCCACCCTGTCCCTTCTCCGTGGCTGTGACAAGAATTTCATGAGATTAACCATTCTCCTGTGGGTGGGCCCAACACTGGGGCTTTGAGAAAATGCAGATTCCTTCTCCTGAGGTCGAGGTCGGAGACTCCATGACTGCCCACCATCTGGCTGGCCACCCTGAAAGTAAACGTCACAGTGGGTGAGCAGAGCAGACAGTCCATGGGTGGCGGGGCTGCTTGCCCAGTGCCATGGTTGGTTCATCCACCATCTCCACCCCAGAGCTTCATCTCCCAAGCACCTGTGTTTGGCATGGGGGTCTCAGTGGGGAGTCGCTGCACGGAGAGAAGTGTCCTGTGGGCTGAGGGCCTTCCTCCAGTAGTTTCAGGCCCTGTGTCCGGGCCCTTTGGTGTGAGCTGATCTGTGGGATTCCTCAGGCCAGCCCAGGGTTCCCTCCCCCTCTGGCAAGAACTGTTCTGGTTCCCACGGTCTGGTCCCTCGGTGCAGTGACTCACCCAGCTAAGGGGGGCTGGGGCTTCTCTACCTAAGGGGACAGGGCCTCTCCAGGGACACAACCCCAGGACAGAGTGGCCAAGGGCCTCTTCCCCACCCCAAGGCCACAGATTCCATCTGCGGCCTTCCTTGGTCACCCTCCCTGTTTTCCACACCCTTCTCCTCTTCCCCGTGCCCGCTGTGGGCACAGGCCAGTGCCACTTGGTGGTATCTCCCAGAGGTGCTCAAGGTCCCCGTTCTGGGCCTCTAGCATGGGCAGGGGTGGGGGAGGGATGATTATTCTTGCTCCAGGCTGTTGCCAGCTACGCAGGGACAGATTCAGAACCTAGACTTTGCATCAGGCTGCTTGGGTTCAAGTCCCACTTTGTCACTTCCCAGCTGTGTGACCTTGGCCAAGGAACTTAACCTCTCTGGGCCTCAGTTTCTTCATCTGTGAAGTGGGGACAGTAAAAGCAATCCTTATCCCAAAGCATTGTTTTAAGGACTAAATGAATTGATAAATGCAGCTGAGTGTACCCAGTACACAGCAAGCACTAAGCAGATGGCAGCTCTTCTTGTTATTACTCTGGGGGACATTATTAGCACAGTCTCTGCTTGGTCCTGGAGAGCAGTCACCTAATCTGGCTTGTTCTGCAGCCGTGAAAACCCCACCATCTCCTACTTCTAGCCCCATAGACATTTACTAACTCTGTTGTGAGCCCAGCCCCATGCTGTGCCCTGGGGAACCAATGGCAACTCACTTTGTTTCTACTCTTATGGGCTGGGCAGGTGAGCCGAGGACGGATGTGTGACCAGGCACTTATACACAGGGCAATGTGTGCTGCAAAGGGAGAATGAGGGTGGAGGGAGCACAGTGGAGGGGGCAGAGGAACGGGAGGCAGCCAGGTGAGGCCAGAGAAGATGAAAGGGGTCCAGGCTAAGGGAGCAGCCTGTGCGAAGGCCTAGAGGTAGGACAGGCAAGCGGGCTTGAGGGGGTCTGCATGGCCCGGTGAGTAGAGTGGGAAGCACATGACACAAAGGCCAGGGAGGCCCGGGGAGACTGTCCTGGGGAGCCTGGACTTTTTCCTGGAGCCCTGGGAGCTGTGAAGGGTTTTAGCCGGAGGAGTGGCGTGGTCTCAGCGGGCACCTGAGTCTCCCTGCTGCAGAAGAGGAATGCTCATGAATACCTGCCTCTGAGGGCTATTGGGGGTATTAAATGAGATCATTTATGTACCTGGCACCTGTTTGCAATGACTGCAATTCTTCTAAATATTATTTTAGAAAGCCGCTAGGTAGCGGGTGAGAAGGAGCAATGGAGGAGGGAGAGGGGTTGGGAGGCTGAAGCTGTCTCCCAGGAATGGATTCCTTCACTCAGTCACAAATATACCTTGAGCACTTACTGTGTGCCAGGCTCTGTGGTGAGTGCCAGATGGCAGTGGGGAGATGGGGCCGGCCTTGTTCTCTGGAGACACGGCTGGCCTGGTCTGCAGCAATGCTGAGGGCTTGGAGGGTGGCAGGTGAGCTCTGGACAGATTTGGGGGCTGGGATGCAGCCCCAGCGGTGGGGAGTGATGGGATGGAGGAGCAGAAAGTTGCCCAAAGTCAGGCTCAGCAACAGGATAAATGTTGGTGCCCATGGGATGGGGCATGTGATGTGGTACCTCTGGGGAAGAGGATGAGTTTGGTCTGGGGAGCACCAGGGGCCTAGAATCCTTTTTTCTCCTGGTCCCATCTGGCCAGATTTCTCTGGCACTGTCACTAGGTGGCTTGGGTGGGGCTACACGCGGGGCAGGACCCCAGGGCCGAATGACCTGCAAGTGAGGCAGCTCATCCAGGCCTTTGGAAACCCAGCCTCTCGCTCCTGCTTGAGGGTCTCATGAAGAACCCTGGGGCCTGGCAGGAATCCCTCGAGCCGCCCACAACTCCAGAGCCTGGGTCAGGATGGCCTCCCACAGTCTGGGTTCCCAGCTGGCAGGACTTGCCCTCTGCCCTTCGCCTTCTTCCTGAGAACCCGAAGGGAGAAGCCGCTGAAGTGTGCGGCCAGAGATAGAGAACCTCGGTCCCTGCAGCCCTCAGAAGTCCCCAACTTTGTCCCTGATTGTTTTCAACGTATTTGGGGCAGTTAAGATATTTTGAGAGAAAGGGAGTGAAGAAATTCGCCTCCATTTCGTGGAGCTTGGATCCCTTTCCTCAAATCACAGCCTGTTTGGAGTGCAAGCCAGTTGGGAAGTTGTCGAGTGCCACTGGTCAGGGAAACTGAGGCACAGGGTCACCCAGCAAGGTGGGGCAGGCTGAGTCTACCTTCCTTTCCCAAGTCTTTCTCCCCAACCTATGAATGACCATAATATTTGTATTTTAAAAACAAAAGGAATACCAACAGGCAAATGTCAGTGCAGCATTTTCAAGGTGTCTTTTTATAGTAAAGGTGGAAAAAAAAACATCAGGCAGTTTTAAACTGGCATGCGGTGGGTGGGTGCACGTCGTCAAGAAGGCATTTTTTTGCACCAATTTAGGGGCTGAGATGCCAGGTGGGGGCGGAGGGAGAGAGAGCTTCCAAGATGGGCTTTACATTTGGGTTTGGGCTGCGGGCTGGGAGTGAGCTCCCAGTGACCAAGGGTGCAAGCAGAGACACTTGTCAGGATTTAGGAGAGGGGGTTCTAGGAGGGTTGGCTGAGATGACTGGCCTGGAGACACAGATAGGGCTTGGACCAGGAGACATCCCTCCCAGCCCTGAGAATATCTCGACCCCCAGTATGTACGTGGGCATACAGCCTATAAGCTGTGAGTGCCAGGGCCAGTCATTTACCCTCTGTGGGCCTCATTCTTTCTCATTATAAAACAGGTCTTATGCCTCCCTCCTAGCATGTGGGTAGATTAAAATCTCAGGGGTGGCTCTCTCAGCCTACTCTGGCTTAGGAGCTGCCGATAATAAAAAATAAATACATGAAATAAAATCTCACATGCAGTGCCCAGGAAATGGCAGGCACAGGTATTAGTATCAAGAGGGAGAAAAGACACCAGAAAAAATTGGCCTCAGTGGACAGAAAAAAATGGCTCAGAGGAGGGAGGGTCCGGGCCTTGAAGGAGATGAGATCAAATAAGGCCTGAAGGCAGGCATGGGTGAGTGAGACACGGGCTCAGCGAGGGTGCGTCGGGTGCTGTCCCAGCCGCAGCACAGAGGCTGAGATGGAGAGAGTGGGCTCTAGTGCCCGGGCTGAGGAGTCCAGTGCAGCACTGTGTTGAGGGCAAGAGGCCTGTGGGCTCCCTGGAGTGAATAAAAGCCGCCGCCGAGCTCACACTCTGCAGGGCTTTTACAAGCACCTACATGGTTGACCTCATGGCTGCCCCTCCCCTGGTCAGGCAGACAGTGCATCATCATCATCCCCAGCTTACAGAAGGGGAAACTGAGGCCCAGAGAGAGGAAGTGACTTGCCCTGGCTCACACAACTGGGGAGTGGGGGTCTGGATCCGCAGATAGAAGCAGGAGTCCGCTTCCGGGTGGCTGGTGAGCTGTGAGCTCTCTGTGGCGGGGAATTCTGCAGTTCCCCACTCTGGCTGAGCCATAGAGATTCAGGCAGGGCCCATTGTGACAGCAGTGACTCAGGCTGGCTGGGGCATCTGCAGAGGCCAGGCCACACACTGGGGGTAGGGGCTGACCCAGCCTCCTGAGGAAGTCGGAGGAGGCAGGGAACATCTAGTTGCATTTGTCTGAAAATGCGATCATTGGCCTCTGGAAGGAGTGAGCCCCTGGCCCTTTGGGTGTGCAAATGAGAGATGTGGGTTCAATGGTCAGGGTGAATGATGGTCCACCCAGGAGGGTGAGTGGAGGATCTGTCAGCGCCGTGGATATGCCCACAGTAAGGCCTTCCACAGCCAGGCAGGCGCACAGTGCTAGGTGAGTGCAGGACCCTGGGGCCAACTTGCCAGATTCAAATCCTGCCTCTGCCCCTTTCTGGCTGTGGAAAGTCCTATCCCTTCTCGGAGCCTCCATTTCCCCATCTGTAAAGTGGGCTCAGTGCAGGGAAGACTGGGGTGGCCTGGCGGCATTCATCAAGGGCCATGCTGCCTGGGGCCCTGCAGAAACGCCCTCTGCAAAGTCCGCTTCACCCGCCTGTGACTCCCGGTCTCCATGGAGATTAAGGAAACCAGCTGGGTTCCATGTCCTGGTTGCTGCCATGAACAAAGGCACGTGGCGTGTACTGGGACAGGAGCGGGAGGGCAGGAGCCCCGGGAGAGAGTGGTCCCTTCCCCTTCCTGGGCTTCCATTCTTCGACTCTGGAGTTGGGCCATGAAGTGGCAAGGAAGCCTTCCCTCTGACATCAGAGCTGCCCCGTCATGTCATAGCTACTGTGGTTGTTGCTTGAGAGCTTTCTCTGTGTTGGCCCTTTGCAGAGCACTTTACATATCTTTTAATCCCCCCGAAGTTGAATGAAATGAGTGTTATCCCCAGTCTACAGAAGAGGAAGCAGAGGCCCAGAAGGGTTAAGCATCTTGCCTGAGGTCGCACTGTGGTGGGTGACTGTGGTGCTCCAGGTGGAGCAGGCTTCTGGCTGCAGCGCCTGTGATCCCTCATTCCTCCAAAAACTTTGACCGAAGAGGTGTGAACCAGAGGGTGTTGGAAGGGGTGAATGGGCCCATTTTAAAGATGAGGAAACTGAGACCCAGGGAACTTCTGCCCCCGCCGAGGCCCCTGTGAGAAGCAGTGAGGGCCTTTCAGGGTGGCCTGCAGAGCTGCCCAGCCCCAGCGCCCATCATGGTCCCGGGCTGGGGTTGGGACGACCCCCTGGTGTGGACTCCTGCTACAGGGCCTGTAGCTATATCCACCTTCACACACCAGAGGCCAGCACCTCCTTGGTAACATCGCATGCTCGTCCAGGCTCTCTAGAGTGTGTGAGTATGGGAGGAGGCTCAGCTTGTTATAGGACAGCTCCCAAGAGGGACAAATCGGACACTCTCCAGGAGCCCCAAGAATGGTGAGGGAGGAGGGCATGACAACAGACAGGTGCTGCACGATGACTAGCTCATCAGAGGAGCGCGGGAGGGCTTCCCGGAGGAGGGGAGGTTGGAGCAGCACTTGACAGATGGGGCTGGGGAAGACATTCCAGGCAGAGGACACGGCGGGGGCAAAGGCTCAGAGATGTTGGAATGTGGCTTGGGTAGCAGGCCGAGGGGAAGCTGAGAGTGTGCTGGGCCTTGCCTGCAGGCTGAGGACTTGGATGCTGTCCTGTGGGCTGTGGGGAGCCAGCAGGGCTTTGGGGAAAGGAGAGACATGGCCGATCTGGTTCCAGAAGGGACCCTGTGGCTGCTGGTCCGTATTGGCCCTGCCAGGTACTGGCAGGATCTGGAGGCACAGGCGCTCACCCAGAGTCCCCACTGTGTCTGGACCAGGTGACTCCCGAGGGCCTCTCCAGCTCTGTGAGCCATGTGGGGATTGCCATGGAAACCAGCCGGTTCCCGAGTGGGGACAGGCCCAGAAAGTCTCTGAGTGCCAGCCACGTGGACTTGGATCCTCACTGCCCGCCGAGTGCAGCCGTTTTCTTCTTTCCAAAGGCCATGTTTGAGCCAGGACCAAACCAAACAGGCTGCCCAGACAGGCGTCCAGTGGCAGGGGCCCTGCTCCGCCCTGCTCAGCTGATACTCGATGCAGTCAAGATCTGGGGGCCAGCACCAGCGGGGGCCCTCCCTGCCCAGTCCACCGTCCTTTACCCTGAAACTTGATAAATCATGCACTAGAGGGGGAGGGAAACTCGCAGCTCCATTACGAGGCCCGGCAAGGCCCCAGTGGGGCGTTAATCACGTAGCACTTTATGCTCTGATCGGTAAATAATGGGGGCGGGGGGAGTGGGCGCCGGCAGAGGCCTTGGAGTGGAGGCCAGGCCCAGGAAAGTGGCCAAACCCCCTTGCCTGTGCCCTTCTCCAGCCTCTGCCCACTATCTGTGAGATGACTGAGCTCTCTAGAAGTGGCCATCACCTTGATGGGCCTCAGTTTCCCCAGCTCAAAACCCAGGGTTTTTCCAGCTCCAAGCAGCTGATTTCCCAGCAGCCATTGGTGACTCCCGGCAGAGCGGCGGGTGGGGAGGCTGTGGTTAAGGGCAGGGGTATGGAGCCTGCCGGCCTGCACTGGAGGCTTGGATCTAGCCGTTCCGGCTGTGTGCCCCTGGGCAAATCACTTCAACTCTTGTGCCTCAGTTTCCTTTACTGTAAAGCAGCATCAACTCTTTCAGGGTGTGATGAGGGTTGAATGAGATAATACAGAAAGGTCTCAGCACAAAGCAGACTGCACACAGCTGCTTGCTACTGTCTCTCTACTGTTACTGTGATAAAGCTGTCCCTCCCCATCCTGGGGCTGGGCCTCTGAGCTGGGATGTGGGCAGCTGGAGAGAGGGCCCCATTGTCACCTCTGTGTCCCCAGCACATGGAATCCAGCCCAGAGATGTTTGCGCAAGGCTGCAAGCAGCCCTGCCTTCTTGGCCGTGTCCACAGCGGTCGTGCGATGACTCTGGGACCAGCGGTAGAGTCCTGCTGCAGAGCACAGCCTGCGGCCAGGCATACAAGCTGGACCCGCAGGAGACCAGGGGCTGGGGAGGAGGGTGTGAGATCGAACCTCCAAGACCTCCCAACCCCAGGAGGGAAGTGCCAGTGTTCCCTGGAGAGGCAGCTATTTCTCGGCTCTTGGACTGGAGTCCCTTCAGGGGAGGAAGCTGGGAGGGAAACTGTTCCAGGGCTTGGAGAGACTGGCTTCGTGCTCTGCCCCTCCTGCTGGGGGGAGGGAAGCCTTTTCCCTGGGCCAGGGAAGAGCCGCTGCCTGCCCATCCCACTCTGTGCTCCTCTGGGACTCAGGGGGCGGGGAGCTGGAAATGGGGCCAGGCTGGGCCGGAATGAGAAACAGCTTCAAGAAGGGGGAGCTGGGTGTCTGGGGGCTGTGTCCAGCTAACTAAACAATGGCTGCTTGAGTCAGCGACTGTGGCGGTGGTTCCCAGGCGCCAGGGCAGAGCAGGCCGAGGCCAGAGCTCCCACTACTACGTCCTTGGTGAGGGCGGTGTGGCCAATCCAGCCTCGGATGCTTTGACTTCAGGAAGCGGTGGAGTGGCTTGTCCCTGTCCTCGGGAGCTCCCGAGCCTCTGCTCTGTGGCCTGCGTAGATAATTGGGAACATTTATTGAGCACCTACAGTGCTTAGCATTGAAGGCGCCTATGAGCTCAGTCCTTCCATAAGCCCCAGGTGGTGGGTGCTGTTGCTGTCTCATTTTACAGATGTGGAGGCTGAGGTTCAGAGGGGATGGTGCATCCCACAGTGAGGTCAGAGCTGTGAGACTTAGCAGTCAGGAGCCTCAGTTTTCTCATCTGTAAAATGGGTACACAGCAAGAGTGTGTGTGTGTGTGTGTGTGTGTGTGTGTGTGTGCGCGCGCGCGCGTGCTATAAGGTGCCCCCAGTAGCTGTAGCAGTCAGGAGCCTCAGTTTTCTCATCTGTAAAATGGGTACACAGCAAGAGTGTGTGTGTGTGTGTGTGTGTGTGTGTGTGTGTGTGCGCGCGCGCGTGCTATAAGGTGCCCCCAGTAGCTGTAGTGTCTGTCACACAGTAGGTCCTTAATCCAGCCAGTCCTGTGACCTAAGCCTAGGGCTTGTCCTTCCAGGCTTGTCCTTCCGCTTGTTTGAGGCGGGTGGGCAGATCATGCCCAGGTTGTGTGGTGGTCCTCAGGGCAGCCTGACTAGCTGGCTCCATCCCTTCCAGATGACGTCCAGCTGGCCTGAATAACCTCAGAGCCCTGGAGCTGGGTGACCCATCTCCTCCAGAGGGGTCAGGGAAACCAAGGCAGGCCTCCCCAAAGGGTCTGCCGGAGCTGCTGTGTCCTTTGCCGTTTGTCTGATGTCTCTGCTCCTCTCTGTGCCTTGGTTTCCCCGACATGCTCCTCCAGGCTGCTTTTCCTCTGTGGCTAAGGCCAGGCTTCCTGACCATGGTGCTAGGCCTGGTTGGCCATCTTCTCCCCGCGGCCTCTCCAGGAAGCCTCTTGGTCACCCTTGAAGGCGCTGGTATTTCCTTTCTCAGCAGCAGGTGGTTTCCTCCCTGGCATGGGGGCTGCTGCCAGAGGCCACCCAGGACCGAGTCCGTCCTGCCCCTCCCAGGGCTGGCACACAGTGGGCACGTGGCTCATTCCTTGCCTCAGTTTACTCTCAGCGGAGGTGTCAGCTTGCACAGTGTTCTGAGAGGCAGCGCGTGCTGAAGTGGAAGGAGCTGGGGTCTGGGAGTCACAGGTGTGGCTTCATACTCTGGCCTGGCTGTCTGCGGCTGGGCTGCTGGACTGAGACCGGACACAGTCCATGGGCCACCACTGAGCCCATGCCGCATGGGCTCCACTCAGGGGAGCCCAGGAGGACTGGCCCTATCTGGGCTGTCCAAGCTAAGGGAGGAGTTGGCAGGGACGGGGGCTGAGAGAGGCCACAGAGGTCAGGGCCAGATTGAGTGGGGCTTTAGGGGCCCAGGAGCAAAGTTTGGATTTGCGTTGACAGCACTAGGGAACCATGGGAAGCTGTTGAGCTGCACAGGAGATGTGACCTGCTTTGTGAGGTTTTTTTTTTTTACAAAATAAACTTTTTTACTTTGGAATAATTTTAGATTTTCAGGAAAGTTACAAAGATAGTACAGACAGTTCCTGTATACCCGTCCCCTAGTTTCTCCCATTGCTAACATCTTACCATTACCGTGGTGCATTTGTCAAAACTAAGAAGCCAACATTTGTTCTTTACTCCCAACTAAACTCCAGACTGCACTCCGCAAACGTCTGCTTTCTCTTCCAGGAGCCCACGTTGCATCAAGCGCTTTGCAATTTTAAAAGCTCCCTTTGGCTGCCGCAAAGGATGAATGGGAAGGAGCTCAGCTTTGGGAGGAGGAGTTGGGGGGTCCAGACAGCCCAATCCCCGGCCAGGATGTATTGAGCTACGGTCACCTTGGAGTCTTTTTACTTTTATTTTTTCGAGACAGGGTCTCTGTCACCCATACTGGAGTGCAGTGGTGAAATTATAGCTCATTGCAGCCTTGACCTTCAGGTTTCAGGCGATCCTTCCACCTCCGCCTCCCAAATTGCTGGGATTACAGGCGTGAGCCATTGTGCGCTGGCCCACCCTGCAGTCTTAATACCCCAAAGTGATCGTGTGCTTTCAGCTCTGCGGCTAATTTCAGCTCTGTGGCAAGGAAATCTGACTTTCCCAGGATCATAAACAGTCAAACACTTGAGGCAGGAAGGAGCCCTCACTTCTCAATCGCAAAGCCTCCACAGCCGGTATAGTAGCCGTGTAGTCTGTACCTGGGACGGAACCGCTGGATTTTGCAACCTGCCGCAGCACCCACTGTTAATGCCGCATCCTTTTCATAGTGCCACCTGCGGTGGGTCTGTGGCAGGATGTGAGGCCTGAGAAGCCAGGCTCTTGAAACTGTCCTTCCAACTGGCTTCCTGGGGAGAGAAAGTCAACACAATTACAGCTGGTAGTAAAATCAATATGTCAGAGTTTTAATGGGAGAGTGGGCAGAGCAGAGCTTTGGCCCCAGGAGGGAGCCAGCTGGAGGGGGAGGGCGCATCCTGCTCTCAAAACAGGGCCAAGACCAGCAGTGGTTGCTCATCCCATGTGAGAGAGGGATAAAGTGAGGTTTTTACAGGAACTGAAGCTAGCAGCTAGTGTTGCCTGGATCTGAATACCCTCCTCCCTTTGTTGCCACATGCAGAGTAGGCATACGTTTCCCTCAGTTCTCCAGCACCCAGCATGGCTGTGTTGCTCTCAATCACTCCACTTAGACAGAAAGCAGCTGAATACAGTCACTCACACTTTAGTCAAAATTAGGTTCCTTTCTTTTGTAAACATTCCCTCCAGAGCACAGGTTCCATGCTGGAGAATGTCATGCATGTGCTACCATGGGAAGTGTGGGAGTGGTGACCAGCACAGCGCCATCACAGGAGTTGGGGGGCTGAGCCACATCTTGAAAACCGGCCATCTGGGCATGCCTGGAGAGGGAACAGCATGGGTCCAGACACGGGGCGCTGAAGTGCCAAGGGGAGTTCGAATGGCTCAGAGGCATGGGACAGGCATTGGCTGCTGAGGGGACATTTACAATGGCACAAGAGCCCCAGGTGTGAGGTGTGGGCATGTTCCAGGACCTGCCGAGACTGATGTGGTGGGCACAGCGGGTGGGGCAGAGGGAGGAGCGAGACTGGAGGCCTGGGAGCTGGCAGGAGCTGGGGCACAAAGGCCTTGAATGCGAGGCTGGAGAGCTGGGGCTTGATCCCAAGGGCAACCGGGAGCCGGTTTGTAGGTGGGGAGGGTCTGACCAGCTTTGTGTGAGGGAAAGATGGCCCTGTGACTTGAAGGGCGCTGCTGGGATAACCGAGCCTTCCCTGCTCTCAGGAGAACTTGAGTTTGGAAAGACTCATGCTCATTAGCCTTGAACGAGGATGGTGCTGGGGTCGGGGGGTATTTGGGGCCTGTGAGGCTAACTGCCCCTGGAGACCGAGTTCAGCTGAGGCCAGCATGCTCAGGACGTCTGGTCCCGAGTCCCGTGTTCCCCTCCCCCGGCCTGCATCCCCCTCCCCCAGCAGGGGCGGCACTTCCCGCCAGGCTGGGCTTCCGTTTTTGAGCCGGTTTGCCTTGTGATTTCCCCTGGCAGCTGGGGAATCAGCTTCCCCCTTGGAGCACAGATCCTTCGGAGCAGCCGACAGCTTACTTCTCCTTTAAAATTTTTTTAAAAAATTTTATTTTAGGATAAGGGAAAAAAAAAAGCTGGGGGAAAGGCTTTTTAGAAAATTCCTTCGGTGCAGAATTAATGGCTTGTGAAAGTCAGGGGCGGGGCGGGTGGGGGAAGCCGGCTCCCAGCGAGCTCCCCTGCCCTGCTCCCCTCCTCCCTGCTGCCCTAGCACATAGATCACCCCGAGCTGGGCGCCTGGTCCGCCTTTTCCCAGGACCACACCCTGGCTGGATGTCAGGGTATGCCCAAAGGTGTCATCTGGGGCCTCCCAGGTGTCCCCTTCCAGAACTTATGTTCCCTTGGTGGCAGGGGGGATTCACAATTTTAATTTTAAACAACTTATTTTTAAATGATGTAAGTAATTCATATTCATGAAAAAAGTTACCTAGCCCCTAGGAAAAGCATCCCTTGCAGTGGTGAGGAGCCCACCTCACCTCTTCCCTGCAGCTGCAGGGTTGCTGAGGGGTGGGACCCGGCCTGGTTGGGGCAGCTGGGGAGACCGCTCAGCACCCACCTTCCAGGGCTGTCCCTAACTGGAACATACACAGGATGGAGTCGGGTAGGTCAGGGCTGGTGCTGAGAGAGAGGAGGAGCCTATGATGCAACTCTCGGGAATGGCTTCCCGGGCAGAGGGAGCGGCCAGGCCAGAGGTCCTGAGGCAGGGACGAGCTTGTGATATTTGAGGCACAGAAATGAGGCCAGTGTGGCTGGGGTGAAGGAGCAAGGGCGAGGGGGGTGTGGGTTGGAGTTAGAAGATCAGGGGACCCATGGGAGGATTTAGGATTTAGGATTTATTCTGAGTGTCCTGGAAACCACGGCAGGGCTTGAACTGGGGGAGACCTGGTTTGCATTTGTAAAGGGCTCATTTGGCAGCTGTGTTAGCAGATAGGAAATGTCAGCGTGGGGGGCAAGAGTGGTCTTGGAAAATGAAGAGGGCTGGGACGGCTGTCCAGATGAGAGGATGGCTGCTCAAAAGCTTTAAGGTAGGCATGATTTGCCCTGAATTTTCTTCTTTTTTGATCAGCAGTTGAACATGGGTAACTTTTACTTAATAATAATAACATAAGCAGCAATCATGTCTGAAACACAGTACTATTGGCTAACACTTCCTGGGTACTTACTGTGGGCCATGTACTGTGCAAACACTTTAACCTGCTTTAACCGACCTGGGCCGGTTCACCCCTCCTTAGGCAACCTGGTGGTCTCCCGCTCCCGGGAGGTCACCATATTGATGCCGAACTTAGTGCAGACTCCCGATCAGCATAGCGCACTACACCCCAGAACTCCTAGACTCAAGTGATCCTCCAGCCTCAGCCTCCAGAGTAGCTGGGGCTATAGGCACATGCCACCACGCCCGGTGTGTGCGAACACTTTATTTTTTATTTTTTTATTTTTTTGAGACGGAGTCTCGCTCTGTCGCCCAGGCTGGAGTGCAGTGGCGAGATCTCGGCTCACTGCAAGCTCCGCCTCCTGGGTTCACGCCATTCTCCTGCCTCAGCCTCCCGAGTAGCTGGGACTACAGGCGCCTGACACCACGCCCGGCTAATTTTTTGTATTTTTAGTGGAGACAGGGAGACGGGGTTTCACCGTGTTAGCCAAGATGGTCTCGATCTCCTGACCTCGTGATCCGCCCGCCTCGGCCTCCCAAAGTGCTAGGATTACAGGCGTGAACAACCGCGCCCGGCAAAACTTTAC
>NW_012101397.1:148204-175340 GCF_000951045.1 Mandrillus leucophaeus | reverse complement strand
GGGGTTTCACCGTGTTAGCCAGGATGGTCTCAATCTCCTGACCTCGTGATCTGCCCACCTCGGCCTCCCAAAGTGCTGGGATTACAGGCGTGAACCACTGCGCCCAGCCCCGCGAACACTTTAAAATGAATGATTCACCCCAGCCTCTGAGTGGAAGATGCTGTGGATGTACCCATTTTATAGTTGAGTAAACTGAGGCTCAGAGGTGAAGTGCCTTGCCTGGGTCACCTGCTGTCATCCTCCGGAAGACCATTCCCTCCTGTATGTTGGTCCAGGGCATCCCCAGCCCGTCACACCTCTGGGCTCAGGGCTTGGCCTCCAGGGACATGCTGGAAACGGCCCCAGCCTGGAAGCCCATCCGGCCGCAACTGTGTTTATTTGCCCAAGCACAGAAGGACCCACTGTTGATTGCTTTCTTTTGAAAACTAGCCGAGCCTTTGTGCAAAAACCAGGCAGGCACATCATCGATGGCTTACGCTTGCAAAAAGCACAGACGAGAAATTTAAAAAGAAAAATCTCTAAGGCTTTGCCCTAAAGATGGTTCCAACGCTGCCTTCCGGAGACCCCCCTGAGTCCTGCTCGGAGCCTCTGATGTCCAAATGCAGCTGAGGCACGGGCTCATGTCTGCAACCTGGGTCAGCCCTGGGGGCGTGACATTGCAGTTAGCCATTTTCCCCTCTGAGCCTCAGTTTCCCTGTCTATGAGATAGGGCCCCCAGGGCTGCCAGGCTTCTGGGAGTCAGTGCACCCCTGGTACAGTGTCAGTTCCCAGTAAATGCGGCCTGTTATTATGTCTACTGTTGTGACTATTTATTGCTTATGCACCAGTTTTACTAAAATGGGCCCATGACATCCTGTGACTTTTCTTGTAATCAGTATGCGCTGATGGTGTCACTGCGGGATGGGGACTTCTGTCCTGGATGATACGCCATGATGGATGCACTCAATCCCGTCCGACATATCTGTGTCTCCTTTTCACTCCTCTGCGCCACGCCTGTGCCTGCGTCTTTGCGGAGTTGCACTTACTGTCTCAGGGTCACTTCCTGGAGGCCTGTTTTCTATTTTTGTGCAAATTGCACCAGGAACCTTTGAACATACAAAGACCCAGGAGAAGGGAGGGAAGGTAGGAGCAAGTTCAGGGAACAGCCCGGACACGGGATCACCTCTCACAACTGCCCTGTGAGCTGCAGCTGATTTGCTGCTGGAGGGCGTGGGTGATGCTGGGCTGATGTGGACACAGACTGTGCATTCAGACACACCCAGCCTGTTTGTCCCCCTGTAATGTGGGCAGATGAGGGGATAGGTGCTTGGGGAGGGAAAGAAAGGCTGCAGTTTAGGGAGGCCTCCACCTGGAGTCCTGCAAGCTGCTGGGGCTTTGGGGTGGTGGTGGTCCTGGGGTCAGAGCAGACATCTGGCAGGAGCAAAGCCCATGGTTGCTGTGGAGACACAAAGCCAGCCGGGGCTGTAGGAAAAACAGCCGAGGCAAGAGGGACACCTCTTGGGTGCCAGCGGGTAAGCTGAGGCTGACGGTGGCCTCTGGTCATCTGGTATGGACTCCTCTGCGTTTCTCAGCTGTGCCCAGCCAGGAGGGGCAGCCCCAAGGGTGTAGGGGTATAACTCTCACCCTGGCCGGCCTCCCTGCACTCTTTAAAATCAAACCTGACCTTGTTCCCTTGCCTGCTGGTTCCCACGTACGTTGAACATCATCTCCTTGGGACAGCTCTGTAACCAACACCGAGGTCAGGGCAGGCCTGGGCTTGGGGATGGGGTCCCGTTTGTGTTTGGGCCTCAGCCCAGCACTGGGGATATAAAGTAGGAACAAGACTTGAAAGCTCTGATGCCAGGGCCTAAGATCCCAGCCAGCTGTACGGGCAGGGAGCCGGAGAAGGTTTTGGAGCTGGGATCTAATGTGCCATTCCTCTTCCAGCTCCAGCCGGAGCAGCTGGACTGTGGAGCTGCTCACCTGCAGCACCCGCTATCCATCCTGCAGCCCCTGAAGGCCACACCCGTGTTCCGTGCCCCAGGCCTCACCTCCGTGGCCGTGGCCAGCGTCAACAACTACACAGCGGTCTTCCTAGGCACGGTCAACGGGCGGCTCCTCAAGGTAGGGAGGGGGTGGGGGCGGGAGGCTCCCCTGGGGGTTGACTGAGTGTCAGTCTGTACACAGGGCTGCTACAGGTCCAGCCTGACCCTTTGTTTTCTCCCATTCACCTAGCACTTTACAGTTTACAAAGTATTTTGCAAGTCTGTTTTTGCTACTACTGTTCATAATATAGGTGGCGTCTGTACAGAGGAGGGAAACCAGGGCTCAGAGAGGGTGCTTCTGTCACAGGCTCTAAGACCGGGGCTTTGAAACCGTATGGGTCTGAGTTCAAATGTCTGGGCTCTGCCATTTGCTGGCCCTTTGACCTTGGGCAGCACATATTCTCTCTCTAGGCCTCAGTTTTCCTGTCTATTAAGGGCTATAAGCTGTTATGGGGCTTTGGCAAGGTAAGACCACAGCCTGGTAAGCAGGAATGCTCATTCATTTCTCCTCCTGAGTCCTGCCAGCCACCCTGTCCCAGGGTGACTGGTGTCTGGAGTTAACTGTACCCTAGCCCGTGGCCCTGAGATTCCTGGAGCTGGGAGGAGATGTGCAGAATCTGGTTTCCCTGCTCTGGGGCAGGACAGACATGGTGGAGCCTGGGCCAGACCCCCAGGTGCAGCCCTGGACCTGCCCCCAACCCAGCCACCTCTCCTGCTCCCTGTTGGGAGACTCAGCTAAGCGCCACCACTCTATTCATGCACCAGGCCCGGCCTAACTGCTCAGATCCGATCACCCAAGCTCCCCCCACCCACTGCCTGGGCAGATGTTGTGGGCTGGGTGGGCATGGGGAGTGGAGTCCCAGGACCCCACTGCTGCGGCTGGGGAGAGCACAGAGGTGGGGCTCGCCAATGGAGCTCGTGGTTTGGGGTCAGATACTCACATTTGGAGTCTGGCTCTGCCGCTTCCAGCTTTGTGACCTGGGGGCAATTTCTTCTTCCCTCCTAGCCTCAGTGTCCTGGCTTGGGAACATGAGCCAGGCCCCAACCCCACCCTCAACGCCCAGGAGGCTGCAGTTGTTAGGCACCCACTGTCTACCCAGAGCCTAAAGGGCATCCTCTCACTTAATTCTCACACCCCTGCAAGGGAGGCAGAGGCACGATTCCAATGCCACAGATGAAGACGTTGAGGCTCTGAGAGGGAAAATGACTGCCCTCCAGACTCACGCAGCGGGAGCTGGACCACAGCCCACACCCCGCCACGGCCGGGAGCCTCTCACCCACCACCCTGCACAGTGTGGCCTCTGTCTCTAGCCAACCCTGCCCTGCTCGGGCCTTAAATTGCCACACCCAGCACAGGCCCTGGGGCACAGTAGGTGCTCAATAAATGATTGAAGGAGTAGAAATGAATTGAGTGTCCACTGGATGCCTGGACATAGGGGTGGGTACAGGCAGTGGCCTGAGCCCCTACAAGGCTCCGCCAGGAGGCCACCTGGGACAGGGGTGTCTCAGTCTGGGACAAAGCCCATGGAAGCCTAGGGAGAAGGTAATTTTGACTTGGTACGTACAGGCTTCTGGGCCTCATGTGTGCATTGGTAGAAGGGGAACGGGAAGGAATATTTCAGAGAAGAGCACAGCGTAGGCAAAGGCCTGAAGGCTGGAATGTGTGAGCAGGGTTGAGGGGCTGGAGATAAGGCTGGGGTTGTCCGGGTTAGGTCACCAGGACCTCAAGTGCCAGAACAGGTTCATCCCATAAGCAGAAAGGAGCCACGAAAGGTTTGGGAGCCCCAGGAGGAAAGCTGGGGCAGGAACTGGCCTAGGAGGTGTCCGGACCACTGGCTGCATCTCAAAATGCCTAGCCTGGGGCCTGGCAGGGCCCAGACAAGACCAGCACGCTGGGAACAGGCAGGGCCAGGCAAGAAAGAGCAGTTTGGTGGGGCTCTGACCGGCGTTGTCCTCAGGAGGACACGCAGAGGGTCCCTCAGAGCCAGAGAAGCTTCCAGGCCCCAAATAGTCCTGGTCTTCCTCCTCCCTGCACCTTCCACACCCCCAGCCTTAAGTCTTGGACTCTGGGGTCAGGCAGGCCTGGTATTGCATTGTAGCCTTGTGATCTCTTCACTTTGTGCCTCTTGTCAACTCCCTCGGCTGCTCACGACCTCAGATTCCTCCTCCGTGAAGTTGGCCTTGGGGGGAGGAATGAGACCAGCAGCCTAGCAGCTTCCCTGGGCCTGGCCCCATCAGCCTGATCTGTGTCTTATTTAATGCTCATGGCTCACCTGCCCCATTCGCTCAGGAAACAGTCTCAGAGAGGGGAGGCAGCTTGTACAACTTACACGTTGTAGAGCTCCTCAGTGTCAAAGCCAGAATCCAAATCCAAGCCCCTGCCCTTAGCCATGGTGCCTAACAGCCTCCCAGAGCACGTTTTGTAAACTGCAAAGCCTGCACAGATTCACAGGGTGGGATGCTGGAGAAGAGCCTAGAGGGAGCTCCTGGTGGGGGCACAGCAAAGGCAGAAGCATTGAGGCCAGGTCCAGTGCCCTCTCCTGCACACCTGTGATTTCCTACCCCTCCTGAAGGGTCCAAGACAGGATGGGGAGGCGGAGCTCCCAGACCTGGCTCAGGTTGTCCCCTGGGTTTGGCCTCCCCTGCTATGGGCTCCAGCACTCTGATGCCCACTACCCCAACAGATCAACCTGAACGAGAGCATGCAGGTGGTGAGCAGGCGGGTGGTGACTGTGGCCTACGGGGAGCCCGTGCACCATGTCATGCAGTTTGACCCAGCAGACTCCGGTTACCTTTATCTGATGACATCCCACCAGGTGAGGCCAGAGCCCCAGCCCAACGCCATCCCAGCACCAGCTGAGCCCTCTTGCTTGCCTGGCCTTTGCACACACTATTCCTCTGCCAGGAGCACCCTCCTCCTCCATCCCCCTTATCTGCTAACTCCACCTTGTCCTGCGCCTCCCAACACGGACCTCGCCTCTTCAGGGAAGCCTTGTCTCCCATGTTCCCCCATTAGAGTGTTGACCTTCAGTTTCCCCAGCCTTTCATGGCCCTCACCATGCTGACCGTACTGCCTCCCCAAGGGAGAGGCTGGCAGTCTCACTGAGCTGGGCTCCCACCTCTTCCCCCAGATGGCCAGGGTGAAGGTCGCCGCCTGCAACGTGCACTCCACCTGTGGGGACTGTGTGGGTGCGGCGGACGCCTACTGCGGCTGGTGTGCCCTGGAGACGCGGTGAGGCTGGAGACCAGCAACACCTGGGCCAGGAGGGCTGTGGGAGTGGGAGGAGCCGACCTCGGTCCTGACCCTATGGTACTGCCCCAGGTGCACCTTGCAGCAGGACTGTGCCAATTCCAGCCAGCACCATTTCTGGACCAGCGCCAGCGAGGGCCCCAGCCGCTGTCCTGCCATGACCGTCCTGCCTGCCGAGATCGATGTGCGCCAGGAGTACCCAGTGAGTCCTGGGGGAGGCAAGACCCAACTCGGGACACAGAAGGGAGCCTCCCTTCACCCTGCACCCAGGCCCCGAGAGGTGGAGACTCCCCCCCATGGTGCCCCAAGGACCTGAAGACAAATAATGAGAACAGTGACAATGACTGGGCCTTCCTGACCAACTAGTAAGTGCCAGGCACGTGCTCTGTGCTTGACGTCCACCTCTGTTAGGCCTCACATACCATATGAAGCAGATGCTTTTAACATCTCCGTTTTACAGATGGGGAAACTGAGGCACCAAGCGGTGAAATGACTTGCTGCAGGTCGCACAGCTAGGGAGTGGTAGGCTGGAATCTAAACTCAAGAGGCAGGTTCCAGAGACCCAGGAGGGAGGGTACCAGTTGGAGGCTAGGAGGACAATGAGTCCCACCCACCTTTTCCCAGAACAGGGGATGAGGGGAGGGACCACCAGGTGCCAGACTGAAATTTCTCCTTCTCAGAAACAGATAAACCTGCAGTGCAGGGGGCTGGGTCTACCCCCGGCTTGTGCCAGGAGGGCTCTGGCAGGTAGCCTTGGCGGTGGGGGATTCTGAGCCCTGGCAAGAGGTGGGAGCTGAGGTTCAGACAGGTCTGGGGCTCGTGCATCTGGCTCTCAGTGACTTCTCTGAGGATGGGGGTCCTCTTCTTTCACCCTGGGGGGCTCTGACAGCCTGAGTCTGGCCTGTAGCTGCTTGGCATCTGGGGCTCCTCTGCCCTGGCCCACCATTATCACACATCACAGAGTCCTTCCCTCATTCATTCAGTCATTTCATTCATTGAACAAATATTATGGAACACCTACTATGTGCCAAGCACAGCTCCAGACTCTGGGGACATATCAGTGATCAAGACAGACCCCTAGCCCCAGGCTTGTGAGGGAGGAGAATAGGCAAGATAAAACCTGAAGGTGATGCTAAGTACCGTGGAGAAAGCAAAAGCGCATGGGGGTGGGAAGCGGGTTGTGGGTGCAGATATCTCAGGCCAGGTCAGGTAAAATATGCAGGAGGGGAGCCAGGGTGAGCGTCTGGAAAGAGTGTCTGGGTGGAGGGAACTGCCAGTGCAAAGGCCCTGAGGTAGAAACAAGATCAGCTGTTTTGGAGAGTATTAGGAGATGGGGTCAGAGGTCACAGGGGCCAGATCATGCAGAGCCTTCTTGACCACTGTAAGATGATGTTTCATTTTGCAGCTGGTGAAACTGAGGCTCAGAGGGTCACATGTAGGGCATAGTCCTCTAGCCCTGAGTCCTGGCCACCACTACCCCCTCCCCCAGGGGACATTCAGGCAGTGCCAGACCTCGGGTTGGTGCACAGCCCTGGGGCAGGCTGTGAGGAGCGTAGCCTGGGCCCCCAGAGCTGAGGGTTCCTTGCCCCCAGGGCATGATCCTGCAGATCTCGGGCAGCCTGCCCAGCCTCAGTGGCATGGAGATGGCCTGTGACTATGGGAAAAACATCCGCACTGTGGCTCGGGTCCCAGGCCCTGCCTTTGGTCACCAGATCGCCTACTGCAACCTCCTGCCGAGGGACCGGTTTCCACCCTTCCCCCCCAACCAGGGTAAGCACGCTCTGCTGTTGGCACAGCCCCGGAGGGGCAGAACGGTGGACTCTCAGGCATGGGGATGGCAGGGGGCCAGAGGTCACAGCTTATGATGTTGGTGGCAATCCCCTGCCCCCATGTCCTCTCCCTGGCTCCCCATCCATTTCAGACCACGTGACCGTCGAGATGTCTGTGAGGGTCAATGGGCGGAACATCGTCAAGGCCAATTTCACCATCTACGACTGCAGCCGCACTGCACAAGTGTACCCCCACACAGCGTGAGTGGCATGGGGGCTTGCCTCCAGGTGGTGGAGGGAGGAACGCATCCCTAGGAAGGGTCTTTGCTCTTGGGGGCCCGGGGAAGGAAAATCATAGCATCATAGAGTAGACAGGCCCCTCAGTTGTTCATTCACCAGCACATTTATTCATTCTGCAATAAATGCATACTGCCTGATGCCTGGCCTCTGTGGACAGCCAGGTGGGACAGGGCAAAGTGCTTTGATTATACTCAGTTTAGTCTCCTAAAGGCCCCATCTCTTTTGACTCTGCTTTGTATACCTCTTGTACCGGCAGCTCACTACCTTAAAGACCCTGTCTTTCCCGCAGCTCCGATGATGAGAAAGACCTTTCCCTGTGCTGGGATCTGCCTTCTGGGTTCCAGTTCTTGGGACAGGGATGAGGTGAGGGGTGGGGAACCAGGAGTTGAGGGGCCTCCTTGTCTTCCAGCTGTACCAGCTGCCTGTCAGCACAGTGGCCCTGTTTCTGGTGCAGCCAGCAGCACTCCTGTGTCTCCAACCAGTCTCGGTGCGAGGCCTCACCAAACCCCACGGTAAGCCAGGTTAGGGGGCCCGTCCGCCTCTGCCGTTTCGTTACCTTTTTTTAAAAAACTTCACATGTTGAGAGTGTTTCCATGCCCTTGCATATTGCTCCGTAGCTTTGGTTTTAACAGCTATGTGGGGCTCATCACGTACCACGGTGCATTTAACCCGCCTATAGCTGGACATACTGATTACTTCCTCTTTTTGCATTTTGATATAGCCAGGGCACTATGCATATCCTTGATGATTCCCTGAAGACCACTTCTTAGAAATGACCTGTTGGAGTGATAGTGTGGCCATAGTTTTACATCTTGAACTCAACTGCCTTCCAGAAAGTCTGAGCCAGTTTACACCCCCACCTGCAGTAGGAAGACCATTTCAACAACCCTAGGTGTTCAGGGCATTTGTCCTCAAGGCCTGTGGAGGTGATTCATTTAAGGTCACCCACCCAGGCAGTACCAGACTTGGGCCTTAATCCAAGTCCCTCTGCCCCTGGAGCCCATATTCTCCCCTCTTGTGAAAATCAGGAACTGGGTGGAAAGGGCCCTGCCTGGGTTTCTGCACCAGCAGTGGCGTGCCAAGGGTGGGTGGTGCTGCAGCTGTCCCTGGACAGGGAGGATGGGCTGGCCTCAGAAACCGCACGCTCCCAGGTCCTCTTGCTCATGTCAGTCCCTAGGACCCTTCAGTCTGACTCTGTGCTCGTCGGGGGCCATGCCTGCCCTGGCACTGCATGGTGGCTGGGTTTAATGAATTAAATGGGGCGTGAGCAAGAGGAAGAAATGTAAAAATGGATCAATCTAGGCTTTTTAGTGTAAAGATAAAGTAAAAATGGACGTGCCACATACCTCGCCCCTGGTTGGTTTCTGAGATGTGTTCACTTTCCAGGTGGCCTGTCACCTTTGCCCAGGAAGCCTCTAAGGCCACTACAGTCCATGTCAGGATGGCCAAATGGAATGCCTGGGACCTTGGCTGGGGTGATGAGGCCTAGCCAGGTGGGATGTGCCAGGGTCCTGAGATCCCAGCTTGTCCCCTCTCAGACCTGGCCCATATCAGGGCTGTGGGTGGCTGGGGTAGAGCACCAGGGCTCCTGTAGCTCATCTCTCCAGGAAAAGGCTGGTCCTGCCCATTTTCCAGATGGCACAACTGAGATAGCCAACATGGCACCTGGTGTCCTGGCTCCCTGCAGAAGGTCACTGGGGCCCCACCCTGGGCACACATCCTGGGGAAGCAGCCCCAGCACCCAGAGCCTCTGCAGCCCCAGCCTCTGCACTGGGCTCAGAGAATCTTTTCAGGAATCCCTGAAGCCCTGTCTACCCTGGCAGGTGCTAAGGAGGGGGCTCCGTGGCCTCAGCCTGGAATCCCCTGCTCGCTCACAGCACACAGCACCTCCCGCCTGAGCCCCATAACTGCTTTGAAGAGCCTGGCAGGGGCTGTGCTTAATTCAAAGAGGAGCATGGCTTGGGGGGCTTCCAGCACTGGAGGAGGGCCCAGTGGAGTCTGTGCAGCTAAACCATGCGGGAGCCCTGAGCGGCTCCTGGACCCCCAAATTCCACAGTTGAGGCCCCACTAGGACTCCTGCTCTTGTTTGGGGACCCCATCTCAATCACGTCTCTTCCTTCCAGCCCCCAGCCCAGGGCTGTGTACACAGCAGGGGCTCGGTGATGGCAGTGTGGGATCACGCTGGGCAGCAGCCTGCTCCTTGTGCTCTAACTTAAGGGGTGTGAGGAGGACCCAGCCTCGTCACAGTTCATTCAGCATTTATTGAGTGCCTGCTGTATGCCTTAGTCAGTAGGGGGCCCTGGGAAAGAACCGAGTTGGACTAGTCCTGCCATCACGAGCCAAGAGCCTCAGGTGTGAGCTGTGGCCGTGTGATCCTAGGGAAGCTACTGAATCTCTCTGTGCCTCTGTTTCCCCATTTATAAAATGGGCCTGCCTGAAGGATTTGGTGGGGATCTGGAATTGTGCCCGTAAGGCACCAGCTCTATACTTGGCACATAGTAGATGCCCACTACAGAGCCACCATGCACCTTGGGAACTGACGGCCACTCTGTGTGGGTGGCCAGAGAGCACTTCTCTTGAGAGGGGACCTGTGTGCTGGGTCTTGAGAGAGGCACAGGAGCTCACCCCCTGGGAGGGAGTTCCATGGCAGCGTCCCATCAGATGGCTATCCCCCAGGTCCGCAGTTCTTCAGGCCAGGAGCTGGGGTGGAGGCATGGAGGAAGCCGGTCTGAGAATTACAGTAACTAGCAGAAGAGGCTGCCCCGGGCCTGCAGGAGGCTCTGAACTGATGCTTAATTTGGCATTTAATGAAGTGCCAGTTGGTCATAGTGGCGCTGTGGTCTCTGTGTGGACAGCGGGCAGCAGGGTCTGCACACCACCTCGGGAGCTGGGAGAAGTGTCCCTGGGAAGGGAGGTGCTAGGGCCTGAGCCTCCTGTCACGTTTCCATTGTCCCTCATGGTCCCCACATGAAAGACATGGGAAGTAGAGGATGCTGGAAGGAGGGCTCCAGCTTTGGGGGAGGCAGGGAGGAAGGTGGATGTGTGCCCCATTTGCAGGTGCCTGAGGGGTGAGGTAGCTTCCCTGGGGGTGGCTTCCCAAGGACCACTCATAGGGGTGGGTGGTCACTAGGGGCCAGTGGAGAGAATGGGGTGGTAGGAACATGGGGGCAATTATGGGGCCCCTGGGGGTACAAAGAGGTAGGGAGGGACCAGGCCAGGTGGATTCAGGGTCCCTGGGTAGTTGAGTGCCCTGATGGTTTGAGACACCAGTTCTCCCCGCTGGAGTTTAGGAGAGGCTTTGCGAGAGCTGTGAGGACTCCTTCAGCCTCGGTTCTCTAGAATGGGGGTGAGCATCCACCTGGCCACAGGTTACAAGCGGCCAAGGGGAGTGGGGTGACCCTCAGGGGTGGTCCCACATCATTCACTGTGGGGACCCTCTTGTGAGAGCACCTCCTGCCCTGTCACGCCTCAGCCCCATATCAGCACCTACCCACTGGTGGGCTGGGGCCAGGAGGACAGAGGCTGGGCCCTAGCCAGCTGCAAAGCAGACCTGGCAGTGGTTCCGAGGCCTGAGTGGAAACATGTGGGTTCCATGCCCTGGGATTCTGTGGAGTTTACACACAGCACAGGGCAGCCTGTGGTCTGCAGGGGGCCTGGGGCTGGCTCCGTCTGGGGGCTTTGCCTAGAGAGGGCCCCTCCTTGGTAGGAACATGGAGGCCCGGAGGTGGTCAATGGCTTGTCTGTTCTGGCATAGGGAGCCAGCAGCACCCGGGCCTGGCTATGCTGCTTCTCTAGCCAAGGCCCCTGAGGTTTGCACCAGGCCCTGTCCCTAAGGGAACTCCCCACTCTGGTCTTGTGGTCAGCAAATGGTCTGGACGACTGGAGCGTTCCTGTGTTGCCCGTTCCACTGTAGGCAGACTGCTTTGCTTCTGTGTGCCTCAGTTTCCTATTCTGTAAAATGGGTGTAATGATAATGTCTACCTCCTAGGGTTGTTGGCAGTGGAATTTGGTGAATTTTAGAGTGTGAAGTGCTCAGAACGGTGCCGGCAGAGGGAGGGCCGCATGGGCTGGCGGCTGCTGCTGTTATTAGCGTTTTGTCATCACCAGTTCTTGTTGTTGGCATTTGCATCCCCTCGAGGTTCGCTTTTGGGCTGGGGTCCCTGAGGGGAATCAGTCCCTGTCCTGCCCTCATCTGATGTAGAATAAAGAAACCTCTCATATTTTGTGCCAAGGCCTTTAGCCTGGCTGGGTGACCTCATGCCACGTGGCCCATGGGCACTTTTGCTTTCTGGCCTGATTCTAACCCAGATCCTTCCACAGCCAGCCTTGGGAAGGAGGGCAGAGTAGGAAGTCCCTGGGCTGAAGGGTGGTTGGAGGCCCCTTGGCATGGGTGTGGCTGCTCCAGGGTCCCCAGTCCTGCGCTGCTCATGGTCCCAGCAGGTCAGATTCGGGAGCAGGAGGAGGCAGGAATGGCTCACTGGGGCCACCAAAGCTGGAGGACACGGGGCAGGTTGGGGAATCCATACCTCCCAGCTCAGAGCAGTCACTAAGGTGGACGTGGCGGGAACAGCCCTGCCCCTGGTCTCTGCCCCTCCAGAGTCAGGCACCTGGGCTTCAGAGGCCAGCCCTGTCCTCCGCCCTCAGGCAGCTCACTGCTCTTGGAGGCTCAGAATCTCCCCTCCCTCCCTCCCTTCCATCCTTCATTCCTCCTTCCTTCTTTCTTTCCCTCCCTCCTCCCCACTTCCTTCCTTCACTGAAGCAGCTGCTCTGCCAGGCCTCAGTAACTCCACCGCCAAACAAGGGCCAACCATGTGCTGTCCCCCCATGAGCCTGGGGCCCTTCCTGGGGCTGGCACCTTCACCCAGAGGCTGTGACTTGTACCCGGGCTGTGGGGAGGGGTGTTCCCTGCGGACCGGTGGTACCTGGCCCTCTGAAATGTCCTCTTGGTGTTTGGAGCCCTCCCTGTGCCTTTCCTATGGGCTCTTTGGAAGCCCAGGGTTTCTCTTTTCTGAATCGCTTAACACGGGTCAGTCAGGAAGCTGGAGTTTCAGCCCTGGGGGCATCTCAGGGAGTGGGTGCAGCCTCCCTGTTCTACTATTGGGAAAGATGAGGCCCAGAGACAGGAAGGAGCTGGGCCTGGAGCTCAGCCTCCCAGCCTCCTCTGAGGCCAGGGAGCACTCATGGAGGAAACTGGCCCCACCACTGGGCGAGTTATCCCATCTGCCTGTGCCCACCTTCCTCATCTTTAAACAGGGCTGATGCGACCTGCCCATAGGATGGAAGGCGGTGGTGGTTGGGAGGCACGGGGCCAGGGTGGTGGCCGTTAGAACTGAATGACTAGTGTTTTCTCCCCAGGAAGGCAGGACTGCACTGGGCAGGCTGGGGTGCAGTGAGTCCTCCTGCCTCTTCTCTGAAATGCCCCCGTGTCACCCTCTCCTCCTGTTTCCTCTGCAGAGCCCTCAGGATTGCCCCCGGACCCTGCTCTCACCCCTGGCGCCCGTGCCCACGGGTGGCTCCCAGAACATCCTGGTGCCTCTGGCCAACACTGCCTTTTTCCAGGTAAGTAGAGGTCAGGCCAGCGCCAGGTGGGGCCAGGAGGAGGCCAGGGAGCATGCAGGCCACTAACTGCCCCCATGTCCCGGTGTGACCCCTGCTCTGGGCCCACTGCAGTGCTTTGGCACCTGTGTGGGCTTT
The DNA here is from genome assembly GCF_000951045.1 of Mandrillus leucophaeus. Lineage (NCBI taxonomy): Eukaryota > Metazoa > Chordata > Mammalia > Primates > Cercopithecidae > Mandrillus > Mandrillus leucophaeus. The sequence goes on along the minus strand of NW_012101397.1, from coordinate 162,303 downwards.
GCTTTTCTTTCTCTGAGTTTCCACATTCTGCGTGAGGAAGCCTCACTCTGACTGCATGGGGCTGCAGGAAGAGGAAGTGGTGAGGGCCAGGCCAAGGGGGAAAGCCGGGGGCCAGCAGCTGCCAAGGGAAAGGCAGTGCCCCCAGGCTCTCCTGCCCCGTGCTGTAGCCGGAGGGTGGACACTGCCCGTGTTGTGCCCTATCCTGTCCTCCCTTAGCCTGAGCTGTGACGCTGGACACACCCACCCACCACCGAGCCCACTGCCCCGTGGGTGGCTTCCATGTCTTCCCTGCAGAATAACTAGAGAACCCCTCGGTCACCCCGTTCCCCATTGTCCAGATGGGGAAGATGAGACCCAGGAAGGAAAAGTAGATGACGCCAGATCACACAGCACAGAGCTGAACTTGTCCTTAGCCCTGGACTCCCCATCCAGTGCTCGTCTTTGCAACTAGCCCCGCCCCCACCATCTGGTCTCGGGGTGGGGGACGCAACTCCTTTCTGGACCCCTCCTGGAGGCGCGTCCTGGGTGGGAAGCGTTGACGAGTCCTGGAGGCGTGCCAGCCACCCCCCTTCCCAGCTCCTTGGAACTCGCCATCTGTTACTTCCGTGGAGGAGCTGAGGCCCGTGAGGGCTCTCACACGTGGGGACCACGTGCCGGGCATCTGGGATGTGTCGGGAAGCCTCGTGGCAGGGGCTGGAGCTCTGGGAGGGCTAGGGTGGGGCCTGCCCTCATCCCTCAAGCCCCACCCTGCAAGAGTTGGGGCAAGCACCTCCAGGAGCAGCCAGGGGACTGGGCGGGTGGGCAGGATGGCTCTGCCCCTGGGCCGTGGGCGCCTGGGATGGGGAGGTGCGGGCCTGACTTGAGTCCTGCCGATTCTTCCCAGCTGTGTGGTGGGGCAGTCTCCACTCTGACCGAGCTGCAGGGGCGGCTGCCCTCCTGCCCCCCGGGGCCTGCTCCTAGAATACCGAAGGCAGGCCCAGCGGTGGGGGCCTGTTTGCTCAGCCTATATCCTGGGGAGCCCTGGGACAGGCTGGGTGTGCTGTTCTGAGGTGGCTGAGGACTCAGAGGAGGGACCTGTCTCCAGCTCAGCGTGGCAGGGCACAAAACGGACTTTTGGCCCCGTCAGCAGCCACTTTCCTGTATTAGCTTCCGGGCTGGGACCCCAGAAGCAGGGAGGTTGACCTGCACTGTCCTCAGGGTGTCACATCTGCCAGCCACAGGGACATAAACAGGAAGCTCTGCCACGCGGCTGGCTGGGGGCTTGGCGTAATACACAAAACCTGAGTCTGTTCACTCAGCAAGTATGTATTGGTGCTGCTCCTGAGAGGGCCAGATGAGCCTGGGGAACTGAACCTCATGACACAAACGTTATTGGATACCTCCTGCATACTAATAATAGCAAGCACATATTAGGCCCCTACAGTGTGCAGCCCCCTGAGGTACACAATCTCCAGTTTTCCCAGCAACCCTATTCCCATTGTCCAGGAAAACCAAGCCTCAGAGAAGGGGAGCGACTTGCATGAGGTCACACAGCTGGGAAATGCAGAGGTGGGGTTTGAACCCAGACCGGGGCTCTTCCAGCTGCTTTCTGCTGCCCTTGGGGGTGGTGTCAGAGAAGCCGAGGCCCAGCCCTGACCCTCCCCAGTTGTCGAGGGGACAGGTCAACAGCCAGGCAAGGGGCTAAGGGTGGTGCCTGGCACACAGGGTTTGGGGCGGCTCTAGGAGCGTCAGCGCCCCAGCAGACACCTGAATAGTTGCTGCTGAGAGAATGAATGAGGATTGAGTGAGGTACACCCCTTTGATTTGAGGGGAGCATCTGGGAAGACTTCAGAACAGGAGGCTTTTAAGCTGAATTCTGAGGGCTGTGTTGAGCTTTGCTGGGTGGTAGAAAGGGAGGCAGCTGTTCAGGTTAGGGGAGGGCTCGGGCAAAGGCCGGGGCAGGGGAGCCTGGCCGTGTTGGGTGTCAGGGCATGTCTGGGCAGGGCCTGGTAGGGCAGGATGGGAGATGGGAAGGCTCGAAGAGCAGGGGAACCCCGCTGGGAGTGGAGCCTTAGGAACTGAATACAAGGCCCTCTTGGTTAGATCACTGGGGGTGCTGGAGAGGCTTTTAGTGGTGCTGAGAGCATGAGGCCAAAGTCCTTGGCATTCCTGCACTGCTTGCCTCCCTCAAACATTGGATGTGATGGCCGGGAAGGGGATTTTGGGGGATGGGACAGCCCGGGCAAAGGTCTGACAGTTCAACCAAGCCCACTTTTCTCAACAGGAGCCCATGGTGTCCTGCTTGAGTTAGAGGGCGACACGTGCTGGCTTGGCTCTCCTCAAACCCGCTTCCCACTCCCTGTTTCCTACAGGGTGCAGCCCTGGAGTGTAGTTTTGGGCTGGAGGAGATCTTCGAGGCTGTGTGGGTGAATGAGTCTGTTGTACGCTGTGACCAGGTGGTGGTGAGTGGGGTGACTCCAGCATGGGTGGAGGACGGGCCTGCATAAGTCCAGATGCTGTACCTCTCACCCCACCCTGCCTCTCTCTGCCTTCTGGTTCCCCCATCCCCAGCAGCCCCAACTTCATCTGCCTCCATGACACCCATCCCCAGCAGAACCCCAGGCACTACCCATGCCCCCTATGCTCTTTTCCGCCCTTTTGCAGCTGCACACGACCCAGAAGAGCCAGGTGTTCCCACTCAGCCTCCAACTAAAGGGGCGGCCAGCCCGATTCCTGGACAGCCCTGAGCCCATGACAGGTGGGCACCCCCAGCCACCCCACATGGCCTCAGTGTAGTGGGTGGGGCTCGGCCTTGTGCGACTCATTCCAGTGGTTGCCCCAAAGCTGCAGATGTCCCACCCCATTGTTCCCCAGCACACACAGAGCCTTATATCCCAGCCCTGCCGTGCCATGCCAGGCTCTAGGCCTTGGGGTCTCCATGCATACTTTCCCTTGCCTTCCTGGGCCTGATTGTTCCCATAGAAAAGAGGACACAGGCCAGGCGCGGTGGCTCAAGCCTGTAATCCCAGCACTTTGGGAGGCCGAGACAGGCGGATCACGAGGTCAGGAGATCGAGACCATCCTGGCTAACACGGTGAAACCCCATCTCTACTAAAAAATACAAAAACCTAGCCGGGCGAGGTGGTGGGCGCCTGTAGTCCCAGCTACTCGGGAGGCTGAGGCAGGAGAATGGCATGAACCCGGGAGGCGGAGCTTGCAGTGAGCTGAGATCCAGCCACTGCACTCCAGCCTGGGCGACGGAGCGAGACTCCGTCTCAAAAAAAAAAAAAGAAAAAAAAAGAAAAGAGGACACAGTCCTTCTGCAGAGCTTGGAAGGACCTGATGAGCCGGGGCTCGCCCAGCCTTGAACGTGGCATCTGGGGTGTGGTCAGCACCCCTCGAGTGGCGGCTCTGCAGTTGCTGTGACTGTGTTGGGTCCACTCTCCAGGGGCTCCTCTGTTCATGGGGAGTCTCAGGCATCCCTGGTGGACGTGGTGCCCTCCAGATTCCCACCATGAAGGTCCCAGAATGGCCCTGCACACCCAAGGCCCCAGAGAACCCTCCCTGCCCTCCTCCTTGAGCTACTTGGAGGGTTTGAAGCCCCCAAGTCCTCATAGCCCACATTACTCAGGGGTCCCTGGCATCCTGCCTGCGGCCCTGCCGGGAGTGATCAGACCCACTGTGGCCTGGGTGGGATCTGGCTGTGACACCCACAGGCCTTGTGAGCTCGGGCGAGTCCCTCCTCTCTGAGCCTCAGCCTCTTCTGTGTAAAGTGAGGCTGACCCCAGGCTCCCAGCTGGAGTCTCTGTGAGGGGAAGGAAATCAGTGAGGCCGGGGCTGCACTGTGCTCAGCACAGGCCCCGGGGTTTGGGGAAGGGGCTAAGAACCTCACAGGATCCTGACGCCCAGAACCAGGACTTCCTCTGGGTAGGACACCACAATGATGGGGTGCAGACCTCTTGACAGCTGTTGAGTGTGGAGGGGACAGCGGTGATGGGGCATGCACTACAGAGCGGGGCTGACCGAGCTGCCCCGTGTCTCCCCAGTCGTGGTCTATAACTGTGCCACGGGCAGCCCCGACTGTTCCCAGTGCCTGGGCCGCGAGGACCTGGGTCACCTGTGCGTGTGGAGCGACGGCTGCCGCCTGCGGGGGCCCCTGCAGCCCATGCCTGGCACCTGCCCCGCCCCCGAGATCCGCGCGGTAAGCATGCCCAGTGGAGGCACGTGGCCCACACTCCGGCACAGCTCATAGGCAGCGTCCACAAGCGTCCCACTCCCTGGGGACTCGAACACCAGCACATACACCGGCTCATGGGTGCAGTATCACCTGTGAACAAAAGGAAGTGCTCTGCCTCACAGAGCTGACGTTTCAGTGGGGGAGGTGGACAGTAATAAATAAGGAAATGAGTAAATTATAGAAGGCATTGGAAGTGTGGCGTGGAGGAAACACCGAGGGCTGAACGTTGTTAGCTTTGGGGAAACCATGATCACTAAAGCCACCAATGACATGACCAAACATTGCCCCTGGAAGCTGACCTCAGCATCCTCCAGGAGAACCCCTAAGTAACATCCCCGGGCCCACATGGGCTCAGTAATGCACACACATATCCTCCTCGGCAGCACAGTGACCTGCCAAGTGGCCACTGCCCCAGCCCCACCTGAGCCCCTAGACCTTCCTTTAAGCATGCCCGTGCCCTGCTGGGTGCCTGTGACTGTGGGCAGAAGCCTGCTGGCCTCCAGCCTCAGACCCCATTCGCCCCTCTCTCGGGTCACCTGGCAGATTGAGCCCCTGAGTGGCCCGTTGGATGGCGGGACCCTGCTGACCATCCGAGGCAGGAACCTGGGCCGGCGGCTCAGTGACGTGGCCCACGGCGTGTGGATTGGTGGTGTGGCCTGTGAGCCACTGCCTGACAGATACACGGTGTCGGAGGAGTGAGTAGCCACGGTGCTCCCACCCACCCTCTCCAGCAGTGCCAGCCTCTGCTCTGTCCTCACCCCTCCCTCCCCATCCTCCGTCCTCACTCTGCTGCTTTCTGGAAGCCTGTTGCTTCGTGGCCTCGGGGACTGTGCCGAAGCCATTCCCACCACACATCCTGCCATTTCTGCTTGGGGCATCTGCTTTATCCTTCCAGCTCTGGCTCTGATGCCAGCTCCTCTGGGAAGCTCTCACAGGCTGCCCTAGCCCAGCCCTTCTTCCACCTAAGCCTTGCTCTGAGGAAAATCATTTAAAATTAAAAAGGCTGGGGCTACTGGCATGGTTTAGAGATCTGTGACTGGCCCAGAGGGGTCCTAGGAAACATGCATGAGCAGAGACTGAGCTGGCTTTCCTTTTGGGAGGCCGTGCGTCTGGCATGTGGAAGAGCCGTCATCTACCAGCCCAGCAGACGTTCTCATGATCAGAGACCGTCTTGTCCCAGCCCCTTGTCTTATAGTTGCAGAACTGTGGGAAACTCATGGGGTAAATTATACATAGAAGGCATTGGAAGTATGGTGTGGCGTGGAATGGGGCAATTCCTGAGCCTGGCTCCAGGGTGGCCATGGGGGCTGAGGACTGCTGGCCGCTCCCACTGACCACAGCACCTCCCCTCAGGATTGTGTGTGTCACGGGGCCAGCCCCAGGGCCACTCTCAGACATAGTGACTGTGAACGCCTCTAAGGAGGGCAAGTCCCGGGACCGCTTCTCCTACGTGGTAAGGGGGGCTACAGCCCACTGTCCCGCCTGCCCAGCACGCACGCTCCCGGGGGGCTGGCCCAAGGCCCAAACACCTGCCTTCCTCCCACAGCTGCCCTTGGTCCACTCCCTGGAGCCTCCCATGGGCCCCAAGGCCGGAGGCACCAGGATCACCATCCACGGGAATGACCTCCATGTAGGCTCTGAGCTCCAGGTCCTGGTGAACGACACAGACCCCTGCACAGAGCTCATGTAAGCCTCTGGGCCTGACCCACCCCTTCTAGTCCAGAGAAATCAACGGGCTTGAGGGCTGGTGGGCTGGAGGTGACATCCTTGAGCCAAGCCTCACCTGAGTCTTCATTGGCTGTGTCCCCTAAGCCAAGCCACTTCTCTCTGAGCCTCAGTTTCCTCAGCTGTCAAGAATAGTACCAGTAATTGGAAGAAGGGCTTTGTGCTAGGTATACAGTAGATGCTCCATAAGTGATAGCTGTAATGAGAATGGTGTTGATTGCACACATTCAGATCTTCTGGCTGGCCCAGGGGTGTGGTGAGTGGCAGGGGTGTGGTTGGAGTCTCTTGGCGAAACACCTTTGTCTTTATTATGCACTTATTGTGTACCAGACCCTACTAATGGGCATTGCTGGGACACCAAGAGGAGCACAACATAGCCCTCAAGGGAAGGGCAGACACACCCACAGGAAGTAGGAACATCCAGTGGGATTGGGAGAAAAGTCAGTGCCTTCAGGGATCTAGGGAGAGAGGCTTCACCAGGGGTGGAGGCGGGAGAGAAGACCTGGGAAGGCTTCCCGGAGGAGGTGGGATGGGGCAGAATTTGGAAGTATAAGGAAACAGCTAGGTGCTAAGATGAGTTGGGACCAGTCAAGGAGGCCTTGAACCCCGGGCCAAGTGCATGGGCCTGTGCCCCAGGTCTCAGGGGCATTGGCGGTGGGTGAGCAGCAGGAGGCAGGCCCTGCTGATAATCTGCTGCTCCCCCAAGGCGCACAGACACCAGCATCACCTGCACCATGCCTGAGGGGGCCCTGCCCGCTCCGGTGCCTGTGTGTGTGCGCTTCGAGCGTCGGGGCTGCGTGCACGGCAACCTCACTTTCTGGTACATGCAGAACCCAGTCATCACGGCCATCAGTCCCCGCCGCAGCCCTGTCAGGTAAGACTGGCACCCTGCCCTTCCCCCAGGCTCTCTGGGGCTGCAGGTGGACTGATAGGTTTTGCCGTCCCCCGCAGTGGCGGCAGGACCATCACGGTGGCTGGTGAGCGTTTCCACATGGTGCAGAATGTGTCCATGGCCGTCCACCACATTGGCCGGGAGCCCACGGTGAGGCAGTCAGGGACCTGATGGCTGGGAGGGGGTGGCCCAGGCACAGCCAGGGCCCTAACTGACCAGGCCTCCTCCCACTGCATCTCTGTCCCCTCTTCCTCCCTCTGCCTCTGTGTCTCCTCAAACCCCACTCCCCCCGTTTCTCCATGTCCATCCGTCCATCCTGCACCCCGGTCTTGGCCCCTGGCCCTCATGCCCCAGCTCTGCAAGGTTCTCAACTCCACTCTCATCACCTGCCCGTCCCCCGGGGCCCTGAGCAATGCATCGGCACCAGTGGACTTCTTCATCAATGGACGGGCCTATGCAGACGAGGTGGCTGTAACTGAGGAGCTACTGGACCCCGAGGAGGCACAGCGGGGCAGCAGGTTCCGCCTGGACTACCTCCCCAACCCACAGTTCTCTACGGCCAAGAGGGAGAAGTGGATCAAGCACCACCCTGGGGAGCCTCTCACCCTCGTCATCCATGTGAGCACGGAAGGGGCCAGGGTAGGCGGGGGCAAGCAAGCCAGCCTCAGCCATGGGCCTTGGGAGCACTTCCCCACACCACAGTTCTCCCCCTTTGCACCCACAGAAGGAGCAGGACAGCCTGGGGCTCCAGAGTCACGAGTACCGGGTCAAGATAGGCCAAGTGAGCTGCGACATCCAGATTGTCTCTGACAGAATCATCCACTGCTCGGTCAACGAGTCCCTGGGTGCAGCCGAGGGGCAGCTGCCCATCACAGTGAGTGGATGGGGTGCCGGAGCAGGGCAGACCCGGCCGCCACCCCTGGCCCATCTGCCAAGCATCTGCCCGTTACCCAGCACCTGAATTCACTGAGCGTTTTCATGCTCAATAGCTCAGTCCAGCAAAGCAAAGGAGAGCTTTATATCCCCACTTGACAGATGAGGAAAGTGAGGCCCAAGAACTTAGTGACTTGCTTGAGGTCAGTGATGGGCCCCATCTGGACCTGGACCATCAGAAACCATAAGAAGTTGTCCCTACGCCACTTGGTGTCTGTCCTAGAGCCTGGGCTGCCAGGCACCATGTAGAGGCATGGAGGGCAGGGGAGCAGGAGGAGCAGAGAGAGGCCAGAACGTGGGATCTTTTCTGCACTGTATCTCGTTGCATGCCTCCTGGGATGGGGAGCTCACTCTCTCCCAAGCAACATGTGCCACCCCAGGATGGCTCTGACTGGGAAAGCTTCCTTTTACCTGCACCTCAGTCCCAGTCCTGCCCTCTGAGTCATCATACCTCACCTACCCCCTGGTCCCAGGGCAGCCCTGCAGATACTTGGGGACAGCAGCCAGGCCCCGTGAACTGCTTCCTCTGGCTCACTCACTACTACTCCCAGGCTGTAATGATAATCACAGCCCTGTGTATTGAGCCACCTCTGTGCCAGGCCCAGGACCAAGGGCTTGACAAGCCCTCATTTAGCCCTCCCAGTGTCCCCAGGAGGTGGACATTGTTATCTCCATGTTATCAGGGTGGCACCTGAGGCTCAGAGAGGTTAGGTAATTTGCCCAGGGCCACACAGCAAATGAGGAGCAGAACCAGAGTGTAAGTCTAGGAGAGCTACAACCCCTTTCCCCAACCTCTACACAGATCCAGGTAGGGAACTTCAACCAGACCATCGCCACACTGCAGCTGGGGGGCAGCGAGACGGCCATCGTTGTGTCCATCGTCATCTGCAGCGTCCTGCTGCTGCTCTCCGTGGTGGGTAAGGAGCCCCACCCTCAGGATACCTTGGAGGGCAGGCTTGCCACCTTGCCCCAGCCCCTCTGAAGATTGGCAGATGGAGGAAGGCAGGATGGGATGGGGCACAGCTTAAACAAAGGCTTGGCCACGGGAACAGGTTAGGCACCCAGAGGTCGGGGGAGGTGTGCCCCTCTCCAGCACCAATGGGTAGAAGATGTTAGATGGCTGGGGGACATGCTGGGCCCAGGCCAAGGTCCCTGAATCTCAAGCAGAGAAATTTGGAACCGTGTTCTCCAGTCAATAGAGAGCTACTGGCCGGGCGCGGTGGCTCAAGCCTGTAATCCCCGCACTTTGGGAGGCCGAGACGGGCAGATCACGAGGTCGGGAGATCGAGGCCATCCTGGCTAACACGGTGAAACCCCGTCTCTACTAAAAAAATACAAAAAATTAGCCGGGCGAGGTGGCAGGCGCCTGTAGTCCCAGCTACTCGGGAGGCGGAGGCAGGAGAATGGCGTGAACCCGGGAGGCGGAGCTTGCAGTGAGCTGAGATCTGGCCACTGCACTCCAGCCTGGGCGACAGAGCGAGACTCCGTCTCAAAAAAAAAAAAAAAAAAAAATAGAGAGCTACTGAAGGTACTTAAGAAAAGGTTACTCAGGGAAAATTAACCTACATGTCTGGTGGGCTGTATCGCTGTTAAAATAATGGTCATGAAAGTAATAGACTCGACGTAGCAGAGAAACTGGAGCCGTCCTACACTACTAGAGGGAATAAAACAAAGTGCAGCCGCTTTGGAAAACATTTTGGCAGTTTCTTAGAATGTGAAACATAGAATTACCCTATGACTTACGAGCCAGCAGTTCTACCCCTAGCTATCTGTTCAAGAGAAATGAAAACGTAGCCACACAAAAACTTATACACACGTGTTTACAGCAACATTATTTATAATAACCAAGAAGTCAAAACAACCCAAATGTCCATCAACCAATAAATGGATAAATGAAATATGATCTATTCATACAATAGAAAATTTTCCGTAAAATATGATCTATTCATACAATGGACAGTTATCCATAAAAAGGAGTGGAGTACTGATCCATGTCACCATGGGCATGCACCTTGAAAATATTACACTAACCGAAAGAAGACTCACTGAAGGCTGCATATTGTATGATGCCGTTTATATGAAATGTTTAAAATAGGGAAATTCATAGAGACAGAAAGCTGAATGGTGATTGCCAGGGACTAGGGAGAGCATGAATGAGGAGTGACTGCTGAATGGCTATGGGTCTTCTTGAGGCAGTAAAAATGCTCTAAAATTAGTGGTGATGGTTGCACAACTCTGTGAATATACTAGAAACCATTGAATTAGGCCAGGCGCAGTGGCTGGTGCCTGTAGTCCCAGCACTTTGGGAGGCCAAGGTGGGTGGATCACTTGAGCCCAGGAGTTCAAGACCAGCTTGGGCAACATGGCAAAACTTTATCTCTACAAAAAAATACAAAAATTGCATGGGCATGGTGGCACAACTCTGTAGTCCCAGCTACTCAGGAGGCTGAGGTGGGAGGATCACCTGAGCCTGGGAGGTGGAGGCTGCAGTGCGCTGTGATCGTGCCACTGTACTTCATTCAGCCTGGGCAACAGAGTAAGACTCTGTCTCAAAAGAAAAAAGAAAGAAAAGAAACCATTGAAGTATACACTTTAAATCACCGGATTATATGGTATGTACATTATATCACAATAAAGCTGTTTTATTTTTAAAGTGAGTATATTCAATGCAGAAAATTTTTGGAAAAACTGAAAGATGATAAAAGGAAAAAATACCCATCATTAGTACCCTGTGTATTTTTGTATATTCCCTCCCAGTCTTTTTTCTGAAAATACTATATATTAATAGATATTTTAATACATTATATATACATTCCTCCCCACCCCAGAAAAGGTTATAATGTAATACTGCTTTGTAATCTGCTTTTAAAAGTTTCTTAATTTACAAGTAACACCTGGTCATTGTAGAAGGAATAGAAAATGCTCAAAAGCAGAAAGTAAACAGAAGTCACCCAGAATCTTCCCACCCAGGAAAGCCGCTGTTAACCACTATTTCACACACACACGTATTCCTGTTTCTGTTTCTTTTTTTTTAAGGGGGCTAGACAAATTCTAACAGAGCTGTAACACTACACATTTCTTTTTCTAAGAACAGGTCATCAGGCATTGCTTTGCTGGCCATTCCCCAAGCCCTCTGCCCATGGGAGAGCTCCCTGCAACTCCCCACCCCCAACTCCAACCCTGCCCAGGAGGGAGGACTGCAGGGCCTCCTCCCACACCTTGCCCAGAGGAGCTGGAGCTGAGGCCAGCGAGCAGAGCCCCAGGCCCTGCATACAGCAGGTGCCAATAAAAGCTTTTCAAGGGGCACTAGAGGCCTGACCTGCCCCTCCACTGCCCACAGCCCTGTTCATCTTCTGTACCAAGAGCCGACGTGCTGAGCGTTACTGGCAGAAGACGCTGCTGCAGATGGAGGAGATGGAATCTCAGATCCGCGAGGAAATCCGCAAAGGTAATGGGCTGGGACCCTGCAGGGCTGGGCCTCCACTTTCCCTCCTGGGGGATGGGTTCTCGGGCCACTCATGGCTGTCCGCGTGTCCGCCAGGCTTCGCTGAGCTGCAGACAGACATGACAGATCTGACCAAGGAGCTGAACCGCAGCCAGGGCATCCCCTTCCTGGAGTATAAGCACTTCGTGACCCGCACCTTCTTCCCCAAGGTCAGCCCGAGCCTGAGTCTGCCCCTGAACCTGTGCCAGCCACCTCAAGGCAACTCAACCTCTCTGAGCCCTGCCAGCCTAGAGGGTCCCTTGAGCAGTGGCAAACCTGCACAGCTGTCCACAGCCGTCCTGGCCACTTGCCCTGGCCTGCCACAGGGTGGAGGGTTGGAGGCAGATTCTTCACTCTTATTCTCTGCTCACTTGATGTTTAACTGTCCACACGGAAGCCAGCTGTAGCCCCACTCTCCTGGCCAGCTGGGCCTTCCTCTCCCCTTTTCAAGGTGGGGCAGAAGTGGCCAGGGCTGTCCCAAGCCCGCCTCTCTCCTCCCTGTGCCTCTTCCCAACCAGGCTTCACTTGGTCTCTACACTCCCTCCTTCTGTCCAATGGACTCCTGCGCCACCCCTTCCATGCCTGTCACGCCTCCCCTTGCCCTTCCAGGGTCCACTGCCCTCGCTCCCTCCTGGTGGTACCACCCTCCATCCCCTGTCCACACCATTCTCCACAAAGCGGCCAAAGCAAGCCCATGTTTGACTACATAATTTTTCACAAAACCCTCCAGTGGCTTTTCCCAGCCTCAGGCTAAAGCTCAGACTCCCAACCTCTCTGCCTCAGTTTCCCCCATTGCACATGGAGCTGCTTTTGCTTCCCCTTAAGCCTTGTGCTGTCTGGTGTGGCCATACTTCTGGAATTCCACAGCCCCCGGGCGTGGCCCACTGCCTCTTATTCCTTTATGGGGAGCTAATTCTGTGCCAGTTTCCCCCAGCAGCCCAAGCCGGTGCCCTTTCTGTATGAGTGACCTTTGCATGCCAGCAGGGGGTGTCCAGCCCCACTGAGATGCTGGGGGTCTGTCTCTGCAGTGTTCCTCCCTTTATGAAGAGCGTTACGTGCTGCCCTCCCAGACCCTCAACTCACAGGGCAGCTCCCAGGCACAGGAGACCCACCCACTGCTGGGAGAGTGGAAGGTGAGTACCCCCCAACCCACACACAGTGGGCTACTTCCGGGCAACCCTGCTCCTCCCTTTCCATTTCATCTAATCCATTGATCCCTGTCATGTGGAGGCATCTGCCATTGTAAGGTACTGAGGCCTCCATCCCAGGAGGCATTCAGGCAGCCATTCAGGGTGTTCTAAGTGCTGCCCCCCAAGGCCAGGTAGAGCAAACAGAGGATTGGACCCCCTCGTACACCCACTCCGCCTGCTGCTTAGAAAATGGAAGGTGAGAGTCCCTCACACTGGGATGCCAGGTTATCTTCAGGCACCCTCACCCTTCTCTGAGCCCCACTTCTCAATTCAACCAAGCCATCGTTCCCTGCCACAAAGGTTAGGAGGCATCCACCATGGAAGGTGATGAGCTCCCTATCCCGGGAGGCATACAAGCAGCCATCATAAGCATTGGCTGTTAGGCTAGGCAGGGACACTGGGCCCCTCTGGACACCCCATCACCAGTTGCTCCCACAGATTCCTGAGAGCTGCCGGCCCAACATGGAAGAGGGAATCAGCTTGTTCTCCTCGCTACTCAACAACAAGCACTTCCTCATCGTCTTTGTCCATGCGCTGGAGCAGCAGAAGGACTTTGCGGTGCGCGACAGGTCAGGCTGTGATGGACTGGGGTGGGGTAGGGAAGAGGAGCCTGTCCAAGGCCACACAGCATCAGGTCCTAGGTCCTGGGGCTCTGGGGCTCCTGACACCCCCATATTCCAGCCCTTCCTGGGCCTGGATGCCCGAGACCTTGGCTCACGGGGCACGGTGGTTGCTGCGGACATAGAAGAAGGTGGTGTTTCTCCGGGAGGATTCCAGCCCCACTCACCCCTCGCAGGACCCACCCACACAGGCACTCCTAGGACCGCTGGGCCCAGGGATGAGGCGGCACTGAGACCCTGGGACCCACAGCTCCTAGGGCCTCAAGGCGCAGCTGACACCTGCCTCCTGCTCGCAGGTGCAGCCTGGCCTCGCTGCTGACCATCGCGCTGCACGGCAAGCTGGAGTACTACACCAGCATCATGAAGGAGCTGCTGGTGGACCTCATTGACGCCTCGGCCGCCAAGAACCCCAAGCTCATGCTGCGGCGCACAGAGTCTGTGGTGGAGAAGATGCTCACCAACTGGATGTCCATCTGCATGTATAGCTGTCTGCGGGTGAGGCCGCCCGGGGACAGACAGAGCCCAGGCGGGGGCTGTGGCAGGGACGCAGCAGCAGTGACCCCACGGCCTCCCAGGCCTTCCCTGGCACCCTCAGGCCAGCTCTGCCAGGAGGGAGTGTTGCATGAGACAGGCCAGGCTGTAGGGCCTGTTATGCAGAGCGGGGAGCCATGGCCCAGGGGAGGCCTGGCTGGCTTGCTGCAAGGGCTCAACAGATGCTTGGGGCATAACAGAGGTTGTGTCAGGGGCCTTCCATCCGTGGTTTTCTCAGTCATCCACCCTTCCCTACTTTGGATTCAGGAGATGAAATCAGCCCCTGGCTGGCCCTTGAGGCTCTCCTAACCCTAAGGGCGAGACGTGGAAACAAAATACAGAGTGGCCAGTGCCTTGCAGCAGAGCTCAGCTCATGAGGCCTCCATCTGTCTGGAGGCTTCAAGGTGGCTTCCTGGAGCAGGCGACCTTGTGCTGAGACCTCAGAGAGTGGGCCGGGCGAGGATGGTGGGGAGGGTGCTCCAGGCATCAGGTACAGCAGAGAGTGGGC
>NW_012101397.1:145497-147964 GCF_000951045.1 Mandrillus leucophaeus | reverse complement strand
AGGATGGTGGGGAGGGTGCTCCAGGCATCAGGTACAGCAGAGAGTGAGCCGGGCGAGGATGGTGGGGAGGGTGCTCCAGGCATCAGGTACAGCAGGAGGGCAGAGGCCAGGAGGAGGGGATGTTCATGGAAGGAATGGAAGGAAGGCCAGAGAATCTTCCAGATGAGAGCGGAGGCTGGGAAGAGGGTGGGCCTGGTAGGCAGGGCCTCCTGCCTTCTGCCAGAAGGACCCCCGTAAGCTCTCTTCTGCAGAGCAAGGGTTGCTCAGCCTCTGGTCTTGTCCCACCGTCCAGCTGCCCTACAGTGCCGGAGGCTAGAGGGCTGCCTGGAGGATTGTGGGAGAAAGGCAAAGGCCTGCCTGGAGCCCAGAACCAGGGCCTCAGATGTTCTGTTTTTGTTGTTGTTGTTGTTGTTGTTTAATTTTTGAAGAGATGGGGGTCTTGCTTTGTTGCACTGGCTGGTCCCAAACTCCTGGCCTTAAGCAATCCTTCCGCTTTGGCCTCCCAAAGTGCCAGGATTACAGGGGTGAGCCACTGCACCCAGCCAGGATGTCCTGGGCTTGAGTCTGATCTTTGGCACATCCCAGCTGTGTGACTCTGGGCTACTCATTGCCCTCTCTGGGCCTTGGTTTCCTTCTGTCAAATGGGGCCTCTGCCCCTGAGCCGGGGGCTTGAGGGAGCCCCACGGCCCCTTCTGGGGGAAGGGGGTAGTGGGGTGGAGCAGAGGCAGGGCCTGCGAGGGGCCATTGGGGTACTTTCACCTTCCGCGGGCTGCCTCACTGTGGGCCATCAGGAACCACAAGGGCCACTGTGGACCCTGGACCTCACTCCCCTGGCTTCTTTGTGTGACCTCAGCCAGGCCTTCCCCTGTGAGCCTGTTTCCTCCTCTAGAAAGCAGGGAATCAGTGCCTCCCACGCCCCAGACCTGGAGAATTGGACCAGGACTTGGGCTGGCAGGCTGCCTTCGTAATCTTTGCCAAATCTGCCTAATACTATTATGTACTTAATTTTTCTTTAAATCAATTTTGGTGGGTAGTTAAGTAAAACTATCCCAGTAGAACACCTGGGTCCGTTGCTGGACAATGGCCTTGAGAATCAGCTCATGGCTGTGGATCCAGCAGAGCCACTGCCTGGAGGGCCACCCTTGGAGATGGGCAAGAGCAGGGACTTTGAGCCTCATTCCGCCTGAGACTCCACGGTCATCAGCCTGCGAGTGGGGTCGAGGCCACATCGGTGTTCCGGGTCCACCTAAACTCACCCTTGGGGCCGCCCACTTAGGAGAAAGTCACAGGCTTGGGAGTCAGCCGAGCCAGGTCCGATTCCTGCCCTGCCGCTTCCCAGCTGGGTGACCCTGGGCAGGTCACTTGCCCTCTCTGAGCCTCGGCACTGTTGGCTGCACAGTAAAGATGATACTGTGTATCCGGAAGGGTCGCTGGGATGAGGCAATGAATGCCCCCACCCACAACTGGTGCTGTTTAATGAACACAAGCTTAGGGTCCGTGGAGACACCCTGGAGAGGAGAGTGTTACACCAGGATCCAAAAGGAGACTGAGGGGTTGGGGGACGGGGGCGTGAAGGTGTTTGGCCCAAGGCGTGGGGGCTGAAATACAGAGGGGACCTTGGCCCTGATACCCCCGTGCACCCCAGGAGACGGTGGGGGAGCCATTCTTCCTGCTGCTGTGCGCCATCAAGCAGCAAATCAACAAGGGCTCCATCGACGCTATCACGGGCAAGGCCCGCTACACACTCAATGAGGAGTGGCTGCTGCGGGAGAACATTGAGGCCAAGCCCCGGGTGAGTCGGCAGGGTGGGGAGGGTCCCAGGGCTGGTGCGTCTTGGCCTACGGCATTGACCCAGCCTTCCTGGGCAGGGCATGGCTGCCTGGGCACCGGCATAGTGATGGCAGCAACTCACTGACCTTTCTCTCCCACTCTCCCCTTGCAGAACCTGAACGTGTCCTTCCAGGGCTGTGGCATGGACTCGCTGAGCGTGCGGGCCATGGACACTGACACGCTGACACAGGTCAAGGAGAAGATCCTGGAGGCCTTCTGCAAGAATGTGCCCTACTCCCAGTGGCCGCGTGCAGAGGACGTCGACCTCGGTGGGTGGGAGTAGGGGCAGAGACCCCGAGTCAGGTGCTTCAGCCGGGGCTAGCCCCTGCCTTGACGGGAAACACTCCTTTCACCTGGCATGGGTGCATGAATGTGGGGACACTGAGAGGATCCAATGAGGCCCCCTCGGCAGAAACAAAGGGAGACAGGTCCTGCAGTGTGAGTGAGCTACAGACAACAGCAAAAAGCCTTCAGGAAAGGCTTCCGAATTCCTAAAGGAGGGATGCTGGAGTGGGGTTTGTTTGTTTGTTTGTTTGTTTGTTTTTGAGACAAGATCTCATTCTGTCACCCAGGCTGGAGTGCAGCGGTGCAATCTCAGCTCACTGCAGCCTCCACCTCCTGGGTTCAAGTGATCCTC
>NW_012101397.1:127681-145087 GCF_000951045.1 Mandrillus leucophaeus | reverse complement strand
GACGGGGTTTCACCATGGTCTCGATCTCCTGACCTTGTGATCCGCCCGCCTCGGCCTTCCAAAGTGCTGGGATTACAGGCGTGAGCCACCGCGCCTGGCCTGCTAATTTTACTTTTTGTAAAGATAGTGTCATGCTATGCTGCCCAGGCTGGTCTTGAACTCCTGGGCTCAAGCGATCCTCCTGCCTCAGCCTCCCAAAGTGCTGGGATTACAGGTGTGAGCCACCACGTGGGGCCTGGAGTGGGTTTTATAGGATTCTTGGTTAGGCCAAGGGTTTCATCAGCAATTGTAACGTTAAGAACCCTGCAGACAAGGCCATTTCCAGAGCTCCTCCTCTGTGCCCTCCACCCTGGCACCTTCACTGTGTACCCTCACATTCTCTCCCCCAGCTCTTTCCTGCCCTCTCCGTTTTATGGATGGGAAAATGGGGGCTCAGAGAGAGGTATGGCTTTCCTCATTTTCCATGGAGAAAGCGAGAGGCCTCTCCCTTGTGGCTGGGCCAGTAACCACCCCTCAGGCCCAGCTCCCTGCCCAGACCCTGATGGCCTGCTCCTTGTCCCCCAGAGTGGTTCGCCTCCAGCACACAGAGCTACATCCTTCGGGACCTGGACGACACCTCCGTGGTGGAAGACGGTCGCAAGAAGCTTAACACGTTGGCCCATTACAAGGTGCAGCCCTGCCCCCCTGCCCTGCTTCCCCACCCTCATGCCCCCACCCCGACCTCCAGCCTCTGACCTCGGCCTCTCCCCTCCCATCAGATCCCCGAAGGTGCCTCGCTGGCCATGAGTCTCATAGACAAGAAGGACAACACACTGGGCCGAGGTAGTGCGGGTGCACGTGGGAAGGAAGCCTAGACTGCATGTGGACAGGGGCTTCCATCCCATGCCCCTGTGGGGAAACTGAGGGTCCGACAGTCACGGCTGGCCTGGGCTGAGGCCTCCTTGGTGGAGACTGGGCGGGGCCAGCCTCCTCTGACCCAGTACTGCTGGGGCAGGGCCCACACCAGGCCTCCTCAAGCTGATTTCCTGCGGCAGCTGGAGAGAGGCCCCGGGAGGGCGGGCTGCAGTTCCGGGAGGTCTGGGCAGTGGCCAGGCCAGAAGGGGGGCCAGCATGCCCGTCTCAGCCTTGGGCCATGTCCCTGCCTCAAGTGCCCCCTCCACAGCCTCAGACGCCCCAGGCACAGTCGCCTGGCTGCCAGGCCTGCGAGCCCGGGCTCCTCTGGGTCTCGGGGTCCCCTCCTGAGGTTGAGAGCAGAGTCTCGGTCTCTCCCAGCAGCCTGGGAGTCTGGGCTGGCAGGAGCTCTGGGCTCAGGGGTGGGGTGGGTGAAGGAAGCCACCTCTGCCTGCCTGAGGCCTCTCCTCCCCCGTGGCTGCATCTTTCTGTTTCTCTCCACCGCTGTTCCTCCCTCCAAGTCCCTCCATCCCTGTGGTCACTGTGTGTGTGTGTCTTTCTCTCTCTGCCTCACTCTGTCTCACTCTCTGTGTGTCTCTGGATCTCACTTATCTCTCTCTCTGTCTCTCCCAGACTCAGTCTCCCCATGAGTCTCTGCATCTCTGTCTCATTCTCTCTGCCTGTCTCTTTGGATCTCTGTCTCTGTTTGTTTCTCTCCCCATCTTTCTGTCTCTGCTTCTGTTTCTCTCCCCATCTTTCTGTCTTCATTGCTGTTTCTCTCCCCTCCTCTCCCATGTTTATTTATTGTGTTTTTCCTCCTGCAGTGAAAGACTTGGACACAGAGAAGTATTTCCATTTGGTGAGTGCCCAACCTCGGCCCCAGGGGATCCAGCCCCTCAGTGGGTGTGGCCTTGGCTTTCTGTGGCCCTGGGCCTCTGGGAAAAGTGCTCCCGGCCCTGAGAAAGGCTGGGGGTGGGGGAGTAGGGATGGGGCCCAGAATCAGGAGGGAACCACAACCCTTGTGTGCTAAGAAGCATGGCAGAGCCAGACCTCCCACAGGCGGCCGAGGATGGGGCCTGGTGCGGACACTGACCACTGCCCGGCCTCCCAGGTGCTGCCCACGGACGAGCTGGCGGAGCCCAAGAAGTCTCACCGGCAGAGCCATCGCAAGAAGGTGCTCCCGGAAATCTACCTGACCCGCCTGCTCTCCACCAAGGTGGGTCCGGCTTCAGTCTCCCCTCCGTGCAGCGGGCACAAGGCTCCAGCCCCAGCCCCAGAGGGTCATTGCTCAGGGCCAGCTGTGCACACACGGCTGGAAGAGGGGTGTGAGTTCTTCCTATTTCCCCTGTGGGGCTGGAGGGGCAAGAGGCTGAAGGCTTAGGGTCCCACTTGAGGCATTTCTCACAGCCAGGAAAAATGCCTGACAGACACTTCTATGTTAGCCCACGTAACAGGGTACAGCAGTGGCCCAGAGGGGTCAGTGATGTCCCCAAGGCCACGTGGCTCAGTGGCAGCGCTGGCACCCCACAGCCCATACTCTGGTGCCTCCAGTTCTCGACTACATGTGCCAATGCCTTGATTAGTCCTTTCAACGCCTCTGTGAGGCAAATTTCGGATGCTAACTGAGGCCGGAGAGGCTCGGTGACCAGCCTGATGCCGCGTGGCTCCCTCATTCAGCAGCCTGGGCATTTCAAGCTCTGCAGAGCCACCAAGGGTGCCCACTAGCCCTCTGCACGTGGCCCGGGGCTGACGGCGGCCACCCCACTCCCCCGCAGGGCACGCTGCAGAAGTTTCTGGATGACCTGTTCAAGGCCATTCTGAGTATCCGTGAAGATAAGCCTCCGCTTGCTGTCAAGTACTTTTTCGACTTCCTGGAGGAACAGGCTGAGAAGAGGGGAATCTCGGACCCCGACACCCTACACATCTGGAAGACCAACAGGTGGCGGGGCGGGGGCCATGCGGACTTCACTGTGCCATTGGGGCCCCCGTGGCAGGGGATTCAGAGTCTAGTCTCTGGCCTCACCTGCTTGGGCTCAAGCCCTCCTCTGCCATTTCCTAGCTGTGTGTTCTTGGATGAGTGACTTAGCCTCCCTGTACTTCAGTTTCCCCTCCACTGTAAAATGCAACCCTTGTTAATGGTAGGAATTAACTAGAAGAGTGCCCAGAGCATGGTCTAGGTGTTGCCCTTACTATCATTCTCCCACACCCCTCTCAGGCGGGTGCCTTCACAGATGAGCACACTGAGGCTCAGAGAAGCAGTACCTGCTCAAGACCACACAGCCTGGGACAGTAGAGCCAGGCTCGGCCCTACATTATCTGAATCCCTTACCCAGTTGGTAGCCCTCCTTCGAGGCACCTCTTAGCTTGTCGGGGTCACACACCCCCACAAGAAGTTGCTGGAAACCCAGCCTGACCCTCAGGAAGAATACCACCAGCCCAGGCGCCTCCCTGCAGGCCAGCAGCTTCCCAGAGCTCTGGGGGTGCACATGCCCAGGCTGCTGAGTCACCGGGTGGCCTGAGGTGGGGTTGGGGGTGTTGCTTACCCGCTCTGGCCTCTCGAGGACAAGGCCAGAGCTCCAGGCGCTGCCCCCCACAGCCCTGCCACAGCTGCTCTGCTAATGCTGGACTTCCTGCTGCCTGCAAGGGTTCAGGGAGGAGCCAGGGGTGCCCGGGGGCTGGCACCTGGTTCTAATGAGAACCAGGACCTGGCTGGAGGATCAGCAGGGGGTTGGGGGTGTCGCTAAGCCCTGCAGCTCCTGCCTTGCTCCAGCAGGAAACCCGGCTCTCAGCCCCACTGCCACCCCAAAGGTTCCCAAAGGTTACATCTTGTGACAAGGCCCCAACCTCAGGCCCTTGAGGGACAAAGTCAGCTGTCTTCTCCATGACTGTCCCTTGACTGCTTCCTACCCCACCCTACCCTCACTGCCTTTGTCACCCTACCCCACAGCCTTCCTCTCCGGTTCTGGGTGAACATCCTGAAGAACCCCCAGTTTGTCTTTGACATCGACAAGACAGACCACATTGACGCCTGCCTCTCAGTCATCGCGCAGGCCTTCATCGACGCCTGCTCCATCTCTGACCTGCAGCTGGGCAAGGTCGGCTGTTCCCAGGACCAGGCCAGGCCCATGCACAGGGCCAGAGTGGGGTGCCGACCGTGGGTGGCCTCCTCCACTCTGAGGCTGAGCTCAGAGATCATCCTGGGAGGGGAACCGAAAGAGCTCAGGTCTAGGGCATATGGGATGAGTGACTCATTCAGACAGGGAGATACCTAGAATCCAGTACCTTCCATCAGAAACTCTGTATCGCTGCAGACCAACTGCACCTGCCATGGCTGTGCCTGGCACTGGCTTTGAAAACAGGCCAGAGAACCTGGTGTGGGAAAGCCAGTATGAGCTTGGACAGCCTGCTTAGTCAGGCACAACATCATCTGAAAACCAGGCCAGGCTCTGGGCAGCAGACCCTAAAAGTCAAAAGCCATTCAAGCGAGCATTCAGTGAAGGAGTGGGCAGAGGGGTGACGGGTGACTAGGAGCTCTTGAGATTCATGCGGTGGGTTGGGGGCACACAAGGCTCTGTCTGGCTTTAGAGGTTGAAGATGAAAGAGGATGGCCTTCCAGACCGAGGGAACGGCACAGGCAAAGACAGGGAGGCGGGAAAGCACCCGCTTGCTGTGAGTAGGGATGAGATTGTATCATTAGAGCTGGCACTGCAGGATTGGTCCAGGTCGTGCGTGGCCCTGCATTTAGCCCATGCATTTCAGAGATAGACCACGGGAAAGAGAAAATGCCATCGCTCCACTACTTCTCACGTACTGCCTCCGAAGGCAGGATGCCCGTGACTGACAAAGAAACTGGGAGTGTTCTTGGCACTTCTTTCAGGCGTTAGGAGCATGTGATGGGAAACATTCCACTGAGCCAGCACTCAGGCTTCCAGAAATCCTAGACACCAAGACCTATCACCCTGAGAAGGACACATCCTTGTTACATGGAACGGGCTGCGGGCAGTGAAGAGCTGGCACCCCCGTGCTTTTCCCCCTGAAAGAAGTAGCCCCTCCCTCCCCCCAGGTCATTGTCCTAACAATCCTGGGGAAAGTAGGCGGGGCAGACAGAGCACAGTGAGGAGCCCCTGGTCTGGGGCCGGCTGAGTACAGAGACGTTCAGTGACCGGGCAAGACTCTTTGGGCCTCAGGGGCCTGCTAAGGTCACTTATGTGGCAGGAGGGATGAGGGCTCATCCAGAAAACGACCAGATCCGTCCTTTCTTCAGCAGCCATCTAACACCCTCGCTTTTCTCTGCCCAGGATTCACCAACCAACAAGCTCCTCTACGCCAAGGAGATTCCTGAGTACCGGAAGATCGTGCAGCGCTACTACAAGCAGATCCAGGACATGACGCCGCTCAGTGAGCAGGAGATGAATGCCCATCTGGCCGAGGAGTCGAGGGTGCGGCGGCTCGCGGGGGGTCCCTGACGAGCTGAGGGATCGGGGGTGGGGGGGCTGGGCCTCAATGCCTCCACTGAGTAAGGGCAGGGAATGCAGCGGGCATTTCAGAAGTGGCCGTGGCCTCTTGCCAGCCTGCAAATTCGTCACGCATTTTCCCAGAGCTTGAGGCGTGGGGGCAGGAGAGCACCCTCTGGATGGAGAGGAGCTTGGAGGTCAGGGTCCGGGAAGCTGTCTTCGCAGGACTTGAGGGGCCTTATCACTGAACTGTGCTGTGGGGGCCATGTGGAGTTGGGTATTTGTGTAAACAGCTGGCTTTGCTGGGGCCCGGCTCAGCTTTGACCACTGGGCTAACGTCCTCCTCCCCGTCCTGCCTCCTTATAGAAATACCAGAATGAGTTCAATACCAATGTGGCCATGGCAGAGATTTATAAGTACGCCAAGAGGTATCGGCCGCAGGTGAGTGCCCCAGGGTGAGGCATCTGCCCTCGGGGCAGGTGAGCTTCCTACTCAAGTACACACATCTCAGGGTGCTTGCCCCTCACGGACGGATGTCACTTGTGGTAGACATTCAGGGCTGTGTTCTCCCCCACGAACTGAGGCAGGGCCACCCACCATGGCCCGGCTGACTCCGCTGCTCCCCTCAGATCATGGCCGCGCTGGAGGCCAACCCCACGGCCCGGAGGACACAACTGCAGCACAAGTTTGAGCAAGTGGTGGCTTTGATGGAGGACAACATCTACGAGTGCTACAGTGAGGCCTGAGACACATGGAGAGCTGGGCAGGCTGCTGCGGGGAGAAACGGACGCCCCTGGGCCTCAACTTGATCTTCTACCCCGTGTCTGTGACTCACGCTGGGGAATACTGAGCAGAGACGTCTGGGGCATGGGCAGGAGGAGGGGCTGCTCTTAGCCAGGCAGGGGCGCCCCAGCCCTGACCCCTGGGCACCTCCATCCCCTCCCACCTATCCCCGGATCAGTCTCCGGGACGGGGGCCAGAGAGCTGGTCAGACTCTCCCGTCTGCCCAGCATGGCCTGCACTGTGCCCACCCACTCGCTTCACAGCCTCCAGCTGGTCCTGCTGCCGAGAGCCCCGCGCATCCAGGCAGCCAAGCACAAAGAAGGGGAGAGGAGGCCACCAGCCCGGAGGCTGCAGCCCAGAAACTCTACCTCATCCACACTGGTGCAGGGAGCCCTCCTTGAACCGACCTTTGATTGGTTTCTGCTTCAACCCCCAAAATGTTATCTCCACTTCCCCCTCACCCAAAGAGGATCCTGGCCAGACAGTTTCAAGTAGTGTCAGATTTTTGTTGCTTGGGCGGCTGTTGGTAGAGTGGGCAGTGCCCGTGCCATGGGGTGCTCTGTGGGCTCCTCCAGGAGCAGGGAGGGGGGAGGGGAGGGGAGGGGCGGGGGGCACAGGAGCTGGGAGCCCCATCTCCAGGGAAAGGAGAGGGGTTAAGATGCACCAAGGCTGTAGCTGGGCTACTTGATCTTGCTGAAAGTGTTTCTAAAGATAGCACCACTTTTTTTTTTTTTTTTTTTAAAAAGCTTTTATATGTTAAAAAAAGTATCATGCACCAACTGTGAATAGCTGCCGCTTGCGCAGAGGACCCGGGGAGGGGTCCCGAGAGGCTCCCCATGCAACACTGGAAATGACTGTTCCAGAGAGCGGGCAGACCTGGCAGAGCGCCCCTGGCGCCTGAGACCGCCACCCATTCCACTCCTGCCAGAAGCGACCCTCTGTGGCCGATGGGCCATGCAAGCCCCTTGCAGCCAACTCAGCCAGTGTTGGGACTGGCTCAGAGCCCATGGGGGCTGGAGGGGGGCCGTCGGGACTCTGGAATCTTCTTTATAATAAAAGCCTGACAGACAAACCTACTGTGGGCTCCAGCCTTTGTCCCGAGATAGCCAAGCTGAAGAACGTGCAGTTTCTTTACCAGTTTGTGAGAGAGAGGAGGGAGGGAGCCTGCCATCCCTTCTGTCTCAGCTGCACTGTTGAGGTTTGGGCAGGCACCTGACTGGCTTCTGAGAAGGCAGAGGCCAGATGATGAAACGAGACAGTGCAGGCTGCGTGCATGCTGTGGGCCTGGCCCGGAGCTGCCATTCCTTAAGCTCTGAGGATACCCGGGGACCTCCAGGAAGATTTCACAGCTACTGTGTGTTGCCTGCAACTGGGTGGGCCCTGCTCCTAACCTCATCTCTAACAAGCCCATGAGGAACGTGCTAGCATCCCTACATGACAGACGCAGCAACTGAGGCTCAGCACAGCTGAAGCATTTCTCAAGGTCACACAACCAGAAAGAGACAGAATGAGGACCAGGTCCCATGCTCCTTCCAGGCCAGAGTCTCCACAGTGGTCCCCCAAGTGGGTGGGGAGGCCAAAGATGACCACCCTGGAAAGGGAACTGACACTTAACTTGCCCTGAATTTCTCATCAAGCTTAAAAAATACATAGCATTAAGCCCATTTCTCAGACAAGGAAGCAGGCAGTTTAACCTCCAAGCCCAGTTTAACCCTAAACACTGTTCCCCACAGTACAGGCTGTTCCTCACCCCTGCCCGCAAGAACAATGAACCTGATGCAGACATTCCTTTCCAGCCCTGCTGGCTCCTCCCTGACCCCAGGGAAAGATCTCAAAAGCCAGCTCCAAAGGTACAGCAACTCCATTTAATTTCTTGCTTTTGTGAAGGAAAAATAGTTACACATGTATTTATCAAGAGTAAAAACTAGGACAAAAGATTCATAAAATTTAAACAAAATCCCACAGATACCAGTTCTAAAATTAATGAGAACAGAAAAGTGAGGAGAAAAGTAAACAACCTTTTGCTTTAAAAATAGCTTTTTCCTGCAGTGGCTTCTGTGTGGAAAGATAGTCTTTATCTTTCACATTTTCTATTCTGAGCATTGATTCCTTCTTATTAAGCAGCAGATTTTCTAATTTAAGTTATCAGCACATTTGATAGCATTTTGAGGGTGAGAGGGGTGGGTGTGATTCTGGAATGAATACAGGGTTCCCAGAGAAATGTAGGAAGCACAAAAAGCGTGAAGAAAATAAAAGCTGCCCTAACCCTTCGTGGCAAGCGTTTCTGAGAACGCCACCTGCATGGGGTGCTTGAGTGGGGCGGGGCCGAGGAGTGAACTCAGGATCAGGGTGTGCACACCATTTTGCAACCTGATTTTCCCCCATGCGACAATATGTCAGTAACATCTTTCTATGTCATTAAATATTCCACAGCCTGTCTTAATGTCTGATTAACATTCAGTTCCTCCTTGAAGTTTAGAAATGTATTTGCAAATGGAGGAAATCTCGTTTCCAGAGTCGTTTCTCAGCACAGAAGGTAACCACCTTCCATGAACCAGCTATAATCCTTATCTGGGGCTCTGAGGACCTGGCAGCTGTGGGCAGGAGGGAGGCTTTTACCCTTTGAGGGTCATAGGAGGCTGGGGACCCCTGATGTAGCATCCTCACACTAAACGCCTTTGAAAAGGAAAGAAGCCATTGCAGCTAAGGGAGGTAACTTGCCCAAGGTTTCATGGACGCTAGACACCTCCCACCCCTGCCCCCAGCTCATGGACATGAGATGCCCACTCATGCCCCCCACACCGCAGTCTGCCTGGCGGTGCCTCCCACAGCACCGGGTCGAGCCGTGAATGAGCAGTGGCAGGAGCAGACCTCTCCTCAGGAAGCAGCAGCCCAGCCCCGCTCCGCCATCTGCTCTGGGTGCGCTTCTGGGTCCTGCTGGCAGCCACGTTACAGACACCCCAGGGAGGCTGTCAGCACATCTAGGCAAAGCCGGGATTCCAAGGGGAGAGGGTGGGGTGACGGAGCAGGGGCAGGAAGGGAGCGGCTGATGCCCCATGCTGAGCAGCCTGCTTCCCTTTGCACCCTGTCTGCCCCCTTCTCAAGTCCTGTGCAGTTTGTTTTTGACTCCCTTTAGTCCACCCCTTCCTTCTCTCTGTCCTCCGTGGCTAGGCTGCCACCTCTCATCAGGACCATATCTCGGCAGCCTCCCGGCACGTGCCGAGTCCTCACCTCAGGAAATGGTCACCCAGCAGTCACCTAGCTGTCTAGAACCCAAACTGCAGACTCATCAGTGACCCTTCCTACATCCAATCCATCAGCAGAGCCCGTTCACACCATCTTCAACAGTGATCCAGAATCTGCCACTTCTAACCCTCCTCTACGAGCATGTCCTGGCTGGCCACCCCTTCATCTGGGTTGTAGCAGGGGCCTCCTCGCAGGCCTGTCTGCCTGCTCACATCCCTGCAGAGACTGTTGCTTGCCGTCCTCTAATGGTTGCCTATAACAATTAAAGCCCACGGTGCTTGCCCTTGGCTTACAAGACCCTACGTGATCCAGCCGTCATCTACCCTGCAGCCCTTGTTCCGGTGAAAGGAGGGGGATCTGTTTAGAAAGATCTATTGCTGCAGGACACACCACCCCAGTACCTAGTGGCTTAAAATAACAGCAGTCACTTATTTTGCCCACGAATCTGCAATCGGGCCAGGGCTTGGCAGGAAAGGCTTGTCCCTGTTCCACCAGGTTTCTGCTGGGGCAGCTCAGTTAGGGCTGGAAGACGCAGTTCCAACACGCTGCATTCAGATGGTGGCACGTGGTACCAGCTGGTCAGAGAGTTCAGTGAGGGCTGAAAATTGGAGTCCTCAGTTCCTCTCCACAAGCTGCTTGGGCTTTCCCATAGAATGGTGGCCAAGTTCGAAGAGTGAGTATCACAAAACAAAAAGTGTCCCCAAACACAAGAAGTAGAAGTTGCCTTAAGGTGGGACCCAGAAATTGTCACAGCATCATTCTCACTGAATTCTACTGGTCAAGCATAGAGCCTGGAGTCAAGGGGCAGGGACACAGAGCCTGTCTCTCCGTGTGAGGGGTGCCACGGATGTTTTTAAAGCACCTTGGACCTTGTCGGAGAGACCCCTGTTCTTCTCTTTATTGGGCTCTAGCCACAGACTCTCCTGCAGCTCCCAGCCTGAGGAGCATGTTCTCACCCCAGGGCCTTTGCATTCACTCTTCCTTCTGCTGAAATGGTACCCCCTCCAGACACAGGTCCTTGCTCAGACAGCCCCTCCAATGCTGTCTAAACTAGCAGCCAGCCCTACCCACCCTGCTGGATGCCCAGCCCTACCTCTTCAGAGCACAGGCGCTGGCTGGGGAGTAGGACACCTGTTGGCTGTCGCAGCACCTGGCCCAGGAGCACTCGGGAACCAGTGGCTGAAAGGTCTCCCTCTCTTCTCAGCTACTCTAATCCTTCCTTTCTACCGCCAGAGGGTTCTTTCTAAACAGATCCCCTCCTCTCATCCCACCCCTCAGATGGCACCCTCTGCCTCATCTGCCTGACAACAGCTACCCATTCTTTAGGATCAAAAGCCACCTCCTCCTGGCAGCCTGATCTCAGGGCCGGGTTACTCTCCCTCCACCAGCCCCTTTGCATCCTGATATCTGATATCTATGCCACAGCCCCATACAGCACACAGTCTGTATTCCTGAGGCAGAACCTCCTATCAGAGCCCCAGCATTGACCAGGTAAACAGCAGGTGCTCAGCGGATGTTCATGAAGGACCGAATGGCCAAATCCTTGAACCTCAGCCTCTACCCACACCAGTTGTGAGGAAAAAGAAACAAAAGTCTTTATTGATAAATAGCTTACAATGAAATAAATAGAGCAGTGGTTTGTTGAAGAATAAAAACTAGGGCAGAGGCTCGGTTTCTCTCCACCCCTGCCTTTAGCCCTAAGCTTCAGCCCTCTAGCTGGACACTTTGGATGATGAGGCCTTGATGGGCAGCCCAGCCTTTCTCGGGCCCTTGGGGGCCTCTGTCTTCCTGGACAAGTGTGCGGGTACCACCTTGGACCCACTGCCCTTAGCAGGAGCAACAGCCTTGGTGTTTGGCCCCTGCCCAGCTTTAGGGGCCTTGGCCTTGGCCTTGGCCACCACCTTCTTTTTGGTCGGGGAAGCAGCACCATTCTTGACCTATACAAAAGCAAACCGGGAGCAAAGAGACAGCTGGGAAGGGCTGAAATCCCAGCTCGGTGGCTCTGGGTACACAACATCGCTCTTCTAAGCCTTAGTCTCTTGTCTGTAAGACGGGGATGGCAACACCCCAGGGTGCCGGGGGAGCAGAGAGAAGAAGGTGGTAGACTGTGCTTTGTAGGAAAAGAAATTGAACCCGATCCCTGGCTGACCCTTCCAGAGGCTGAGTGTGGGATGCCCAAGCTCTGGCCTGTTCAGGGCAGGCAGCCAGGCTGGGAAAGTCATGCAGGCGCCTACCTTGCTGGCCGTGGGTTTTGAACTCTTACTCCCAGTGGTGGTTTTCCTGCAGGCCTCAGCATCTCCTGGAATGTGATGGAGGAGGTTTTGTAGGGGAAGAAGGTGGCACTGCTGGTGGGGCAGGAAGTTTCAGGGACTCTGGAACCCCCATCCCTCCTGGGTCCTAGGTCTTCACTCAGCTATGTGACATGGGGCAAATCATTTAGCCACTCTGAGCCTCAGTGACTAGTTTGAAGACTGGGAATAACAGCATGTCCCTCACAGAGTGGCTGGAAGGTTAACCGAAGCACTTGCTCTATGCAAAGCACTAGTGCTCCAAGCCCACCGAAGCCAAAGTCTAACGGGCCTGTCAGCTCGAGCCTTTAATTTGTCTTCCGCCTGGCAGCCAGAATACTTTTTCTTTCTTTTAAGACAGGGTCTCACTCTGTCACTGTGCTGGAGTGTGGTGGTGCGATCTCAGCTTACTGCAGCCTTGACCTCCCAGGCTCAAGCGATCCTTCTGCCTCAGCCTCCCAAGTCGCTAGGGCAACAGGTGTGCAACAACATGCTGGCTAATATTTTTATTTTTTGCATAGATGGGATCTCACTATCTTGCCCAGATTGGCTCTAATTCCTGGGGTCAGCACTCACCTGTGTGACAGAGCAAGAGCCTGTCTCTAAAAGAGAGAGAGGAAAAAAAAGAGTAACTCTAGCCCTAGCTGCTTCCTGTCAGAATCCTTCCACAGCTCCACATCATCCTCCAGATAAAACCCTGATTCCAGCTGCCCTTCACACCTTCTCCTTGCCAACACTGCAGGTAGACTGAAATATATACAGTTCCTCAAAAACTCCACCTCCTTGTGTTTTGTTTTGAGAGCGAGTCTCACTCTGTCACCCACGCTGGAGTGCAGTGGTGCGATCTCAGCTCACTGTAACATCCACCTCCTGGGTTTAAGTATTTTCCTGCCTCAGCCACCCAAGTAGCTGGGATTATAGGTGTACACCACCATGCCCAGCTAATTTCTGCATTTTTAGCAGAGACGGGGGTTCACCATGTTGACCAGGTTGGTCTCAAACTCCTGACCTCAAGTGATCCGCCCGCCTCGGCCTCCCAAAGTGTTGGGCTTAAAGGCACAAGCCACCATGCCTGGCCTAAAAATTCCACCTTCTTTATGCTTCCAGGCCTTTGCAAAGGCCCTTCCCCTGCTTGAGACACCTTCCTCCAGGAAGCCTTCCCTGACCCCTGCCTCAAGAATGAGTCATGCTCCTAGTTTCTGCTTCCCCCTTCATAACCCTTGAAATGTCTGCCTCCTTCCCCCAACTAGCTACCATGAGTTCTGTCTCTCCAGGTCAAGCCCAGCACTCAGGGCACATGTACTAGATAAGGAAACCCCTCTCCAGAGCTGGCTCCCCAAACCTACTCCAGTGGCTGTCAAGACCCCTATTCCCACACCACCCCCTAAAAGTCACACAGCTACCTTGGCTGCTCCTGCTGCCTTTGGCCTTTGCCTTCCTGCTGAGCCCGCTGGCACTGGAAGGTTCCCGTATGGCCTTGTCTGGCTTGGGGGGCACCTTCCTAGCCTCTCCCAACTGTGCCCTGGTGTCCTTGGCCGCACCGCCTTGCTTTCGAGCCTTCTCTGTGGCTGCACCTGGCTTGGGAGGAGCCTTCTGCACCTTTGCTGGCCTCTTGGCTGCCTTTTTCACCTTGTCGACGTTGGGAGGGTCCTCCTTGGCCTCGCTTGGTTTCTTGGGGCCCTTCCCCTTGGCCTCGCCCACTCTCCTGGGGGCCGTCGGGGGGGCCATCTTCCTGGGCTGGATTTTCGTCTTGTGTTTGGGAACTAACTGGAGGAGGACACAGGGTAGGCTGAAAGCAGAGCCTCAGGTGCCTCACGTCCCCCACCCTCCGTAAGACTCCGAATGGGAGGCCTCATTCCAAACAGGGGGGCTGCTCAGGCAGTGAGGGGTGGGGAGAAGGCACGAAGCCACTGTCCTTGGAGGCACTGTCTACTATGATTCTAGGATCTCATAATCTCTCAACCACCCACCCTGCCCCTGCCGCTTTCCCACAGATTGTGCCTCTGGACTCCCCCTCCCTCCCCACCCTGAAGCTCTGTCCTGCCTCATGCCCCATGCCCCATGCCCCCACCACCTTGCCCCTTGACACTCAGCAGAACATGGACTGAGGTCAGATGGCTCTGGGCTCACAGCTTCATCTGCCCTCCTCCAGCCCTGTACCACAGCTACATCTTCTCTTCTTTACAGTGGGACCATCACCAAGGGCGTGAGCAGCAGGGGTAGGGGAGGGCTCCTGGCAAGCTGTTTCTTTCCTGTCCCCCAACCCTCAGGGCTCCCCATCACCAAGACTAGAAACCATCTTCACCCCTCAATTGCCAGCACACCGCATCAGACACCCGACACCCCTCTGGCTCTTCTCCCTGCCCAGCCGCCTGGTCCTGCTGTGACGCGAGTCCAGGCTCTGACCCACGCCCAGGAGTTCTACTAGGGTGAGACTTTCTGTGATCTGTCACCAGGTAACCACAGGGACCGGCTTGGGGTAGGCTGAGAATGTTCCCCAGTGTTCCATGGCAACTGTCACGGCAGCTGTTACGTGCAGGAAGTTGGGCAAGATGCAGGGGGCCCAGCAATGACAAGTCAGGCCCTGGGTCTGGTCCCTGAGGTATTCCTGGTGGCTGATGACAGTCCTGATGCTGGGGTGCAGTTTTGTCCCAGACCTGCCTCAGCTCTGAGTGACCTGGCATGCATCCCCTCTTGGAGCCTCTTTATGAAGATGAAACTCTCCCCTTTGAAATGCAGGACATGGCTGCTCAGGGAGGTGCCAGCAGGGGGAAAACCCTTTGCTGTGGTGCGGAATTCCAGGAAGGGACTACGTGCCCAGGACCCAGAAGTTAGCACAGCTGGCACAGTCCCTGGGATCCCAAACATGCAACAGTTCACCTGTCCTGGACACCAACAGGGGAACTCTTGCAGTGGGAGCTCAGAGGGGGCACACTACCTGCCTTCCTGGAGGAGAGGGCATCTCGGCTGCGACTACAGGAGGAACAAGTACAGGGGACCGGAGGGGAAAGGCCTTCCAGGAGAGGCCGCAGTGCTAACAGAGGCCAGGACCCTTGCTCCAACCCTGGGCTATGTCCTCCCTGAGGGGCGCTTACTTTGAAGCTGCCAGTGGCCCCCCTGGCTTTGGAGTTGAGGGGCCTAGTGAGAAGGCCACGGCGCATGCCAGTGGCCAGCGCCTGCTTCAGCAGGTACTTGAAGCGCAGGACGTCCACTGTTGGGTACTTGTGCAGGATGTAGAGCTTGATAGCCGCCACCGACGTGCCCCGGCGCTGCTCCCCTGCCTGCAGCGCCTCCAGCACCATGCGCAGCACTGGGGGGTGGCGGCGTCCCACTGGGAAGCTGCTGTGGCTCGGGCCTGAGGAGAGATGGCAGGCCATCACCCAGGGCCCAGTCACAACTCATTGGCAGGCGTCAGCTGGCCCGTGGGGGGTGGGTGAGGGCCCAGCAAGGGTCAGATGCTCCCCTCTCCCCAAGACACTGACCGCTGGCATGGAAGCTCCCAGACAGTCTCCCCTCAAGGCTTATTGAGTCTCTCTTTTTTTCTTTGAGACACAGTCTCGCTCTGTCCCCCAGCTGGAGTGCAATGGTGTGATCTCAGCTCATTGCAACCTACACGTCCTGGGTCCAAGCAATTCTCCTGCCTCAACCTCCCAAGTAGCTGGGATTACAGGTGCATGCCACCATACCTGGCTGATTTTTGTATTTTTAGTAAAGACGAGGTTTCACCATATTGTCCAGGCTGGTCTTGAACTCCTGACCTCATTATCCACCCGCCTCGGCCTCCCAAAGTGTTGGGATTACAGGCGTGAGCCACCGTGCCCAGCCAAGTCTCTCTTTTTAAAGAACTGAGTATTCCTTTAGAAAAACAAATCTAAATTGGGTGAATTTTCTAGATGTAACTATGGGTTTACAGGACCTCCAGGGGCTATGTGCACATTCTCAGAGGCACCCAGACTGAGAGACTCTCCAGGGCGCACAGCCCGGTTTCTTCCACAAATAAGAGGGAAAGAAAAAGTGGGAGAGGCACCCTATAGACTAAAGATCCTTAGGAAACCTCTCAACCAAATGCTCATTCCCAGAGCAGGATTTGAACAATCCAACTGGAAAAAGAAAGGCAACAGATAAATGTGAGCACTGGAAGGAAATACTGGATATTAGGGATAATATTGTTTGAGGTATGCTAATGGTATTACAATTGCTTTTTAAAAGGTTCTTATCTGTTAAAGGTAAATATTATAAAATATATTTACAGATGAAACGATAAATAAATCCAGCATTTGCTTTGAAATAACCCAGCAGATGAAACAAGAGCGTCCGCAAGCTGATGGCTGTTGGAGCTGGGTGATGGGCACAGTGGAAGGGAGTCACGGACCATTTGGTATAGTCTACTTTTGTATCCATTTGAAAGTTTTTTGTTTTGTTTTGTTTTACTGAGACAGGGTCTCAATCTGTCACGCAGGCTGGAGTGCAGCGCCACAATCATGGCTCGCTGCAGCGTTGACCTCCCCAGCTCAAGTGATCCTCTCGCCTCAGCCTCCGAAGCAGCTGGGACCACAGGCACGCCCCACCACGCCCAGCTAATTTTTGTATTAATATTATTATTATTATTTGACACAGGGGTCTGACTGCATTGCTCAGGTTAGTCTCAAACTCCTGAGTTCAAGCTATCTTCCCACCTCAGTCTCCCAAAGTGCTGGGGTTACAAGCGTGAGCCACCATTCTTGGCCCTGAAAGTTTTCATAATAAAAAGTTACCAAAAAATTCCACTCTTAGGTATATACCTGAGGGAAATGAAAACACACGTCCACACAAAAACGTGTACATGAATGTTCATAGCAGCGTTCTTCGTGTCAGTCCAAAGATGGAAACAGCCCAAACATCCATGATGAATGATCCACAGATGGATGAACAAAATGTGGTCTCTACCCATCCCATGGAATATTATCCATTCATACAAAGGAGTGAAGCCCTGGCTACGACATGGAGGAGCCCTAAAAACATGCTAAGTGAAAAAAAGCCAGTCAGAAAAAGCCACATACTGTCTGATTCCATTTATATGAAATGTCCAGAATAAGCAAGTCCATAGATGCAGAAGGCAGATTGGTGGTTGCCAGGCTGAGGAGTGGGGGCGGAGAATGACTGCTAATGGGTACTGGTTTTCTTGAAGTGATTAAAATATTCTAAAATTGATTATAGAGATGGATACACAACTCTGAGTATACCAAAAGCCATTGTACACTTTAAAGGGTGAATTGTATTGTATGGGAATTGTTTCTCAAAAAGGCATTATAAAAAAGTTGCAAATGAAGTAGGATCAAGGGTGGGGGGAAGCATGAGAAGTTGTCAGTCACCATGAA
Source organism: Mandrillus leucophaeus (assembly GCF_000951045.1). NCBI lineage: Eukaryota > Metazoa > Chordata > Mammalia > Primates > Cercopithecidae > Mandrillus > Mandrillus leucophaeus. Next base: position 128,068 of record NW_012101397.1, on the reverse strand, counting down.
ATGCATAAAAGGGATTAAAATGTGAAACCGAATTTAAATGTGGTGACTGGAAATGTTGACTTCTGATCAATCTGCAGAATGTAAAGACTTAAATTCTGGGCAATATCGTGAGACCTCGACTCTACAAAAGTCTTTAAAAATGAGCAGAGTGTGGTGGTGTGTGCCTGTAGGCCTAGCTACTCAGGAGGCTGAAGTGGGAAGATTGCTTGAGCCTGGCAAGTGGAGACTGCAGTGAGCTGAGATCACACCACTGCACTCCAGCCTGGGTGACAAAGAAAGAGCCTGTCTCCAAAAAAAAAAAAAAAAAAAGACTTAAAAAGTCTATTGGCTACATTAAAAATGTTTTTCAATAGAAAAAAAAAAAAAAAAAAAAGAACATATGAGCTA
>NW_012101397.1:124260-127631 GCF_000951045.1 Mandrillus leucophaeus | reverse complement strand
AAAAAAAAAAAAAAAAGACTTAAAAAGTCTATTGGCTACATTAAAAATGTTTTTCAATAGAAAACAAACAAACAAACAAACAAAAAAACCACCTGAAACTCTAGATCTATAGCAAAATTATAAAGCGACCTAATCCAATTCAACCCCTGCTGGTTCCTGGCCATGACGAGCCCAGTGTGGGAATATTCATCTGGGGGCCAAAACCGTTGAGTTGGTGTAGTCCTGAGTCACTCCCGGGTTCTCAGGAGTTTCATTCTGCCCTCTAGGCCTTAGTCTTCCCATCTGTACAGTGGGGATGGGGGCCTCTGAGGAGGTCTGAGCCCTCCCAGCTGCAGTGCTACAGGGCTTCCCAAGGGTCTTCACTTGGCCTGACCTCAGGAGCAGCTCCAACCCCTCCTCTGCTTCCCCCAGACCATGTCTGTCCCAGAGAGCCACCCCCAAGAGTCCTCCCTCAGGCCTGTCCCCTCTCACCCCAGCCCCTCATTCGGCAGCTGTTCCATGCCTGCCGTGTACCAGGATGTCCAGAACAGAGCTCAGGCCCCCAAACCTGCCCTTCATCTCTCTTCCAGGAATGCCCCACACCCCCACTGCCCATACCTACCCAACATCCAAGCAAGAACTGGGGGCATTCTGGGCCCTCTCCTCCCCACCATACTCACTTGAGGCCTCTCCATAGGTTTTTCTCTCCATATTCTGGCCTCTCCTCTCCAACTACCCAGCCCCAGCCTCCTCCCCACTGCCTCTTCCCCACCCCATGCATTCTCCTCGCTGCATCTCACACCCCTCACCTCCCTGCCTGAAACCGTCCATGGTTCCCGTTCAATATAGGAGCTGACCTAACCGAAGACCGCCTTGGAGGCCCTGTGTGATGGGCCCCTCCTCCCACTGCTCCCCCAGCACTGCCCCAGCACTTCCCTCCTTCCCAGAAGGAAGATGCAGCTTCCGAGACAAGCTGCTGGTGCGCTGGCCTCTGGGCCTTAGCCCATGCCGTTTCCTTTGCCTGGGATGCCTTTCTCCTCCTGGCCATGCAGGCTGCTCTCACCCATCCTTCAAGGCTCAAAATCCACCTTGGTTTGGATACCTCTGACTTCTGACTTCCCAGTTAACTCTGCCCTTGTTCTTCGTGGCACCAGGACCCCCTCCCTATCTTCCTCGGTGTCTTGGCAAATAGAACACTTCCCCTGGCTGAGGCACACCCATCCTTCAGGGTCATCTCTTCTGGGAAGCCTTCCCTGACGTCCCAGAGTGGGTTAGGGGACTCCTCTGGGTTCCCCCAGCTCTGGATGACCGCCACTGAAGCACACACCACATTAGCAAACAGCACCTACCCACGGACTGGGCTTCCCCATCAGACCGGGAGGTCCTCGAGGGAGTGAACTGGGCCTGGTTTGCCTCGGTGGACCCTCATGTCCAGATAAGCCCTGAGGTGTTTCTTGGTTGAAAATTGGAAGGCCTAACTCGCATAAAATGTTCCTGCCCCAGTCCCTCCAACTAGCTGCCCACAGCTGCAGTCTGGCTATGGGCTACGGTCTCCAGCACGAAATGGGCTCCAGATGGGAGGCCCTGTGGCTCCTCCCTGAGCTTGGCCGGCCCCAGCCCCCAGCCCCTACCTGGCCTTGCTACCTGTAGGTCAGCTCTTCAGCCAAAAGGCAGTTGAGCTGAGCAGCTCGGTGCTGGGTGGGTGCTGGGGCCAGGCTGGGAAAGGACGAGGAGTGGGGGTGGAGCGTCAAGGGTAACCCAGGGAGTGGGCTCGCCGGGATGAGGCAGGGGTTGCCTCCTCTTGCTCACCCGGCTTTTCAGATTCAGTAGACTTGGATGATCCTGCTGTGGAAGTTGAGGAGGGTGAGATGTCGCTGGTGACACTCCCAGGAGCCATGAGACCGACAGGTGCAGCTGGCAGACCCCTCACCCAGGTGTGAGGCTGCCGGGCCTGCCCACTAGGCTTATATACCAGCAGCCCACCCCCCACCACTCCAATCAGCCGTGATTGGGCTGGGAGCACTCCAAGCTGCTGACTGGGGCTGTAGGTGTGGGATGGGGCACAGCAGCCTGCCTTCTGTAGGGAGCCCCAGCTGGACTACCCACTCCTGTGTAAGGTTGGGGGCGTCGCTTGACTTCTCTGGGTCTCAGTCCCCATGGTGCAATGATGGGAGCTGAGATGCTTGATCTCTCCTGTGCCCTCTGCCCACCAGGGGCTGAAGATGCTGATGAGGAATTGGGGTCACCTGTGTTGTCAGGAAGGCCGCTGAGGCGGCCCTCTAATCTTACCAGGTGGGCAATGGGCTGCCCCACGCCACTGCTGGCCTCAGTTTCTCAAAAAGTAGCAGTTGGAGGCAGCCCAACTGCTACTTTTGCCCAGAGCACATCCCCCTAGATCAGAGTAGCCCCTTCTGAGGCCAGCTAGGCTCTCTGGGCCTGTGCCCGCCTTTGGTTTTGTTTTTAAAGAAATAATATGGGAGGATGCTTAGCAAAAATCTTCATAAATAAGGACAACATCCACTGGGACAATGGACAAAGAATGTAAACAGGCAATTCACCAGCCTAAAGGCTGAGGAACAGGAACAGGAAAATGGACACTCAACCTCCTTGGCATTTGAGAAAATTCAAATTGAAACAATGGTGAAATACTACTTTTTCCCATCAAATTGACCAAAAAAAAAAAAAAATCCAAGCGAATACCCAAGGCCTGGCTAAATCACACCCTTTCTGTAGAATATTCTCTAGCCATCTAAAATGACAAAGTACGCTGGTGCAGGGACTCACGCCTGTAATCCTAGCACTTTGGGAGGCTGAGGTGGGCAGATCACCTGAGGTCAGGAGTTTGAGACCAGCCTGGCCAACATGGTGAAACTTCATCTCTACTAAAAATACAAAATTAGCTGGGCGTGGTGGTGTGCACCTGTAGTCCCAGCTACTTGGGAGGCTGAGGCAGGAGAATCACTTGAACCTGGGAGCTGGAGACTTCAATGAGCCAGGATTGAGCCATTGCACTCCAGCCTAGGCAACAAGAGCAAAACTGTGTCTCAAAAATAAATAAATAAAAATAAAATAAAATGACAAGGTGGATTAAAACAAGGATGAGGGGCCAGGTGTGGTGGCTCATACCTGTAATCCCAGCACTTCGGGAGGCTGAGGCAGGAGGATCGCTTGAGCCCAGGAGTTCAAGATAAGCCTAGGCAAAAAAGTGAAATCCTGTCTCTACCAAAAAATACAAAAATTAGCTGGGCATGGTGGTGTGCACCTGTAGTCCCAGCTACCTGGGAGGCTGAGGCAGGAGGATTGCTTGAGCCTGGGAGGTCAAGGCTGCAGGGAACTGTGATCACACCCCTGCACTCCAGCCTGGGCTACAGGGTAACACCCTGTCAAAAAAA
>NW_012101397.1:114374-118685 GCF_000951045.1 Mandrillus leucophaeus | reverse complement strand
GAAGGAAGGAAGGAAGGAAGGAAGGAAGGAAGGAAGGAAGGAAGGAAGGAAGGAAAATAAATTGGCTATAACTCCAAAATCACAAGTGACTTAAACAAGAAACCATGAAACTCTTCCCTCCTGAAACTCTTGAAGTATAAGTTGGCCAGGGCTGTTAAGACAGCATGGGGGAACCATGGTGAGACACACCAGAGAACGCTGCCATTCTCTGTCCTCAGATTCTGTCTCGTGATCTAATATGGGTGCAGAAGCTCCAGTCATCATGACTACCTTCCAGCCAGCAGGAAGAAAAGACAAGAGGAAAAGGAGGGCACTTCCATTCTCCAAAATGCACAACCCAGAGACTACACACATCATTTCTGAGTACCCTACAGTGACTGGACCTTAATGTCCTGCCACCACAGTGCAAAAGAAGCTGAAAGATACTGTGTTGTGTTGAGCAACCAGGTGCCCAGCTAGAACCTAGTATGATATTATTAACAGAAGGAAAGGGAATGAATATTGGGGCAGTTAGCACTTGCTTCTCTGCTTTTGCGAGACCCCCCTCTCTGTGTTAATCTCCTTACATGTCCATTTCCTACCACACAAGGGGCTGCCTCCTTTGAACTTAGTTCATGTCTCTGGGAAGGGAATTCACATTTATTGAATGTCTACTGTGCACAGCACCCTTTATACAAATAGTCTCATTAGACCCTGTAGACAATTCTACCGAGTGGGATAATTCTCTCCTGTATAGCTGAGGGGCCTGAGTCTTGGAGCAATTCAGGGACTTGCCCAAACCAAGTACAGTGGCTCATGCCTGTAGTCACAGCACTTTGAGAGGCCATGATGGATAGTTTGCTTGAGCCCAGGAGTTCAAGACAAGCCTAGGCAAAAAAGTGAAATCCTGTCTCTACCAAAAAATACAAAAATTAGCTGGGCATGGTGGTGTGCACCTGTAGTCCCAGCTACCTGGGAGGCTGAGGCAGGAGGATTGCTTGAGCCTGGGAGGTCAAGGCTGCAGGGAACTGTGATCACACCCCTGCACTCCAGCCTGGGCTACAGGGTAACACCCTGTCAAAAAAAAAAAAAAAAAAAAAGGGAAAAGAAAAGAAAACAAACAAGGATGAGGCTGTATTTCACACTCAGCGAAATGACAAAGATGTAAGTGTCTATCAATACTGAGTGACCAGGATTCAAAGAAAGTATGGCTGCTGGGGGTGGGGAGTGAGTTGGTAGCCGCCTTAGAAAACAATTCAGCAATGTTTCACACAACTAAGGAGGGACTCACTCCACAACCCACCCATCCACTCTAGGTGTAGATCTGAGACAAATGTATACACTTACATGCAAAGATGTTCATTTCAATCTTAGCAGAAATTCAGAACAACATAAATGCCCATCAGATGGGGAGTAGACAAGTAAACTGTGGCCTTTTCTCACAGTGGAATAGCATGCAGTAGTGAAAAGGAGTGAACCAGAATGTATCGGAGAGTATGCCCCAGCTACTGAGAAGACAAAACTTGCGTGTGTGTGTGTGTGTGTGGGTGTGTGTGTGTGTGAAGGCACAATAGTTCTTTTTAATTTTTTTAAACTTTTTTTTTTTTGTTATCTTGCCAGTCACAAGCAGTAGAAAAATGTTCTGAATGGATTCATACCAAGGTAATAGTAGAAGTGGTTACCTCTGAGGAAAGGATGGGTTTTAAACAGACATGCATTCTTCTCTAGGTAGTCTCTTTATTGTGGAATTTTCCCAGAGGACTCTCCACCACCAGAGATCTGGACTCGGGGAGGCTGTGGCCATCAAAGTGTTCTAAAGTGAAATCAGATTTCACTCCCCTGTCTAGCACCCTGCATGGCTGCCCACTGCCCTTGGGTGAAAGTTCATGCTCTTCCGTCTGACTTAAAGAGCCTCCTCCCCACTCAAATCCCACAATTCACCCACACTGTGGCTCCTGGAATGGGCCATGTGCTGATATCAGGACCCTTTTGTCTCCTCTGTGTGTGTTGAATTGATGCAGAATTGCCCCCAATTTTTCACTCCTGCCCATATCTATGCCCATTTGCAATGCAACTTTGCAACCCCTCTCACATTTCTTGTTTGTTTGTTTGTTTGTTTTTTGAGACAGGGTTTCACTCTGTCACCCAGGCTAGAGTGCAGTGGTGCAATTATAGCTCACTGCAGCCTTGACCTTCTGGGCTCAAGTAATCTCCCACCTCAGTCTTCCAAGTGGCTGGGACTCAGGCACTTGCCACTATGCCTGGCTAATTAAAAAAAAAAAATATATATATATATGTGTGTGTGTGTGTATATATATATGTACACACTAGAAATTCTATATATATATACTAGAAAAAAATATATATGTATATATATACTAGAAATGGAATCTTGCTATGTTGTCCAGGCTGGTCTTGAACTCCTGGCCTCAAGTGACCTCCCACCTGGCCTCCCAAAGTGTAGGTATTACAGGCATGAGCCACTGCACCTGGCCCCTCCCACATTTCTTAAATCTGAGCGGATTCCTTACATCTTATGACTTGCTTTGACCAATGGCAGAAGTGACGGTATGCCAGTCCCATTGCCATGTGAACTAGCCCTAGCTAGCCTGCCAGATGCTGAGGCCCATGGCCGTCACCCCTGTTACCCGGCCATCTGAGGGTCAACCAGCGAGTCCCCAGCCAACCCTCCAGTTGACCACAGATGCTTGCATGAGCCCAGCCGAAATTGACCAAGCTTGGTTCAGATCAGCAGATCCGTCTGGCTCATCCAGAGTCATGAATGACATGCAGTTTGTTGTTTTAAGCCATGAAGTGTTGGGGTTGTTTGTCTTGCCGTATAAGCCAATTGATACACTTGGCCTAGAAGGCCCCTCTGTACGCACTGCCCCCTTTCTCTGGACTCTTTCCCATTCATCTTTTGGCCTCAGTGTAGATGCCGCATCTTCAGAAAAGCCTTCCCTGGCCCCTAGAAGGTTAGGGGCTCCTCCTCTGGCCTCTGCCAGGCCCCAGCCTTGCTCCTGGAGAGCCTCAAGCGCTCTGTATCACAGCTCTGCCTTCTGTGTCTCCAGCCTTTGTGCTCTGGGGGAGGAGCGGGGCTGTATCTGTCTTGTTCCTGGTAGTATCCCTGGTGCCCAGGGCAGCACCTGGCACACAGTCGGTGCTCAGTACCCATTACTGTGATGCCTGGAGGTCCCAGTGCTGGAGGCCTGAAAACCATCTTCCGGGACTATGCTGGAGCAGGAGCCGAAGCAAAGAGGCAAATGGAAGTTGGCACAAATGGGGGCAGCAATTTTGATCACATTTATGGGACACTTCCAAGAATTGAGAAGTAGAGCAACACTCAGCGATAGAAACATTCCCACGAGCTTCATCCGAAACCCTGCTCCCGGCTGTGCCAGGATCGAGTTTCGCATTCGAAGGGAAGAAGCTCTAAAATGTGCTGCATATTCTAAAAATTCCTCTAGAGGATTGCCTTTTTACAGGGAAATGGTAATTCTGAGCATCAGACTGCGGGGAGGACGGGCCGCTTGGTGAGCTTCTGTGATTTTTTTATTGAGGCCTATATGAAATGTAACTTCTGCTGAGAACTAGTTATGAAACACTGAATGGGGTCGGCCTACATGTGAACTTTCCTACAGTTCTGAAGATCGCAGTTGTGAAGATCACAGTTCTGAACTTTTGGAAGCAGTTTTAGGGTGTCTGCCTTGTGTAACTCCAGCCCCTGTAACATCAGGACATTTGTGACTTTTCTTTCCTGACTTTGAGTCAGTAAATGCGTAAAGGGCGGGGTAGAATAACTGCCACATTCGACGTCCATATAAATATTTTATAGTCACTATTTTATTTATGCATGGAGAAGCTGAAGTTCAGAGAGGACCTGCATTTCGATCTTCCTGAGCTCCTGGGCTGCAGCCTGGAAGCCCTTTGTTTTAGTGAAGAAATAGGCCATAGGCCAGACATGGTGGCTCATGTTTGTAATCTCAGCACTTTGGGAGGTTGAGGCAGGCGGATTACTCGAGCTCAGGAGTTCCAGATCAGCCTGGGCAACATGGCAAAACCCTGTCTCTACTAAAAATACAAAAAATTAGCCGGGCGTGGCGGTGCACTCTTGTAATCCCAGCTATTCGGGAGGCTGAGGGAGGAGAATCGCTTGAACCCAGGAGGCGGAGGTTGTAGTGAGCTGACATCGTGGCACTGCACTCCAGCCTGGGCAATAGACTGTGTCTCAAAAAAGAAAAGAAAGAAAGGAAGAGAAAAAAAGCAAAGGAAGAAAGGAAGGAAGGAGGGAAGGAAGGAAGGAAGGAAGGAAGGAAGGAAGGAAGGAAGGAA
>NW_012101397.1:92730-113839 GCF_000951045.1 Mandrillus leucophaeus | reverse complement strand
CCCCCTCTCTGTGTTAATCTCCTTACATGTCCATTTCCTACCACACAAGGGGCTGCCTCCTTTGAACTTAGTTCATGTCTCTGGGAAGGGAATTCACATTTATTGAATGTCTACTGTGCACAGCACCCTTTATACAAATAGTCTCATTAGACCCTGTAGACAATTCTACCGAGTGGGATAATTCTCTCCTGTATAGCTGAGGGGCCTGAGTCTTGGAGCAATTCAGGGACTTGCCCAAACCAAGTACAGTGGCTCATGCCTGTAGTCACAGCACTTTGAGAGGCCAAGGCAGGAAGATCCTTTGAGGTCGGAAGTTCAAGGCCAGCCAGGGCAACATAGGGAGACTCCATCTCTACAAAAAATAAAAAATAAGTCGGGTGTGGTGTTGTGTGCCTGTGGTCCCAGTTACTTGAGAGGCTGAGACAGGAGGATTGCTTGAGACTGGGAGGTCAAGGCTACAGTGAGCTATGATGGCACCACTGTACTCTAGTCTGGGTGACAAAGCGAGACCCCATCTCAAAAAAGAAAAAAAAAAGAAAGAAAGAAAGAAAGAGAAAGAGAGAAAGAAAGAGAAAGAAAGAAAAAAGAAAGAGGAAGGAGGAAGGAAGAAGGAAGGAAGGAAAGAAGAAGGAAAGAAAAAGAAAGAAAGGAAGGAAGGAAGAAAGAGAAAGAAAGGAAGAAAGAGAAAGAAATAAAGAAAGAAAGAAAGAAAGAAAAGAAAGAAAAGAAAGAAAAGAAAAGAGGACTTGCCCTGAAGCTACATAGTTGAGAGGGGCACCCACTGTCTCCTTAGGGGGCACCTCAGGCTTTCAGGGGGGCATGTCTCCCTTGGCGTGAGAGAGCTCTGTGGCCATCTGAGTCCCCAGTGCATTCTGGCATGGGGTCAGCTTGCTCAGGTTTGATTGAATGGAGCTGCCATTGTACCTAAGAGGCTGTACCTCTTAGGTATCATTACAATGATAGAGATAGTCTCATTGTACCTAAGAAGCTGTACCTCTTAGGTTGTACCTCCTGCTGGCTGCCTGGAGATGAAGTGTGGACAAACTTACTGCAGCTTAGGGCAGCAGCTCCTTCTCTTTATGTACGCAAGTGCCACTAAGCAACTGTCAAGTCATTTGTAAATTAAGGAGGTGGAGGCTTTCCTGTCTATCAGGACAAACCAGAGAATGTTCTGGTGTTACAGTAAAATTTTCCTCTGGACATGAGGCTGGGGCAAATGTACCATTTCTCAGAAAAAGTGGACTGGGTTGGGGGTTGGGGTGGGGAACTGGGATGGGCTCCCTGCAAGTCAGGACAGCTAAGATGCCACTGTCCCACCCACTGCCACCCTGGCCCAACACAGCATCCAAAACAAAGGGTGCCAAAACCTTTGGGACCACCCATAGGAATCTTCTCCCTCATGTCCTTGAGATGAGGAGACAGGGAGGCCTGGTCCAGTCATGTGCCCAGAAAATACCAACTTAGAGTCCATTCCCTCTGGGTTGATGCAGGCTCTGCTCACCCTGCCTCCTGCTCTCCTACTTCAGGTAACAGCATCTGGGCTTTCCTTTGTGAAACCTACCTCTCCCCATTCAGCCTGCTTGGGCTGCAGGGTGAGCATGTGACCTAGGTCTGGCCAATCAGAGGATGAATCCCCATTCCAGTCATGGTGATGCAGTTAGACCTGTGTATGCCTAGTGTTCCATTACTGGAACGCTAAGCATGTGTGAGTTATTTATATCTTACTGTTCAAGGTCATTGCCAAGGTCTGATTGCAAAAATCCAAAAAATTGCAACCTCAGGCATAAATGAGCCACGTATGATCAGGTGACCTAGGCCTGGCCAATCACAGAATTAATCACCATCTCAGGCATGGTGATATGCTGTACCTGAAGCCCCGGGCTTTTTGGTCATGTGGAGCCAGCAATGTGTGCCTTTTGCTTCAGCCTAAATGAGCTGGATTTCCTATCACTTGCAACCAAAAGTATCCTGACTGATATTACCTAGTGAGTCAGAGTAAAGAGGGCCAATGATAGAGATCCCAGCGCAATGTGCCCCAGCCCCACCAAGGCACCGAGGATCTGCTATCTCATGCTCCTGCCCTCCTTCCTCACCTTGGAGGAGGGGGTGACTCTCGGGAGCTACAGCTCCATCCTGTTCCCCTTTGGGACAGGGTCTCTAGTAAGGCCAGCTCTGAACTGAGGCCCAGTATCGCCAAAGTCTCTCATCTGCTGCATGCTAGGCAGTGGGCTGGCCACTTAAAGTCCACAATCTCATCTAATCCCCTTAGGATCAGGTGTTTGTTTTTTGTTGTTGTTGTTTGTTTCGTTTTGTTTTGTTTTGTTTGGAGATGGACTCTCCCTCTGTTGCCCAGGCTGGAGTGCAGTGGCGTGATCTCGGTTCACTGCAACCTCTCCCTCCCGGGTTCAAGCGATTCTCCTGCCTCAGCCCCCTGAGTAGCTGGGATTACAGGCGCCTGCCACCATGCCCAGCAATTTTTGTATTTTTAGTAGAGATGGGGCTTCACCATATTGGTCAGGCTGGTCTCAAACCCCTGACCTCCTAATCTGCCCGCCTTGGCCTCCCAAGGTGCTGGGATTACAGGTGTGAGCCACTGTGCCCAGCCAAGGTCAGTTTTAAGATTCTCTTTTGCAGATAAGGAAGCTCAGAGAGGTGACAAAACTTGTTTGCAGTTTTATGGGTCACCTGTGACTCTATGACCCCAAAGTTGGGGTTTTTCCCATTCCCAGGGCTGCTTCCTCCACCTCTAGCCCCAGGGGACTCTGTGCTGCTTGGCTCTGCCCATTGCTCAATCCAGCCATCCCAGGGTCAGGGATCAGGTGGAAGCTGGCAGTTTCAATCTATCCTGTGGATAAAGAGTTTGAAAGCAACAAAACGTACCACCATTAATACCAACATAGGAGCTGAGCTTTCAATGGCCCAATTTGCCTTAGTCTCCAGGCAGAGCTGGGTAAAGCTAGAGCTTCTGGCTTTGCCTATATGGAGAGGCGGGAGCAGTTACTGAGGCAGCTCAATTCTGACACCTCAGAGATGTGGCCAGCTTTCTGGAGCAGACTGTCCAGAATGGAGAATCGACTAGCAGCTGCTGAAGATGGGCTTGTCTGGCAAGGGAAACTGGAAACGGGGGCCCATGAACATCCCCAGGGAAGGTGGGCCCAGTGGAATTTCCCACTCTTTGTTTCTAAGCTCTTTGAGATAAGGATGACATCAGGGACTCAGCTGTTCATTAAATGTGGGCTGGTGAGCATATCTTCTAGAGGCTCCATGCTCTAGATGCTGGGGCCCAGGTGCTAGGGCAAAAGAGCAGGTAACTTCCAGAGGCTGAGAGAAAGGCGTGTCTCTCCATAAGCCACACTGGGAAGGGGAGGCACGGGGTCTGGGGCCTCACAGTAGGGGTGATACCCCAGGCCCAATCTCACCCTCACTGAGAACTTGGCCTTCATCGCCCCACTCCCCCAATGTTTTTTTTTCAGGTGTGATGACTGCATTCTGCATTCCTGTGACTGTCCTTGTCTGCAGCCCAGCCCTAGCCCTGGTCTGGCCTTGACGCCTAGCTAATTTTTAAAAACCTGCCCCGAGGCTGGGTGAAACCCCATCATCCGAATGCCCAGTCTCAGAATGTTCACAATCAGGAGGTGATAATCATAATAATTAACTAGTTACATTAATTGATGTTATTCACAACATGAACTAGAATCTGTACAGCTCTTACCATTTACAAGGTGCTGAAACACACACATAGACACACACACACACACACACACACACCTCTTTTGGTCCTCTCAGTAGCTGCGTGTCGGCAGGACCAGGAATCTGGGATTTCCTTTTTATAGGGGAAGAAAGTGAGGCCCAGGGAGGGAAAAACAACTGCTCCTTATCATTAGCCAAGTATGAGTTGCTGCTGCTAAGCGGGTCTGAGAGGATAGATATGTTCTCCCTTCGCTTTCATTCCTCCCTTCCTGCATCCATCCAGCATTTATTAAGCACCTACTGTGTGCCCCATTCTGTGCTAGACACTTATCCCTAAGCTGGGACACTTTTCCAGAAAGCAAGAATCCTCGTGTTCCTGAAAGATGAGTTGGGAGGAGGAGGGGCACAGATCCCGCTGGCCTTGGGGAACCTGGGACTCCAGATCAGTAGGTGTTGGTGGACGTCCCTTCTCAGGCTGTCCCGGGTGAGTGAGGAGCCTCATTTTTCTCTCATTAATTATTTCTTAAAAAAAAAAAAAAATGAAGGAGCCTATGTGACTTCGTTCATTCTGCACAGGCGCTGCTCCTGGTGGGATGGCTGTGGCTGGGGGAGGGTGTGGGGGATGGGAGACGCCTACGGTCGGCCACAGCGTCCTAGGCAGGTCTTAGGCCGGGGCCACCTGGCTAGTCTCCGTCTTGGACACGGTGGCAGAGGCCTCATCGTCACCCAGCGGGTTCTTGCCGCAGCAGATGGTGGTGAGCATGCAGTTCCGGAACTGGAAGGCAAGAGGCTTGAGTCAGGGCCAGGGCTGCCCACAGTGTGCTTGGAACTGGCACGTTAGTGAGGTTTGCCCCAACCCTTTCCCTGCTTCTGCCCCTCACAGTTCCAGCGCCCCGTCCACTCAAATCTGGCTTCCTGGAGGAAACTTGCTAAGCAGACGCTCCTCACCCCTAGAGATGCCAGGGACCCAGCACGAGGGGGCTGTGTCGCCCATGACATTTCATGGTGCCCTCTGTGTGCCAAGGGTGTTCTGTAAATTATCTCCTGTAATCTGAGAGTTGGGTGTTTTGCCCTTTCTATGGATGAGGAAACCAAAGCACAGAGAGGGGAATTGACTTGCCTGGGGTCACACAGTTAGAAAATAGCAGAGCTGACTTCAGAGACTGTTTACCCTAACTTCTGAGTTCCTTGGAGAGGAACCCTTTACCCCTTTACCCCTCAGAATAAGACTTTTTAGCTCCTTATTCGGCTTTATGGAGACTGGCCCATCCATTCCCCTCTTGGGACCTTCTGACTTTGACATTGGGCTTCCAGAACTATCTGGACTAGAGCTTCTCCCACCTCAGTGAGCATCTGAGCCACCTGTGGAGAGCTTGTTGGAAATGTAGGTTCCTAGGCTCTCCCTGAGATTCAGCAGATCTGGGTGGGGCCAGGAATCTGCATTTCTCACACACTCCCCATTGAGACTGCTGACCCAAGACTGCTGCCAGTAGCCTTGATGGAGCCCCCTCCCCTGCCCTGGGACGCAGTTTGTCCTTGCCAGGCAGTGCCTGTGGTCTGGGACACTGGGGCCCTCCCACCCGCAGTAGGCACCTGCTTGTTCATCATGATATAGATGACAGGATTGTAGATGGCGGCACTCTTGGCAAAGAACGCTGGGATGGTCATGAAGATGGGACCGAAGTTGGAGCCCTGGTGGGTGAAGATGTAGAATGCCACGCTGGCATAGGGCACCCAGCAGATCAGGAAAGCGATGACCATGATGATGACCATGCGAGTGACCTCCTTCTCTGCCTTCTGTGTGGTGGCTGACTCCTGCTGCTGGGCAGCGGCCTGCAAGACAAGGGGCCCGGGTCCAGACCATGGCTCCTCCGGGGAGCAGGAGCCGCAGATACATGCTGGGGGCTGGACTGTCAGAGCCGTGAGGCTGCCCACTCCCCGGCCCGTACCTCCTTGACGGTGAAGACGAGCTGCCCGTAGCAGAAGAAGATGACAATCATGGGGATGGTGAAGTGGACCACGAACATGTAGATAACAAAGGACTCGTTGTTGACCTCTGGCTTGAGCGTGTAGTAGTCGATTCCGCACGAGCACTGCAAGCCCTCGGGGATGTATCTGAGGACGGGCAGGTAGGGAGAACCCGCCTGTGAGGGACTTGGCCAAGGCGCCTGCCGAGCGCTGGCCCTTTCTGGGGCTTCACATTCCCTTCCTGGAAAAGGGGATCATAAGCGTCTGCATGGCTGGGTGACAGGATGGAATATGGATCAGATGGGGATGCAGACGCACCTTGTGGAATCAGTGTCGCTTCACTGGTGGCTGCGGTACCAGATGATACCACCCAGCCTCTCCCGGCATGCCCAGTCCCAGCATCCACTGCCCTCTGAGCCTAGGGTTATGCCAGGCAGAGGTTGGTGAGGAGGAGGGGAGGCTCTGTATTTGAGGCAGTTTGTATAAACTGAGGTCTTCCTAGCCCCAGGGCGAGAGTATTTTCAGGTCAAAGATGGACACACAGGGTATCTAAGGGATCTTTGTGCAGCTTCTGGAAACAAGAGGTTTCCAGGGCACGTTGTTAGGATGTGACAGTGGTTCCTGATATTGGTGACAGTTGACTGGCCTCAGGAAACCCAGAGCGTCCAGAGGCTGTGCTTCCGGAGGATGGAACCAGATTGGAGAAGATGGGGAAAACGTCCAGGGGGTGGACTCAAATTCAGCAAGGGGTAAGAAATGGACCCTAGCAAGACTGAGGAGGAAAAGTAAGTGAGAGAGGGAATTTTCTGGAGACAGAGGGACATGAGGCCTCAGGGGACCAGAGTCACCGGTCCTATTGTCCAAACCACTGTCCCCACTGTGTCTCATCTCAGCCCCATTTGGAGACAATCGCCTAGAGGCTGAATGGGACCCAGTTCCCAGGGGCCACAATATGGCCACCGGCACTAGGAAGGTGTGGCCTCCCCTGCTGCTGAGGCCCAAGGTTAGAGGGGGCTGCCCCCAGGGTACTAGACCAAAGAGGATTGGAATTTGCGCCTGGCTTAGTTGAGGATTAGGGGCACAGCCAAGGTGAAGGGTTGGGATGTCTTGGATTCTCTTTTACATAGAGCTCAGGAGATGGGACCAGTGCTTTTAGCAACATTAGAGTCTATTTCTTCTGCCCTACACCCCTACCCTGGGTGGGCATTTGGGCCAGGAGACATACAAGGCCAGTGCCTGGAACCAGACACTACTGGGTTTGAGTCCTGACTGGAGGACCCTACAAAGAGCCCCTGGAGCCTCTTCCCTTCTGCTCAATGCCGTTACCTGGACCAGCCGAAGAGGGGGGGTGCGGCGCAGGCCAGCGCCATGACCCAGGTGAAGGCAACGCCCATGATGGCATGGTTCTCCCCGAAGCGGAAGTTGCTCATGGGCTTACACACCACCACGTACCGTTCGATGGCCAGGACCACCAAGGACCACAGGGCGATTTCACCTGCAAGGCAGTCAGCAGGCTGTCAGCAGACCCCACTGCCTGTCTAAGGAGGGTGCACTCCCCCTAGATAGGGAGAGGGTAGCTAGGAAGGCAACCAGGAGTGGGAGAGGGACTTGAGGAGGCCTTGGGAAAGGAGAGAGCTTGGCACTGGGAGGAGCGGGAAGGGGCGGAGGGACCACATGCTGAGGAGAGCTGGGCAAAGAAGCTCCAGGGAATGGGGGAAGTTATTTGCTTAGTGCGCTGGGTCCATGAGGGACACGAATCAGATCAGGGGGTCACGATTGGACTGAGAACCCGGTAGGGAGTTGTGGGTTTTTTTGTTTGTTTTTAACAGAAGAATGCATCCTAATGTGGGGCAGAGTTTTTGTTGGGCAGGAATGCAGAGGTGGCGGAAACCCAGAATTGGCAGTCCTTCCTCCCTCTCTCTTCTCGGGAGATGAAACAACATGGGCAAGTGTGGCCCTCTCCTAGGAGCCATGAAGCAATGGGCAATGCTTTGCCCAGAGGAAGAAGAAGGAAATGATGAAATTGAGACATCTGCCCTGCTCACCACCCCATGAAGTTCCACAGGGAGAGTGGCCATATAGTTAATCAGCCAAACTGGGACATTTCTAACAGTGAAAGGGACAATAATTGTAAACTGGGACTGACCCTGCAGAGAACAACCATCCGTATGTGGCACACCACCTTCTGGCCAGAACTGGGTGATCTGTGATTATTGAATGTAACAAATACCCAACAATGCCAGAGATTCCCTGAGAATGGGACCGAGGAGGCAACCTGGACATGGGGGAGAGAGGGCAAGGCTGGCAGGGTGACGCTTGTGACTGGTGGTAAGCTCTCCTCGTCACCCAGCTTTGCAATGGCTGCCACTAACATCTCCTCCATCTCAGCGGAGATATTCCTGGATCACAGCCAGGAGACCTAGGCTGTTGTTGCTGCCTGGCCACATCCCTAAATAAGTCTATTCCCTTCTCCCTGCCTCAGTTTTCCCCTCTGTTAAGTGGGATCTGTTATCCCTGCAGCACCCCCATCTGTTTTCCTGTTAAATGCAAGACATTATTCTAAAGCAAAAAGCAGCTGCTTCAGAAGGGCTGCATGCAGTTCTCAACACCAGGAGCCTTGGAGCGCGGCACGGAGGCTAGAGGGGCACCCAGGGACGGGGGGCTGGTAGGGGAGGCAGAGGATGCCAAAGGGGACCAAGCCCATTACCCAGCACAGGGAAGACTCAATGACTGGAGAATGGAGAATCCACTTCCTACCCTGGGCTTGGGCCCCCAGAGAGGAGGGGTCTGGCTTGCCCAGCTCTCTCCTCAGTGCCCAGCCTGGGTCTGACCTGTTTTCCAAGGGAAACAGAGGCTTGGTGTTGCGAACACGGCCCAAGATGGATGCGGGCTTCAAACTCAACTCTGCCCCCATCCCATTGTGACCCCCAGCAGGGCACTTGACTTCTTTGAGCCTCAGCTCAGTTTTCTTGCTGTGAAATTAGATAAGCGCATGTTGCTCCAGGTAAGATCAAGGTAGCGTTCAGTGCCAGCCCTGCACAAACAGCAGCCCGGCTATCACCATGTATGGTGTTTGTTGACTGAATATATGAGGGCCTTGGGTAACGCTGACAGGAGAGGAGAAGGGAGAAGGCCTTTCAGCCACTACCGCCAAGCCCGGGACTGTCCCAGACTCCTCCATGCTCCCGGGCTCCTGCACGCCCCACCCACACCCGGCTCATACCGCCCAGGGTGGCAAAGAAGCCCTCCGCATTGCATCCTGTGGGCCCGAAGACGAAGTATCCATGCAGAGAGGTGTAGAGGGTGCTGGTGAAGCCACCGAAGACCATGAAGAGGTCGGCCACGGCTAGGTTGAGCAGGATGTAGTTGAGAGGCGTGCGTAGCTTCTTGTGCTGGACGGTGACGTAGAGCGTGAGGAAGTTGATGGGGAAGCCCAGCACGATCAGCAGGAACATGTAGGCGGCCAGCATGGAGAACTGCCATGGCTCGGCCAGGTAGTACTGCGGGTACTCGAAGGGGCTGCGCACCACGCCCGTCGCGTTGGAGAAGGGCACATAGAAGTTAGGGCCTTCCGTGCCATTCATGGCTGTGGCCCTTGTGGCTGCCCCGCGTCTGTTCCCACCCAAGAATGCTGCGAAGGCCTGAGCTCAGCCACTCAGGGCTCCGGCTGGATGACTCTGGGCTCTCACCCCCCTAGACCCTTATAAAGTGACCTCCCCCTCCTAAGCTCCTGGCTGAATCAGCATCTGGGAGATTGGGGGTGTTCATAATCATATTAATCCCGCTGCAGAAACTGAGGGCCTAATTGGCTTCCAAGAGGGGCCAAGGTGACACCAGGAGGAAGCCTGAGGTCAGGGAGGAGAGGTACTCAGGACCCTGGGAAAGGGAGAAGGCTCCTAACTTCTACATGGCTTGTCTGTCCCAAGGTCCCAGCTCAGTCTGGTGGCCTTGGTCTGAAATAGGGACCGTGGGTGTCTGTGCCATTTCCCTTGGCTTAGTACGAGCTGACTTCAGATCTTCGTCTGGACTGGACAGTGAGCTTCTGGACAGCTAGAGACTTTCTAGTTTATTCTCCCAGTCTCTCATCTCGTCACACAGCCCCTTACCTGTTCGTTCCCCTGCAAGTTACTTCTGGGCTCGTCCAGTCCCCACACTCCTCTGACAGGAGGAGCTCCATGAGGGCAGGGGCTGCATCCTGCAGCTTCTATTTCCAGTGCCAGACACATGGCCTGGGGCCCAGGAGCCCAATCATTGTTGCATGGAATTGGAATTCACTCTCTTGTTCGTTCATTAAACATTTATTTGCGGGCCCCTGGGAATACAAAGATGGAAAGAAATAGCCCTGCCCAGAGGAGCTCAGGGGCTGAGGAGGACTCAGATATGGGAAGAAGCAGATTCCGCCCAAGGTGTCTGTGAGGTGGAGATGGGGCCTGACTGCCTGGGGGATGCAGTCCAGGAGGCCACGTTTGGGCTTTTGAGAGAAGGAGCAGTTTGCCAGGTGGCTGGGTGGGGAAGACCTGAGCTGGGGGCAGTTGTGATGGGTCTTGAACCCCAGGGAGCCTGGCTTTATCCAGAGGGAAGTGGGCAGTGGCTTGGGCAGATCACTGGGGTAGAAAGGTGACTCGGATGCCCCAAAGATGAAGTGGAGGGAGGGAGGATGGAGGGGGTTACCAGAGCAGGGGAGGGACAGAGCCCCTCAGGGGACTCCAGTCTGAAAGGGAGGCCAGCCCTGGAGGCAGCAGACAGGGCACTGTTGGGGGAGGTCTGGTCAGCCACGAGGGCCTCAAATGCCATGTGCCAGGTGGCCCCATGAGGGCCGATTCCAGAACAGCAGGATGTACTGTGAGAAAGAAAGTAGTCAAGAGCCTTGGGGGCAGATGGCTGGGGGCAAATGGAGGCCAACACTGGCAGGTCCCCCTCTCCCCGCTGTCCAAGGAACACGATGACACCTCCTAAGAATGAAGCGGGGTGTCCAGGGTGGCCTGTGCAGGTGCTGACAGTGCCCGAAGTGTGGCCGCTCAGGGACCACCATCCAGCCAACATGTGTATTGAGCACCTACTGTGGCCCAGACAAGGTGCTTTGTCCTGGGGGACACACAGAGGACATGAAAGAGCAAGCTCCTGCCCACAAGAAGCCAATGTTTCTGTGGGGTGAGGGGGCACAGGGACCACAAACGAATAGGGGAGCGAAAAACAGTAGGGACAGTTCATTCGCAGCCACTCCCAACACAGGAGGCTTCTCTGAGAAGCTGGAGCTTAAGCCGAGAATGGAACAACAGGAGGAAGCTTCAGGGGAAGGACATTCAGGCAGAAGGACCCCAGGGAATGCAGAGCCCTGAGGCCAGGGAAACATCCCTTAATCTCTGTCATACCCAGTCTCTCCCACCCAGGATTCCCAGATCTGTCTGCTCAGAAGAGTGCCCCCTTCCCTGTAGCCCACTTGGGCTCCAGCCCCCTGCCTGGCCTGGGTGGTGTTGGGTGTAACAGGGTTTGGCATACGTGGCAGGACTAAGGCAGGGCGGGTGGGATGGGGCCTCTCGTAGTTTAAGGCGCTTGGCCTGGTGATTATGCCCAACGCTAATGAGGTTAAGGTGGGGGGTTTGATTCTGACGTGGACCCTTATGGCCAGAAGGAGGGTGTCCTGGATGCCTTGGGTCAAGGCTGACCCACACCCAGCCCCTCCCTGGCTGGGCTGAGCCCCCACCCAACACAGCTTAGCAGTACCTCAGCACCTTGCTTGTTGCCTAGTGCTTCTGGCAGCACGGAAGCTTTTTATTTGTGTTTCGTGCTTGTCTCCCTGCCTGTAATGTGAGTCCACAAGGGCGGGCCTAGGTCTATCTTGCTCACAACAGGGTTCCCAGAGCCCAGCATGGTGCTTGGCCTGTGGTAGAAAGAGGTGGGATCATGTCTGTTTTGTTCATTGATGTGTCTCCAGGGCCTGGCACCTCGAAGGTGCTCCTGAATATTTGTTGAATGAATGAGTAGGGGAATGAATGAATGAAGTCCCCCTAGATGATCTCAGTACTTCCCCTCTCTGTCTCAGGTTCCTTCTTTGTGGGTTTCACAATTGCAACCTCATGGAACCCTGGTAATGGGGAACTAACAGCCATCACTGAGGTGACAGTGCTCTTTATTCTGTAAAGCTTGACAAAGAAAAAATTTTTTTGAGACAAGGTCTCTGTCACCTAGGCTGGAGTGCAGTGTCACAATCATAGCTCACTGCAGCCTCTGCCTCCTGGGCTCAAGCGATTCTCTCACCTCAGCTTCCTGAGTAGCTGGGACCACAAGTGCACACCACTAATTTTTGTATTTTTTGTAGGGGTGGAGTCTTGCTATGTTGCCCAGACTAGTCTTGAACTCCTGGCTCAAGCAATCCACTCTCCTTGGCCTCCCAAAGTGCCAGGATTATAGGCATGAATCACCGTGTCCGGCCCAAGAAATATTTTTTAAACAAAAAATGCTCTTTGTTCAGGACAACAGACTCATAGTGAGCTGGAAGGGTCATTCGAAGTCGCCTACTCTGACCATCTCTGCTACATCCATTTTGCAGATGAAAAGACTGAGGACTAGCTCTGCAGAGTAGATCAGGTCCCGTTACAAATCAGTGGCAGCCTGCGTTATAACCTACATAGTCAACTGGGCTCCATGGGTATCAGCTTCCCAAACCGGGCTATGCCTCCCTCCCCTCATCAAAGACAGCTCTCAGGAAGGACCAGCCAGCCATTCACACCATGGTATAAATGACTAAAGAAAGGTTTAGCTAGGGTAATGGAAAGGCCCTAGACTGAGTCACACAGGCCTGGGGCGGGGCAGCGGAAGCCTCTAGGAGAGGAGGCTGGATTCTAGCTGGTCTTTGAGTCACCACGGTAGTACTGCTTCCTTCCCCACTCTGGGCCTCAGTTTGCTGGGACAAGGAAACCTCAGTGTGTGGCGCGTGCACATCCACCTATACAGTAAACCTCACCTGCTTTCCCCATGAGAGCCTGGTTCGTGAATCTTTAGACCCTACAGCCTTGGTTTCACTGTTCTTCCTCATTGGGCAAGGCTCTTTTCCATCCACCCTTACATCTGGACTAAGGCTACACAGCCTGGGTGCAGCCAGCTCCTCTGCCCTCCCGAGAATGTGCTTCGGTTCTCCACTCTGTAAAATGGGAATGATAATAGTGCCTACCTAATAGGATTATTGGGAGTGCTTGTAAGTGATCAATATGTTTGTTGATGACAGTATTTTTTTGTTTTTGAGACGGAGTCTCGCTCTGTCGCCCAGGCTGGAGTGCAGTGGCCGGATCTCAGCTCACTGCAAGCTCTGCCTCCCGGGTTTATGCCATTCTCCTGTCTCAGCCTCCCGAGTAGCTGGGACTACAGGCGCCCGCCACCTCGCCCGGCTAGTTTTTTTTTGGTATTTTTTAGTAGAGACGGGGTTTCACTGTGTTAGCCAGGATGGTCTCGATCTCCTGACCTCGTGATCCGCCCGTCTCGGCCTCCCAAAGTGCTGGGACTACAGGCTTGAGCCACCACGCCCGGCCTGATGACAGTATTAATCTCTTCCTAAGTCTCCTTCAGGTCTCTGCTCACACTCATGTCCTTGGGGCGACCACCCCTGACCATCCTACACACCAGGCACCCCCACCAGGTTTAGTCGTTGTTTTGAGACAGGGTCTTGCTCTGTCACCCAAGCTGGAGTGCAATGGTGCGATCTTGGTTCACTGCAACCTCCTCCTCCTGGATTCAAGCAATTCTCCTGCCTTAGCCTCCCAAGTAGCCAGGACTACAGGTACGTGGTGCCTCACCTGGCTAATTTTTATATTTTTAGTAGACGGGATTTTGCCAGGTTAGGCAGGCTGGTCTCTAACTCCTGATCTCAAGTGATCCATCTGCCTCGGCCTCCCAAAGTGCTGGGGTTACAGGCATGAGCCACCACACTTGGCCTATTGTTTTTTGAGACAGGGTATCGCTCTGTCACTCAGGTTGGAGTGCAGTGGCACGATCATGGCTCACTGCAGCCTCAACCTCCTGGGCTCCAGCGATCCACCATCTCAATCCCTGAGTAGCTGGGACCATTGGTGTGTGCCACCATGCCTGACTAATTTATTTTCATTTTTGTAGAGATGGGATCTCCCTATATTGTCCAAGCTGGTCTCTAATTCCCAGGCTCAAGTGATCCTCCTGCCTTGGGAGCCACTTGGGAGGCTGTAATCTCAGCCTCCCAAAGTGCTGAGATTACAGGTGTGAGTGACCACACCCAGCCATGTTCAGTTTTTAAACAGTCATCACCATCAGCAACTATCTCATTCATCTTCTTAAAGCAATTTTTAAATGTTTTTTAGAGATGAGTCTTGCTCTGTTGCCCAGGCTGGAGTGCAGTGGTGC
Organism: Mandrillus leucophaeus; assembly: GCF_000951045.1. NCBI lineage: Eukaryota > Metazoa > Chordata > Mammalia > Primates > Cercopithecidae > Mandrillus > Mandrillus leucophaeus. The sequence goes on along the minus strand of NW_012101397.1, from coordinate 99,811 downwards.
AATCATAGCTTATTGCAGCCTTGAATTCCTGTCCTAGGCTCAAGTGATCCTCCTCAGCCTTCCGAGTAACTGGGTCTACAGGCATGCCACCACACCTGGCCTCATTTGTCTTCTTATTGACCGACTTCCCATCTCTTTCTAGAATGCAGGACCAGCCTGGCCTGTTCATCGTTGCTTCTGAGCTCACAACCAACAGGAGGTGTTCAATAAACATTTGTTGAATGAATGAACAACTCCTCCTGCCCTCTGTGAGGAGGATCTAACTCCCCACTGACCACTGAGGAATCTGGGGCACGCAGGGTCAAAGTTCCTCTGCAGAGCTGGGATTTGAACACAGGGCTGGCCAGCACCCACACTTTGTGTCGGGCAGTCCAGAGAAACCCATGGTGTGGGTGTTGGCCAAGCTGGTGTGTGTAGGGCTTCCTGAGCCAAGATGTCTGGATGCAGCCATCTTGGGGCACCCGAGTCCCAGCCCTCAGGAGCCCAGCTTTGCCTCTGCCTCGGAGGATTAGGGGCTTAGCTTGCAAGGCACAACTCGCTCTTCAGCCTCTGCAAGAGAGGAGCTGCTGTGAGAAGAGCCGCTAGGTCCTCCTCCTCCTCCTCCTCCTCCACCTCCTCCTCTTCCTTGGCTTTCTTTCTCCTGGTTCCCTACATGGCTCAGCCCCACCTGGCTGCATCACCAAGGCTACGTGAGGCCTTCAACGGCACTGAGAGCATCAAGGGGGAATAAGGGAGGGGGAAAGACCAGCTCTCATTCCCTCCTTCCTCTTTCTTTTTTCTACTCTAGCATTTGCCAAACTCCTTATATGCACCAGGCTCTAGGGATGCTGAGGCAGATCCCAAACAGTTCCTGCTTTCAAGGGGCTCCCAGTCTCAGGGGGCACTGACGGGAAACTAAGCGTGAGAGATGAGAGTTTTCTCCAAGTCCCAGTACTGTGGGAGCCCAGAGGAGCAAAAGGTGGACCAGGAGGGTCAAAAGAGCCTCAAAAGAGTCTCCCAAGCAGGGCAGACAGGGAGGGCCAGCTGGGCGTGGAGGTGCTGGGCCCCCCAGGGTGGCGTGGTGGGGACAGAGGGCAGGCCTAGGGGTCTGGGTGTTGGCTGAATGGCATGGGCAGCTGCTGCAGGTGGCAAGCAGGGAGGGCCATGATGAGGTCCAGTGTTCTATACTAGGCCAGTGTTCTAGATCTGTAGGGGGAGAATCAGGGAGGGCCAGGGTAAGCACCCTGCCCAGTGGTGGCCTCTGCTGTGGGCACACAGACTCCGAGCCAGAGAAGAGACAGAGCAACCTTGGAGGAGGGGCCTCTGCCCACCTGTGCGATAGCCACCAGGGTCTCCTGGCCTCACAGCCTTGCTGGGAAAAGAGGGGAAACCAAGGCCTGGGGACCTCCAGCTGCCTGAGGTGCATCTACAGTCAGGTCCACCTGAGGCTGCCCAGTCCACCTCTCCCTTACTTCCTCATTCCAAGAACATGGGCACAATGTTGAGCACTTGGAGATGAGAGATTGGGACCAGTCCCAGCCAGATGGGGTCTCCCTATATTGTCTGAGCTGGTCTCTAACTCCTGGCTCAAGTGATCCTCCTGCCTTGGCCTCCCAAAGTGCTGAGATTACAGGTGTGAGTGACCACACCCACCCATGTTCAGTTTTTACACAGTCATTACCATCAATGATTATCTCATTTGTCTTCTTAAAACAATTTTTAAATGTTTAGAGATGAATGTTGCTCTGTTGCCCAGGCTGGAGTGCAGTGGTGCAATGACAGCTTACTGCAGCCTTGAATTCCTGTCCTTGGCTCAATTGATCCTTCCACCTCAGCCTCCCGAGTAGTTGGGACTACAGGCTACAGGCCAGAATCACTGCTCCACTGTGCAGCCTCCAGCAGCCGCTCCTGTCTGGCCTCAGTGTCCTCTTAGTTCAATGGGCATCGCCAGGTCCCTGTGGTGCCTTTCTTGTCACAGGCACTTGAGGGGTCAACAGGATCATCAGCGCTGTTCACAGACGCAGACTGAGGCTGGAACCTCGGAGTCAGAGCTGGAGGGGGCCCTTTTGTGCAGATGGGGAAACAGCCTTGGAGAAAAGACTGGACTTGGTTCAGACCCAGATCAGGTTGAGAGAGAAAAGCAGCCAGACACAGGGCTTATGCACAAAGGTTGCACTCAGGTGCAACCAAATATGCCTTGGCTTAATGCATATTTGCTGAATGAAAAATAACATGACTGAGGCTCAGTGTCATCACCTGCGTAATAGGCAGCCTTGGATGATGCACGGAAAGTGCATCTGACTGAATAGGGGTCCCACTCAGGCCTCTGGAGCTGAGCTTCCCGGGGCAGCAGAACCTGGCAGAGCACACTCATTTTTGTGTTCTTCGGCTGAGGGGATGCATGCTAGAGTCTCGGCTGGAACCCTCCCCTGCCTCCAGCCAGGGACCATCTGATCTGTCACTGTGATTGACTGCTGGGTATCTGGAGCTGTTTTCTCCCTCGCCTCTTTTTCCCAGCCATATGCAAATGATTTCAGTTCAAGTCATGCGCTAATGGAAATCCTAACACACTAATAAATGTTTAGTGGGAGAGCGCATGCATGATGGTAAGTAATTAGACACTCGATGGAGGAGTTCTGTTGGCACAACTGTCTGGCTCCCTTCCTTTCTTTTCCTCCATCATCTCCAGAGAGATGTGGAGGGAGGCAGGGAGGAGGGGCGGTCTAGGGCGGGGCAGGGGCTCTGGGATGGGGCTCTATCTCCGACACTTCCCACTGGGGGCCTCTGCAGCCACTCTCCTTGGGGCCTCAGTGTCTGCGTCCCTGCAATGGGCACATTTGCCCTGCCCTGCCCCCTGCACAGGTGGGTTGTAAGGAATCAATACTGCAGCACAAGGGGAGGGTGCGTTTCAGCATGGCATGGCAGCCCATACCCTTTCTCCTGCCTGTGTCCGGCTGCTCTTGGGCTTTTCATGAAGTGCTGCATTGCCACCTCTGGCAGGTGGAGTGGGGGTGATAGGGGCAGGGCCTCGGGGCTGGACAAATTGTGGGCCGCCCCTCCCAGGGCTGGAGGCACCCCCGGGCCCTGGCAACCCCCTTCCCAGCCCCACTGGAAATCATAACCCTTCCTTCACAGGGCTGCTGAGAGGCTTGAGACAGCATGGAATGTGGCTGGTGCCAAAAACGTCCCCAATACATGTGAGTTCTCCTCAGCTTCTGCGTGCTGTTCCTTCCACACCCTCAAGCTGTTGGACTGGACACCAGTGATGCCTGAGGGAAGGGACCCTGGCAGCATGGAATCTCAAACGGAAGCCCCCTGCTTCAGGAGCTGTTCCAAATGGAAGAGTCTCCACTGGGCTGGAGCTGCTCTGTGGGGCTGGGGAAGGTGGATGGAAGAGGGCAGCTCCACGGCCTGGACAGGAGCCTTGACTGGGCTACCAAACAGAAGGCTTTTTAAAAAAACTCCTGCCATCTTCTATGGACCCAGGTATTCTTTCTTGTCAAGATGGATCCCCATTAAATCAAAATAAATAAACAAAAAAAAAATCCCTGTTCCCCTACCCCTTTCCGTATTGCCATTTTGATTAAATGTTAAGAGCACACAAATGTAATGTTCCTTTCAAATTAGAAACAGGTACACTTTTGCATATGGAAATTAAGTTGCAGACAATAAGAAGATTTGCTAAAATGTAGACGGTGATGAAAATAAGGAGTCCTTTTGTTATTATTGAGGCAATCTGTTGGCAAAATGTACATGCTAACGGTCTGACAGATCGGCGGACTCCAGCAGGCTGCCACGAACAACTCAGAGCCGTTCTGAAAGTAACAGATTTTTTTCCTTAGAAAATATATGTACATTCTCTTCCTCATCTCCTGGTGCTATTTACAAGGCATGAAATGCCATAAATAGGAATTCTGTGGTTACACAAGGCCCCCCCCCAAGAAAACACAAACTTCATCTGGGCAAGAAACACATTCTGACAGTTTAACTCTTTATTCTCCTTCACAGCCCAGCAGACCTCAAGGCGGGCAGAGGGTGCAGGCCATCCCCAGGATGCTGGTCATGGGCCAGGATCGTCCTTGCACCTGCGGCAGTAGGGGCAGCAGCCATGCTGAAGCACCAGCAACTCATAGTCCTCAGAGTGGAACATCTGAGGGAAGACAGCCATAAGCCCAGGCTGAAGCCCTAGTGCTTATCAGCCCTACGCCTGGGGCCGGGACACACTGCCTCTCAAGGGGAGGGGGCTTGGCAGTGGTCAGGGCCGGACACAGACCTGCAGCACCTTTGTTTGAGGGCTGGAAGGGAAGATGGGAGGGGGCTGTGGGGTTCCTTGTTTTCTGAGTGAAGGTCAAAAGCACATCACACTTGCTGGTCCTCCTGATTTGGGGAGGGTGTGGACAGCGCAGGGTCTGGTGAAGCACATGGAATGCAAGTAGGGGCAGAGGACAGCCAAGCCTCTGTCCCAACTTGGAGCCATGGATGTGCCCCTCCTCCAAGGGGCCAGACCTTCCAGAGGGACATTTGGGCAAGGGAAAAGTGGCCAAGAGAAGCACACGTGAGCTGCTGGGGTGGCCACCTACCTGGAAGCAGGAGGGGCACATGGTAATGGAGGCATCAGGTAGTAGTGAGCGGAAGTATTGCCATCTCAGGGGCGGGGGCCAGCGCTTGATGAGGACATCCCGGCGGCTCATGGAGCGCAGCACTAGCCGGCTTACCACTACTGGCACGAATTCTGAGCCACCTTGCTGCAGGGTGGGCGGGAAGGAGGCACAGTGTCCTCACTCAGCCACAGTGACACATCTGTGTGGATTATGATCCTGGAATCTTTGGCAGTGGCGAGAGAGGACCTGCTTCCTAAACCCGGTGACCCCGACAGTGACAAGCTCCTCCCACCAGAGCTGAAGCTGCCTCCCTGTCCACAGACCTGTGCCCTTGGCCATGGTCCTTTGGGGGCAGCCATGGCTCCCATGCCCCACAGGAAAGGGTCCTGCCCCTCCCTCGTGCCACCACATCTGGAAGTTCTGGCCAATCCTCCTCCGCTACTGTGCTAGCTGAGGGTCCCCATGTGCACAGGAGAAGGGATAGAGGATGCCCTCCTTCAGGTCACCCAGAGAGGCACCCTCACCTCAAAGCTCAGCTTAGCTGTGAATGGGTCCTCATCTCCCATGGAGTCCTTGGTCTCCACTAGCCGCAGAATCTGGGAGCCTGGAGGGGTCTAGTCAAGGATGGAATCAGAAGCAGAGATGGAGACAGACCTTAGCCTCCACCCTACACCTGTGTGAAGACTCAAGAGCAGCCAGGCCAACGGAACAGTTTTCCAGGTGGAGGAACAGAGGGGGCTTAGGCCAAGAAGGTGGAGAGAAGGGACTCTGCTGGCTCTGCTGCCCTCACCCATTCCCCTTGCAGGCCACACACACCATGGCTCCCAGGGCCAGTGGGAAGCACATGAGGGCCCTGTGAGCTGCTGTGGATGGGCACGGAGGGGATAGGCCCAGGGATCCTGGAGAAACATTCCGTGGCTGCTGGGGGTCTGTGGGCACTTGTGATGGAGCAGACAGGGGTGAGAGCCCCTACTGACCCCAGGGCGGGTCAGACTCACGTGGAGGTCCCCGGAAACCGCCCCTCACCCACAGTGGTGGAGCTGGTGACAGAGGCCAGCAGGGGTCCTGCAGAGAGGCCCAGGACATGAAGACTGCTGGTGTCAAGTTGGAGTGGGCACAGCACCCACCTGCCAGCACCATAGCATGCATCATCTGTGGCACCTGAGGGAGCCTGGGTAGCACAGATGGGTCCGTGTTTCCTTCAGCAAGCAGCTCTCTGAGCTTCCCTCCTCCTAGTGTGGCCCCTGGGGGTGGCAGCACCTGGGAGCCGCAGGAAAGGCAGGCTCACAGCCCCCAGACCTGCAGACTCGGCCAGTGCAAGGACGCGAGGCCCCAGGCCATGCGTGTGCTGTTCCCTGCCAGAAGCCCCTCCCATGTCCAGTCTGCAAGTGTGGCCTGGCCTGGACAACTGCCCTGGTGCATCCTCCTGGCCAAAGGGGCAGGCTGAGCTGTGCCCCGGGGCTTTCACTGCCATGGCTGAGAGGAAAGCTGGCTGTTTCTGGGGGGTATGAGGCTGAGGGGATATGGGGCTGGCACTGCTCCTGACATCTCTGTGCTATGGGGGCACCGCGGTGCTGCCAAAGAATGAAGCTCCCCAGAGGACAGTGCGGCCAAGAGAGGCAGAGCCAGCCTGTGACAGACCAGACTAAGCGCTGGGCTAGGGAGCTTCCTCTCCTGCTCAGGGCTTCCTTGTACACCCTTCGCTTGTTCGGCCTGTCTGACAGTTTTGGACTCTGTCACTTGCATGCAAAAGTGACCTGAGGGGAAGAGCTGGGGGCCAACACCAACATCATGTCCCATGTTGGCTATGTAGGAGTTATGCACAGACAGAGGCACAGCCAGTGCCTTTTAGGGGGCAAGGGAGGGTGGGAGACCCACATGGGAACACCAAGGTGCCACTTGCCACTTCTGGGTCTTCAGGTCCTGGCCAGCTCTCTGCCCATCTCTGGTCCCTGTCTCTGTCCCATGTGGGCCTCTGCAATCTCTCTGGGGACACACAGCCAGGCTCAGCATAGCCTGCCATCCCCTGGGACTGGGCTCGCCTGCATCCCGCCTGGCCCCAGACCCCTCACACAGCTGCATACACAGGCTCTGGCCAAGGGCATGGATACTGCTGTTTGCAATCTCTTGCTGTCTGTTGTCCTGCTTGGGTCTTGGCACCTCCAGGTCGATGAGGGAGATGGCTTCTTCATCAGTGATCCCTTCCTCCAGGTAGAACTCAACCAGGTGTAGCACGTCTGGAGGGCATAGAGAAAGGGCTGAGGGGGCTGAGGGCTTTGCAAGGGACTTGCCGCCAGGCAGGTGGGGTGACCACAGAGTTCCTTCTCAACCCACTGGCAGCTTCACCAAAAGCAAGAAGAGGCAGCAGGGGCAGTCTGTGTGTGTGTGCAGGGGCAGTCTGTGTGTGTGTATGCAGGGGCAGTCTGTGTGTGTGCAGGGGCAGTCTGTGTGTGTGTGCAGGGGCAGTCTGTGTGTGTGTGCAGGGGCAGTCTGTGTGTGTG